>NC_060139.1:624830117-625138667 GCF_021461385.2 Schistocerca piceifrons | reverse complement strand
ACACTGCTGCTGAATCTGCGAACGATAACAGCAGATTACTGCAGTATACGGTAAATCCCCAAAGTCGCCCCGTTGTTCCATAATCCGATCAGGAGCCAGTTGAATTTGCAACAAATCCAGAATAATACCTTACTGTGGGAACTGGAGCGCGAGTGTGTAAGAATCGAAGGCAGCATGAAACACAACAGTCGAACAACGAACACCAAGCTCTTACAGGTTTTTTTTCGGAATAGCGCCTTACCATTACATCAGCTGTGCACCATGTAGTTACATTAAAGTTATACCTACAATTCTTGGGATTAAATTTCTTTGGTTCCTGAGAGATAATAAAGAAGTGAAATTCGTAGCAATAACTGAATACGTACCGTTCGAAAAGAAGTTTTATTGTTTATGTGAGTCATAAAAACTAAATCGAATTCTTATTGTGTTGGAATATTTAACCTGAAGTGGCATACGATGTTGTACTTCATTGATAAGTTGGTGCCACTAAGCGTGTTTGTAGCTACTTTTAATCCCAGTTACATATCACACTTTTATTCATTTCCCCTCAGCAGATAACTGAATGCAGCAACGACGGAAATTAATCTTAATGATACTATTTCCAGTGGCTGTTTAATGGTCTATTATGCCGTGTCCTTCAGACATCCGAGGATGTCTTAGAAACCTTTTTCTTTCATTCTTGTCATCAGATAACGTATCTGCAACGACAGAAACGAATCATACTGATGTTCTTGGATCCCATTTGTGACAATATAGTGTCGTATCGCACACCTGAATTAAAACTGTCCTTACTTATTTACTCTTTAAAATGTGAGCTTAGTATGGGTAGATACACAGAGCCATCCACGAGTGTTCGGAGAAAAATATTTATATTTGAGCATATGTTTTCAAAGACATAAATTAGTCTTAAATCCATTAATATTATTATTATTATTGTTATTGTACATTTTGGCCCTAGAGACGGTGATTAACTTGAATGTTACATGATAATTCATTCTTTTCTTGTTTCCTTCTCTTTCTCTTCCCAAAATCTTTTCATTTCTTTGGCTGTGAGTCTTTTAACACTTTTTTTAATATTTTTGTATAAAGATTTATAACGAGAATTTTGTCAATGCACTACTCAAAAGAATCGTTGTATAAAACATGCTCCATGAAGAAAAACTGTAGATATAGAAATTGTGATAGAGAGGTCAATGCTTAACTTGGAAACGATAAATCGTAATCAGCGAGGTGTATGTATAAGAGTCGTGAACATATTAAAGGACAGCGTGCTCTATAAAGACATATTCTGTAAGCTTAATCTACTTGTCCAACGTAAATTATTGCCTGAATTTACTCTTGGTCACCCCTCCAGGAAGGATCTAATAACAGAGTAATGCTCTAGCCTCGACGGCAAACAAGATGTCACAGGTCGGCGGCAAATCTGATGCAAAGACGACACAACTTAACTGTAACATAAGTGAGTACAAGTAATTTACTAAACCATGCCAACTTTTTATTTTCTTAGATAGAACAGATCGCCGTTTAAATGTGCTAAATCTGAAATCTGGAAAATAAATCCTTTCAACCATCTTAAAAGATAGCTTCTCAGGGCTGCTTAATATTGTGAGGTCACAAAATTGAAAAAAAAAAAAAAAAAAAAAAAAACAAGAGTAGCTCACTTCAGATATTGAAGGGTTCGGGAGCCTTTCTTAACGAGCGTCAGTTACTTGTTTGGATACATTGTTAATGGGAAAATGGCAAGTTCAGTCTTGAAAACGCTGTTTTAAAATTGCAATAAAGTAATTTCTTACCAAATGTACGTGACGTAGTAAGAACAAATTTAAAAATAACCGTATTTTGTATCTTGCAAGGAAGTCGAGATTAGGAGACGTTTGCTCTACGCTTTTGTGGCAGTCAAAAATAACAAAAATAAGTATGATAACTATTGTTCTCTTGAGGGGATTTTCATAAAGAAAGCCATTCTACAAATATACCACGTCTAACTGAAACTTACATGGATAGACTTTGCATAGAGAAAATTTCATTCTTTATCTTGAGTCGATGATCGTACTACACAAGCTGGGTTATGTAGCAGTTGCTGAAATCCACCTCATCTATCCAACGGTGCAAATAAATAGACTCGAAACGAAATTTCCCAAAAAAAGAAAAGGAAAATGACTGACATGACCCCTCCCACCGGAGGTTCGAGTCCTTCCTCGGGCATGGGTGTGTGTGAGTTGTTCTTAGCATAAGTTATTTCAAGTAGTGTGTAAGTCTAAGAGACCGTTGACCTTAGCAATTTGTTCCCATAGGAAGTCACACGCATTTGAACATTTGACTGACATGATGTTTGTGATAATATGGGTGGTCGTGGGTGTCTCATTTTATTAACAGTGAACGGTGAGACTTTTTTTGTTTTACAGTAGTCAGTTCGGTCGCGTATGGCTGTTGTGAAATGTGTAGAAAGGAGAGAAAAATTCTGAGAGCTTGGATTACATTGATTTTTCTTGGTGTCTATAAGGGACCACAAATGTTAATTTTTTTGAAAAAAAATTATGACAAAACTGATGAGCATTAATAACATTATTCACATATAAGTGAAACATTATGTCAAGTTTCTGCATCAAAATAGATGTAATTTTTATGACGGAGACAGGATTGTATCGTGTTTAATAGCCCTCTGTTTACTAATTATATTCGGTTTATCACAAAATTATTGGATGATTTGTGGCTGCATACATGACTGATGTTGACAAAAATAAAATAAAAAATGTTCCAATGTGTGTCAAATCTTATTGGACTTAACTGCTAAGTTCATCAGTCCCTAAGCTTACACACTACTTAACCTAAATTATCCTAATGACAAACACACACACTCATGCCCGAGGGCGGACTCGAACCTCCGCCGGGACCAGCCGCACAGTCCATGACTGCAGCGCCCTTAGACCGCGCGACTGACAAAAATCGCGTATGAAATATGAGAAGATACTTTCGTAGCGTATCTTCCAACGACCGATAAGAAAACACTGTGCTTCCGAAACTGATGAATAAGTAGTAAGTAGTACCTTACACTGTCAGAAGGCAAAACTGTTAGCCGAACATCTCAGCAAGAGCCTCTCGTAGGAAAAAAAATTAAAGTCTAAGGGTGACAGTGAATTATTTAATAAAGTTATGTGTAGCACTTGCGTTAAGGTAGTGACAGGAAGCCGCCACTGTAAATATGCAGCTGGTAGAGTTGTGAAATTACCGACGACTACGGTAGATTATCGTAAGGAAGCGTAGACTGTGGTAGGCTTCCTAGTAGCGTTACTTGGTCCATATCATTTCCTGTATTTCAGGAGTGCTGCATTCCTATCTGGAGTTACGTCATTTCGGTTTCTTTGTTTGCGTATGGGATCAGTGTCTTACAAAATTCCTCTAAGAATCAGAAGTGGTGAACTGTCTTGAAACTGAGTGAGGCTATATAAAGGGCCACATGACCTATGGAACATTTTTTCTCTACGTAGCTATCTCCCACAGTAATTACATAAAAATAAATAGTATTTGTAGGACAACCAAAATTGTCAATGTGCAATTGCTGATCTGTAATGTGAAACAGAGGGATGCTGTACTAAAAACAAAACAAAATACAAATTTATTATGTAGCGTTGTAAAATGCAATTTCCTAAAAAAATGCATAACAAAAACATATCAGACGTCATACTTTCATCTGTGTTTCTTTCGCTATCAATACTATCCGTAACAATTCATGTTGCTGCGTCATTTATTTTGTGTAGCAAAACCACAGAACCGTGGTTTTTGTAGGGCGCACATCTAGGAGATGCAAAGTACCAATTGCAGTATTTTATTACAAAATATTTTTTGCCAACTAACCCTTCTTCCCCAGCGCAGTGAGCTCTCTTGAATGCAAGATGCGTGCTCCAAATCCGGGGGATTGCCGGCCGTAGTAAACAATACACACTACCATACGGCTGAATAGCACACATGTAGCAGCTAAAAAGTTTTCTTCTGTGGGAATAAAATTTACACATGCAAGACGAATATCGTTATGGAATTTCTTAATGTTAAAATAATATGACCGTATTCTGCTGATTTGTTTTCGGATACGTCTGGTTGGCTGTCAAGAGGCATCAACCGCATTAGATGTTTTGCGATCACCATGAAGGAGACCCAGAAGCGGCGTACTCATGTGGGATCGCAACACGAACGGCTGCGCATGCAGTGGTCCTGTTAACAGGAAGCTTAGACTGATGGCGAATGACATCGCATTGTGTTCAGCGATGAACTGTAGTTTCGCTCCAGCACAGATGACCACCGTCCACGAACATGGCGGCCACCTGGGGCGATGTCATATTCTTCCAATGTTTTCGAGAGGCACGACAGCGTTACTCCTAGCGTCATGGAGTGGGGAGCCATTGGGTATCGTGTTGCCATTTTTCAACAGGACAATGCTTGTCCAGTACTGTAGCCTATTGGTGACAACCACAGTGTATTATCGGCTGTCAAGCACTGGAAAAAATATTACCGAAATGATAATGAAATGCCTGCGCTAGCAGGACAGAGCGGATTAGGTTGTGGAAAGGGGCCAAAATGAGCTCCTATCAGTTGCACTCAACATACAAACTTTATTTGTCCACACACCATATGACACAAGAATTCAAAACACTCAAAACCTCAATCGACCTCCTTTAACTAACGTTAGATCGGCTGAAGGCCACTCTCAAAATGCAAGACGCAAGGCCTAAGCAAAAAATTTAAAATAAAAGGTTCTTCTGGAGGTTTAACCCGAAATATTTTATAAATCTTTAATCTAAACAAGCTGAAGGCCTTACCACTTTAATTTAATCTGAACTTTGCTGGAGACCGCATGTTAAGCAATAAGAAGTGTTTCAGTCAAACTGCAGAAGGCTTTATCTTAAAACATTTCAAGCAAATTCGGCTGATGGCCCCATAACAAAACATCACAATCTTAGGAACATCAGTTTAAGAAATATTTAACTCGGCTGAAGGCCACACATCAACACAATAAGTTAACGGCTTAAAGCGTTAAAAGATTTCGTGTAAATTCGGGAGAAAGCCCCATACAAAAAATAACAATCTTATGACTTAAGGGCAAGACAAGAACATTAATTCAGGATTTATTAAAAGTCGGCTGAAGGCCACACATTAACCGAAATACTAAAACTCAAACTGCGAAGTTACTATGTAACTAGCACGAAACGGCGTTCAGAAGTTTCCAAGGGTCGGCCTGAAATAGTAACACTAACGCCCGTTTAGGCGAGACAGGCATACTGACCAACAATCTCTTAATCGGAAGGCAACCCATCCGACAGACAGCCGACGAACCAGCCAACTACCTGATTTCGGTCACTAGACCAACGGCACTACAGCCAAAATGCCAGCGAGGCTAAGAGACCAGTAACACTCGTCTTCAAATATTGGTGTATTAATAAGCGAAGGCACAATAACCACTGACTTACATAAACATCGCAACGGCTGTGAAACTACACGCCGTGGCGGACGGCACCAACACGGTAAGAAAACATTCACTAGCTGCTCTGTCGCAACCCACCAACTGGCTACTGCAGTACGGAGACAGCATTACAGCGTTTAAAGCATTGCGCAGTCGAACTGACACAGGGTACACAAAGTTCCACGAAACACTGCCACAAGAATCTCGAACAGTCGTAAAACGAATCACTGATGAACAACTAGAACAAATCACAGGAGGACACACACTCCAAACCGAAAGACGGTTGGTGACGAAACACACGTCGTCTGACCAGACGACCTCCCAACAACCAACCGAGGTCGTTGACACACAAAGCATGTGTGTCAGTAACGGTCGGGGGAGTCTCGATTATCCGGAGCTCACTGCAGCTCCAACCCGACTCAACCCGATGTCCACCCGGAACTGGGTGACATGGGCACATTGGCTCTGACCCTATTACGCAGAGGTAGCTTTTGCCTATTGGCCACGACGTCTCGACACAAGAAGGAACCGAGCCACGTCCAACAGGGTGACCCAGTGAAGAGGCCCAGAAATGGTCAAAAGACCAAACACACGTCCCCCAAAGAGGCGACCAAGTGAACGACCGACGAACGGTCGATCTCGCTGCCATCTCCGGCTGTCGGACAGTTCATCCTGTGTCGCGAGAGGTCGGCGAGTGCTGGCTGCCCGCGCCTCCCTGGCGCTCCGTCCCCGACTGCTGCTACTGCCCGACTGCTCTTCTGCCTCGTTCAAACTCCAACTGCTCCAGGTCCGATCTCCCTTCAAGACACACGACGACCGGGAAGTAATAGCCGTCCAGCAAAGATAACGCGGCAGAGCTAATATCGATACGCGCTGCTGCTGCCACTCACGGGCAGGTGAGAGAGCAATTCAGTGACACCAGTAATTGAAATTAAAATGACGAGGTGGCCGTACGGTAAAAACAAGATGTAAAATAATAGATAGCAAGAACATGAGCCATGCACGGCTCAGATAATTCACGCCAACCTGCTTAGGAAAGACAGAATTCCTGTTATTTATTCGACGGTACAAGGATGTAGCCAATTTCAAGTGATAGCAGAAGTATAGAAAATGCCGCCTTGTCTGAAGTGCACGCACATACACACTAAAAATAGGGCCTTTGGCCCTATCCACTCGACCATTAAGCAATTACGGAAAGTTTGATAGGTAACTAATACGAGAGCAAAAGCAGTTTCTCATCAGCTGGTACTGAAGGCCGTAGCTGCGACAGGCGGGGTCCATCGGTTTGCTGTATTCGTCACTTCTCTAAGTGGAACGCCTGAGATGGTCACTAGCGGAGAGTGACGTAGTCGAGCCTTTTTGTCTATCCAGATTAGTTCTGTCTCCCCCGCATCCTCGTTGTGAACAAACGGTGGCTCATACAAGATGTCACAGAAATTTTGTGACAAACTTCGAGGGATTATCTACGGTGTCTTGAGGAACAAATCGAGGATAAGAAGCTGCCGGTGCCTAGCATGACGTGACTGGTACCCTCTAAAATCTCCAACGTTTTTCGGTATACAGGAGAAAAATTAATCGCAGGTGGAAATACTTGACCAAAAGTGTCATCCAACAAGGCAACACATTCATAGGAAACGAGGATTGTCTACGCAGCAGCTACCTACATCTTCCCCAATGTCGATTGTGGGAATTATTCGCGACCAATGACTACCATAGACATTGCAAGACGTTCTGACTACCGTCCGTCAGCGTAAAAAGTCACGTTTGCTGCCGACGGGGTAGTGTAGTGACCTGTAACTTCGACACTCTGTAGCGTCGTCGGATGACGTTTCCGGAACCGGTACCTATCTTCGATTTTTTGCTCAAGACATCATCTACAACATCTCTAAGTTCGTCGCAACAGTTTTGGGACACCCTGGATAGCTTTTTTGTTCTGTTTTGTTTTAACATTTAATAATGTTTCTAAAATTGGGCTCTAGTAGGTTGACTGGTTCGAGGGATTTAGGTGACGAAACAGCGAATTGATCATGGAAGCGACATTCTGGGATTCCGAGCAGTATGTCGTTGTCCGTGATCAAATGGTAATACAGAGTAACAGATGGCACTGCTTGGGGTCACTGGTTGGCCGAGGCGTTTCCAGGTAGTATCCTGACAAACGCAGCATGGTCTTCTCCTGTTGTTTCACTCCGTCTGGATCATTCAGAAAGAGACTCCAAGGCGATAATTTCACGATGTCGTCGCTTTGTTTCCTGGATCTGTCACGCGGCCGTATATAGTGAAAACTGGTCACTAAACAAAACTGCTGAAAGTCTGCCCTTCGCCCAGTAAAACGATTCTCTCCACGAGGATACCAATTTTCCTCACATTTTAACTGAGCTACTTTCTAAATTAAACAATTAAAGGTTTGATTAAAATAATAGTAACTATTAGGTTACACAAAGAGACTTGATTATTAAACCAACTAAATTAATAAATGCTTTGTAATTAAATCACCAGTTCTGAAAAGAAATTTTCTTGTTTATCACAGTGAAACCTGCTTGAAAAGAAATACACGTGACGAAATTGAGATACTGACATTAGCTGCAATGGCACAATTAAATAAATTGAAATGCGAGAAGTGAAAATTTGTGCCCGATTAGGACTCGAAAGCGGATTACCATCTGTACGGTAGCACTTACCTTAAGCTTTTCGGCTATCTGAGCTCACTTCAAGTTCAACCCAAATTCCCAAGTTGCCGATCACTACATATGTAGGGCCCCCTGTGCATTACCCTTACAGCTCGCAGCCTAACACAGATTCCGTCAAGAGGTCGGACGAAGAGAGCATCTGTACAGAATAATCATTAATAGCTGGAAGGTGCATATATTTATGTACAGGTTGGTTACAGTTAAACTGTCCCTATGTAACATGTTACAGCACGGAAACTAATTGCCCTACGAGTACCAAACTTGGTAGCGTTAATGTCCAGAGTAAGGGGTGCGTGATTTCCTTTCATCATAGTGTCATCGTCCAGTTCCTAATATGGCCACCAGGTGCCGTGATCAGTCACCGTGATTCATAGTCTCACACCCTGACCAGTCGCAGTGTATTTGTTGACATGTCAATATGAGCTTCGTGAAAAGGAGCAGGCTCTGTTATCAAAACAACAGTAATGCTGGAGCTGTACTTTGAGAATATCGCCGGCAGAAAGGATTACGGAAGGGTCCCTTTTCCCCACCTGCTGTGCGGAGCATGATGAAGAAGTTCGAATCAACTGGAGAACTGGGCGTCGCTCCGGGAAGACGCCGACGACCGGTTGCACCACAGGTGGTTGAGGAAATAGCTGTTGCCATATCAGACAGCGCTTAACGCATTACCGATCGTCAGGCAGTGCGCCTGCTGTGTCACGACAGTTGAGCATGACGTGGTCCACTGTACGGAAGGTGCTTCGAACCATTCTCAAATGGCATCCGTATAAGATCCATATCGCTCAGCAGCTTGCACCACAGGACGTACAACGACGTGCTGACTTCGCTCTCCTCTTTCTCGCAAGGATTGAAGTTGACGATTCCTGACCCTGGACGATCCTGTAGACAGACGAAGCTTATTTTTCTCAGACGGGTGAGGCGAACACACAGAACTTCCAGGTGTGGGGATATTCAACATCAGTCACTGTGGATGAAGTTCCTCTATATGGTGAATATGTCACCGTATGGTGTGGCTTCACGGCTACGTTCATCATTGGCCCTTTCTTTTTTTAACAGTATGGCGTTCAAGGAGCAAAGACGTGCAGTGTGACTGGTCAACGTTACTGCGACATGCTTCACCAGCATGTCATACCCACTATACGGGAGAGAGACGCATTGGACTCAAAAATTTTCATGCAAGATCAGGCCCCGCTGCATATTGCTTGTGAAGGTCACCTGCTTCTCCGAAACGCATTTGAAAACGATAGAATTATCAGCCGATCGTTTCCAAATGCTTGGCAGGCACGATCATCTGATCTCACTCCCTGTGATTTCTGGTTATGGGCCACCTGAAGGATAGGGTTTACCAGGGGAACATTCACACATGTGCTGACCTGATGCGCAGCATATAAAGAGAGGCAGGCAGCTTACCTGCAGATATTGTTCGTTGTGCCGTGCAGAATGCAATGCTGCGGTTTCAGACTCTCCTGGACACTGATGGGCGCCATATTGAGCCCCTTTTGTAACAGTAATGGTATCGGTGTGTAATGGTATTACGTACCGTAGCAGCACATTAAAAGTGTTACAATTACGTTGATCTGCATTATTTCTCTTCCCCATCTCCTTGACATTACCAACAGCCTTGCTGCAGTGGTAACACCGGTTCCCGTAAGATCACTTAAGTTAAGCGCTTTCGGTCTGGGCTAGCACTTGGATGGGTGACCATCCGGTTTGCCGAGAGCTGTTGACAAGCGTGGTGCACTCAGCCCTTGTGAGACAAACTGAGGAGCCACTTGATTGTAAAGGAGCGGCTCCGGTCTCGGTAACTCACATGCGACCGGGAGAGCGGTGTGCTGACCACATGGCCCTCCATATCCGCATTCAGTGACGCCTGTGGGCCGGTCGGTACCGCTGGGCCTACATGGCCTGTTCGGGAGCAGAGAGAGAGAGAGAGAGAGAGAGAGAGAGAGAGAGAGAGAGAGAGATGTCCTGACATTAAGGCTACTCGTACCGTAATTAGTTTCCGTATTATAACGTGTTAAATATGGAAAGTTTAATTTTAACCACTGGGTATAACGTGTCTATTACTTTGGAAATGTCCGAAAAAACTGACAGCACACATACAAAATATGCGTGACAGTAACCACCTTTTAAATTTAAGCTATTAACTCGATCTTGTGCACACACTACGAAATCCGAGGTCCCAGTATGAGACTCCTACTAAACATCACGCCCACATACAAATTGTGAGAGACAAATCGAAAGGTTTTTGTACACCACGTACAAAATTATAATTTTGTTTTTTGTAATTTACAGGAAAACAATGGCAACGCTCGATTTTCCGATTGTGTTGGCGAAACTATTCAAAATCGCCCTAGTTGATTTACAAGAGTGTTAGGAACGTAATTATTATGCGGGGAAAGCGCAGAGAGGGAAATTCACTTAATTTAGCTGCGGCATTTTGCGTACAGAAATTCGTTGCCACGGACCAGAGGCGCGCACGGCATAAAACAGCGCCGTCCAGGACGGCGCGTTAATTGGAACGAGTAATTGCGTGCGGCCGCCGCGCGGCGCGCCGCGCGCCGTTGCGCTGCGTCACCACGACGCCTGCTTACGCGCGAGAGTGCGTGGGCCGCCGGAAGAGCGGCCACGTCTGTTAGGAGGACCGCGCATGGCAGCTACCCGCCGCCGAGAAAATCCATACACGAGGGGCGGTTTTTCTTAATGTTTCCTCAACAAAGATGTATTGCATCCTATCACACAATTTTATAGTCCACTATCAATTATTGAACAAAGCCGATCACGGCCTCTAGGAATACACTCTTTTACACTTCCCTATACTGGAAGCGATGCAACAAATATGTTTGAAGTGGACATCCACAGAACAGCCGTTTGGCGGGTTCTTTTTTTTACCTTTATTGAATTTCGATTCCCCCCGAAGAGGGCGGGCTGGCAGCAGTTTATTACGCTGCTCTACAGCCTATAGACTTTTTAAAACGTAAGAAGAAGATAAGAAACTATAAAAGCAGGCGATAAAACCATGACTTAAATTGTAAAACGGTGGAAAATTGTGGAAAGTTAAAACAGAAAGCAAAGGGTTGGCAAAGCTAATAAAATACACAGGAAGCAGACAGGTAACATAGTTGACAGACAATTAAAGAACATGGCGACAGTCTGGTTTCTGTTCGCAAGAGATACAAAAATCACACCCAGTGACAGTATGATGTCCGTTCGCAGCACCTCGGAAAAGACACACAACACTGAACACTCACTGTAAACACTGCACTAAAATGTCGGCACAAATATGACACACCACAGCCGAAGGCAGATGGGGGGAGGGGGGGAGAAACAAGGAGGGAGGAGAGGAAAACCGAAAGGGGGGGGGGTTCTTTGTGCTACGTTCCTATTTGAGCTAGGAACATGCGGTGAAAAGTTTTTGGTTTAGCCGGGGCCAGCGGCCATTTGTATAGTCATTCGAGCATCTGTCTTACTGAAGCTATGTTACAGTATACTGGATGTATCAAAAAGAATCGTCCGGTTTTAAAAAATTGAGATTTGAGATATGTGCGTGAACAACGTACTATTGGAAAGAGCAAACTCTCGAGTTTTACATGATTCCCGCTAGGTAGCGGTAACGTGCACCCACTTCAGTTCTAGTAAAAATGGTGTCGGGACAACAGAAAGTGTTTTGTGTTCTGCATTTTGAGCGGAGCTCATCAGTAATAAGTGTTCAGCGTGACTTTCGTACTTGGTATGGTGTAGATCGTCCTACAGCATAGAACAATTCTGAGAAACAGGTTGTTTGTGTAAAGGCAAACCGCCGGGTCGTCCCGGGGTGTCTAACACGGACGTCGAAAGCATCCGACATAGTTTCACAAGGAGTCCGCAGAAATCTGTTCGCCGCGCAGCTCGACAACTCTACACACACCCGATGTCTGTCTAGCGTGTGTTGCGTCGACGTTTACACATGTAGCAGTACAAAATTCAGCTACTGTAAGGTCTTCATCAAGGGGACAGACAACAACGTATGGGGTTCTGTAATTTCGTTCCTGGCAAGATGGGGGATGATATACTTCTTCGACGCTTAGTGTTGAGTGACGAGGCAAGATTCCATTTAAATGGAAAGGTCAACCATCATGATGTGAGAATATGGGGTACGGAATAACCGCATGAAGTTGTACAACATGAGAGAGACTCTCCAAAATTTAATATATTTTATGCAGCTTCACGGACAAGATGTATGTCCGATTTTTCTTTGCCGAGGACACTGTTACAGGAAGCACATATCTCGATACGTTTGAGAAATTTATAGTCCCGCTGTCGGAGACTGATTGGAACGACTACATTTCCCAACAGGATGGGTTGAAATGGCTCAAATGGCTCTGAGCACTATGGGTGCTGAGGTCATCAGTCCCCCAGAACTTAGAACTACTTAAAACTAACTAACCTAAGGACATCACACACATCCATGCCCGAGGCAGGATTTGAACCTGCGACCGCAGCGGTCGCGCGGTTCGAGACTGTAGCGTCTAGAAGCGCTCGGCCACAACAGGATGGGGCACCGCCACATTGGCATTTGGAACTGTGGGAATTTTTAAACCAAAGGATTACTGAACGATGGATCGGTCGCACTGGACCGAATAGTTCAGCCTTACATTACTGGCCTCTAAGGTCACCGCACCTGACTGTGTGTAATTATTTCTTGTGAAGGTTTATAAAAGACTGTTTATGTATCTCTGTTACCAACAACAGTGAATGAACTGAGACACCGCATAACGGCAGCTGTGGAAGCCGTGACTGAACACATGCTTGCTGCAGTGTGGGAACAATTCCAATACCGCATTCACTTAAGCCATGCATCTCAAGAGGGGCATACTGAACACCTTTGAAAAGGTATGAAAAAACTTTTTGAGTTTCCTGATCATCAAAAAGCAATTCATGTTATATGTTTATTAGTTTCAGAAATATAGACGTGCCAAATCGCATGATTCTTTTTGATACAGCCTGTATTAAGAATGGTTTGAACGACGAACCCTAGCTGGCGCCCAGGTATTTTATGTAACCAGCTAATTACTTTTGCAAGAGATGTTAACTGATCTGAAATTAATGTTCAGCAAAGCAAATGGCCCCATTTACATGTGAACTGTTGTGATTTTACGGGCAAGTAGAAAAAAAAATAGAACGAACGTTTCTCTGGGAGATTTTTGAAGCGCGACACGTCTATAGTTTGTGCGAATCGGTTCAAAATTTGCACGAAGATGATGAATAAATAAAGTTAAAACGAAGTTTTTACTATCCAACAATCTTTACCCGTTGTCCAGATACGATGGTTTAAAGTATAGTTAAATGTAGAACATAAAAATCATTCTTACGTGAACCGAAAACCCGTTAATGGTTCAAAGTAATTCAAACAAATAAGAAATGCATTTTTACTATAAAACTGAAAACTTGCTTTCGGAAAATGTAGTTTGATTCGGATTTAATGTGCAAAAAATACGTTCTTTGTGAGGTCTTTTTACGTGTGCCACTTTTGTAATTGAAAGATGTGCGAATAGGTCCAAATTTTGTATGAAGGTATAGAAATACATGTAATTAATGGTTTTCCTGTTGTTTACTGAAAGCTTTATCCGCTGCAGCGATACAAACAACGTGGTTCGAAAGAGAATAGATTTAGCCTGTACCGGATCAGTTGTTGCCCGAGTCAACAAAAACCTACATCGGTTGCCATGCTATGGTGGTCTAATGTCAAAATTATGGTCAAGTAAAACTGGGTAACCAGAATGTAAAATGCTCCTACCACAGCACAAAAAAGGCGAATATGTCCTCGGTGGAGTTAGGGATGGAAAAAAAGAGAACTAGCTTTTCGACTTATCTGGCAGCTTCAGGGACATTTAAATCAAAACCTCTTGACATGTTCACAATTTTTTACAAGTTTACCCTCCTTCACCAGTGCAGTTAGCTCTCTTAGATGCAGGTGTTGGCGCAGCTGCATCTTGCAATTTATAGTCTGTGGTCCCATACCGTGTGCCCAAAATCCAGGAGATTCGCCAGCCATAGGAAACAATATATATATCATGTGGCTGAAGAAAGTACGTGTATAGCTAAAATAGTTGTTTCTGGGGGCATGAAATTTCTAGGTGTGGATTTTTCCATAGGGGCATGATATCAAGCACCGTATTACTTTGCTTGACATGATACATTATATTACATGATATGGGTACTAGTACTGACAAGTAAAAAAGCACGAATACGGCAAGCCGTTTTAATTTAAATATCTTTGAAGCTGCCAGATAAGTTGAAAAGCTGGTTCAATTCGTTTACATCCCTAGCTCTGCCGTGAACATATTCGCCTTTTCTGTGCTACGATAGGAGAATTTAAAATTCTGGAGTTAATTTCATAGTCCATCATCAATCATTTAACAAAGTACACTATGGCCACCAGGAGTACACCCTTTGACACTAACGCATAATGATAATACGTAACTTTATTAACTTTACACATAAGACATGTTTATAAGAACGGCACTAGATTTGATTTGCTTGCTGACTCCATGGATAACATACCATCTTTCTGAAACATTGTTTTAGGATTCATGTGAGAAGTCCATATTTTGAAAGTGCAAAACCACTTAAATTCTTCATCCCACATTTTGCTACCATGGACTGAGAGTTTGTAACGACTAAAGATCATAACAGGTTAATAGTTTTATGGGGGACGTACTCCTTTCGCTAATTCCAAAACTGTGTCAAGTACCAGCAAGAGAATTTATGTTGCAGTATCAAAATTCAGTTAAACGACCATTTTGAAAACTAACGTCCATCCAGTCAATGCTAGTCTGTAGAAGTGGATGTTTTACACAAATAACTGTAGCCTAAATGCATCAGGTGAATTAATATTGACGAAATACTTGTGTTAATCACAATATTAAATTGTTCATAACTTCCGAAACAGTACAGACTAGCAAAATGTAAATCATTGTTTGTTATCAAAGTGCTTGCAGTCTTGGTACACAATAAAATCGTTCGCACCTCAAAATCCTGCTCACCGCTAGAGGAGCCGAACTAAAATGACGCCATTGATTAAGAAAGTGAAGCATCATTCGGTAATCGTTTCTGCATTTGAAGGGAAACAGCGCTGGAAAATTGCATACTGTATTGGTGAAGGTTCTTGGCAAGAAAACGCCATCATATGCCACAGCGGATAGATCGCGTTGAAGCTTCCAGCGTCGTCTTACAAGTCTGAATGAAGAAGATGGAAGTGGTAATTCATCAGTCTGCAAAGAAACGGGATTTGCAAGGGAATTGAGGCGCTGGTGCTCGAACATAGGCATATCACAATCGAAATGATGATGGACAAATTGAAAATTTATCAGCAGCAGTTCTCAACATCTTTCACATTTTGGACATCACAATGGTCGCCGTCCGCTGGATTCTGCAGATGCTCACATCCCGTCATAAAGCCCGCTGACTTGAGGCACCGGGGGAAACGTTACAGCCCTGTTAGGCCACTCGAGATGTCTTCTTTTGTCGCCTCATCACCATGGACGAGTGCAGCGTGGATCACTACGATCTCAAGACAAATGAACAAAGCAAACAGGTGGTACGTGGGGATTTACCACCACTGAGAAAGCCGGGGCCTGCGACCATCAGCAGGGTCGGCGACGCTGAATGTTTTGTGGGAATGCCGTGTTGTGGCGCTGACAGACTGTGCTTGTAAGGCGGAACAGGCCGTCACAGGAGCATACAGCTGGAGTCCCCTGACGAGGTTACGGCAGGCTGTCAAGATGAAGCGTCGCGAGGGGTTGTATGAGGGGATGTATTTGCTCCATGACTTCACAACATCCAGCCCTCATCTCGCCCAGGACACGAACACACATGTTGCTTCTTATGGCTACCACATTTTGGCTCCTCCCGCCCACGTATTTCTCTGACAGGCTGTAATACGGTCTAAGTTCTAAGACCCTACTGCATATCGATGTTAATGATATGGGTCTGTAATGCAGCTGATTACTCCTATTTCCACTCTTGAGTATTGGTGTGACCTGTGCAACTTTCCAGTCTTTAGGTACGGATCTTTCGATGAGCGAGCTTTTGTAAATGGCTGCTAAGTATGTGGCAGTTGTATCAGCATATTATTACAAGAATATAACTGGTAAACAGTCTGGACCGGAGGCCTCGTCTTCAGTGATTTAAGCTGGTTCGCTACACCGAGGCTAAGTTGCTCATGTTGGCAGTTGTTCTTCATTAGGATTCTGGTATATTTACCTCGTCTTCTTGGGTGAAGGAATTTCGGAAAACCGTGTTCATTAACGCCACTTTAATGTGACTGTCATCAATAACATCTCCATTCCTATCTCACAGTGAAGGTACCTGATCGTGTTTTGCCGCTGGTGTACTTCACGTAAGACCAGAAACTCTTCGGATTTTCTGTCGTATTTCAAGACATAGTTTCGTAGTGGAAAGTATTAAAAGCATCTCGCATTGGAGTTTTCACTAAATTTCGAGCTTCTTCGCTTTAAAACTGCACTTAGAGCCGTTACACCCTGTATATGCTCTTGGGTCCCTATCCTCCCAGCTGAAAGCGTCTGGGCACCCTGGCATACTGTATGTTGACTGGGTGACAGTATCAAGGGAGAAGGGCATAAAATACTACTTTTGACGAATATTTTATGTTTATTGTCGCGAAACAGCCCATCTGATGAATACTGCGTGCAATGGGTACACTGAAATCCGGACGACGTCACAATTTCGCCACGTTAATGACTTAGCTTCCCGTTTCAGACTACAGTGGAAAAGGTACTATGATTGTACAAATTGCATATGTTTAATGTCTCGTACTCATATCGTCGAGACTGGCACCTCTTCCATATGTATTCTTTTTATTACTGTTCATGACACGTATTCATTTGACCTAATCGTCAGAAGTCCGCCGCTCGTGGTCCCGCGGTAGCGTTCTCGCTTCCTGAGCACGGGGTCCCGATTTCGATTCTCGGCGCGGTCAGGGATTTTCACCTTCTCCGAGAGGACTGGGTCTTGTTGTGTCCTTTTCATCGTCATTCATCCCCATTACCGTCGAAGAAAGGCAAAGGCAAATCACCTATATTAGGATCTTGCCTAGTACTGCGGTACGGGTCTCCCTCATCGTTTCCATACGCTCTGTTAAGAAGAATGGGACTTCACTCATCAAAACCTGTCACGCTTAAGCCAATAAATTTTTGAGGTAATGGCGAATGTAAAGATGAGCTCATACACGAAATCAGTAACGGCAAAATAAATCGTAGGTTGTGCGAAATTTTTACTGAACATTGTGGTAACTGATTGTTTTTATGTTTTAAAGGATTGTAGTGTTTTAGACACGCTTGGGGATAAATTTTACTATTTTATACTATACTTCTTGAAAAATTTACTTTGTCTTCTTCTTATTATTCTATCTGAAGCAGAAATTCCACTCTGCACTCGTTTTTGAACTGTATTGTTGCTCTGTGGTCGCCGTTTATCTCACAATGTGCGCGTATGGGCTAATGGGTGAGGCAAAGCTGCTTATGGCATATGAACCTGAGAGACACTGTACAAAGAACACACTACCGAAGTCTTTATATAAGACAGACAAACTGCATTCAAGCAGACGCTGAACACAATCAGTCATTTGGAAGGAGCGCTAAACTTAGAATGTCCACACAAAGACTTCTGTCAGGCAGATCTTGCTTGGTCTGGGGCGAACAAGATGTAAATGATCTCGTTGTTCCTGTTTTAGGAACTAAATAAGTATTTTCTCTTTCAAAAACCCCCACGGAACCTCAATCAAAAATAACGTTTATTGATGATTTCATCGGGCAAATGACGATAGAAGCAAAAAATTCTTTTTTAAGCATTTTAGTGACAATCCAGAAAAAAATTAAATCAGAATCTACTGGACATGATGATGATACAGTGAAAATGAGGAAGGTTACTGCTGACTGTCTATTGCTCACAGTAACAGAATCAATCATTTACCCTTTGCTTTTTCTGTAGCATAATTTCAACGTAATTCCTGTTTTAAGTTGTGTGTGCGGTGGTATGTCATACGTTACTGGTTACCTGGATTCTTCTTCCAGTCTCAACATTCAAACCTCTTAGGCTCGTCGCTGTCATTACAGGGTGGTTACAAGTGACCTTACGCTACATCAACCAGTTTAGACGAAAAACTATTTATCGTGTCGTCACCAAGCCTTACAGGAATATGCGTCGCTAAATTTCTGTTGTTAGTAGTGTTAGTGTCACGATATGCTGTTAGGCGCCGGTACTGGTACGGCGACGTTGGCATGAAACACAGGCATGAGCGTGTATCACAGTTGCAGACGGTCAACATGAGTCTGGACAAGGTGAGCAGGACTTTATTCGTAAAGCTGTTATATCAAGACAACAGCAATAGTACCGCTCCTCTTCGCGAGTACCTACGCACTAAAGGAATACGGAGAGGTCCTCTTTCCGTAATGGTGTTAAGAACACGACTCAGAGATTCGAACTGACAGGCGATTTGAGAACTGCTACTGGGAAAGAGCGATAGCCATTTGCGCCTCAAACTGCCGAAGAAGTGACTGTTGTCACGGCTGGGAATGCTGGACGCAGTGTGCGATCTTCAGGCAGTGCATGAGCTGCGTCGTGACAACTGAACATTACGTAGTCCCCTACTAGAAAAGGGCTCTGAATGATTGTGGAATTGTATCTGCAGTGAGGTTCCAGGCTCTCTTAGACGCTTTGCGAATTAACACTCGAAGTGCCCTGTTGTTCACATGGATCAATGTTTGTATCCCGGAACGTAAAAGGGATACGCACATAGGGAATGTTACCCTCTCGTGTGGAAGTTAAAATCTGTTTTTCCCATGGTTTATTCGTTATTTTTCTTCCAAATGTCCTTACAACTGTTTCCACAAAGTATGACTTTCCTGCGATTATTCGTTTCTCATGGGAGTCATCTCAAGTTGCGAAAGTAAGCATCTTGTATTTTTAGTACAAATTAGAGAGGTATCGTGGTGGTTCAAAATGTTCAAATGTGTGTGAAATCTTATGGGACTTAACTGCTAAGGTCATCAGTCCCTAAGTTTACACACTAATTAACCTAAATTATTCTAATGACACACACACATACCTATGCCCGAGGGAGAACTCGAACCTCCGCCGGGTCCAGCCGCACAGTCCATGACTGTAGCGGCCCAGACCGCTGGGCTAATCCCGCCCGGCTATCATGGTGATGAACAGTTCCATCCGACGCGTTTCTCTGCCTTTAAAAGTTATATATACTCTTTTTGTCATGCTGCGGTTTCTCCTTTTTTCTTAGACGCTTTGCGAATTAACACTCGAAGTGCCCTGTTGTTCTCATAAATTCTGGTACACTCCTCGATTCTGAGAGACTCAGAGAGTTAAACGCTGCTGTCTGTTGTACAAAGCATTTACGTACAAAGTCGTCATTTGTGAAACCTCTCTCTCATTTCCGCAGAGTTTTGTGTACGGCAATAACACACTGTTAAGGCGCTTTTATGAAGAAAGAGGCATTTGGTACATCATTTGACGTTGATAATACCTCGTAGGTTTACAGTTTGTCGAGTATATCCGTGGAAAATGAGCTCTCTACAGAAAAAAACGTCCCTTTTTCTCCAGGCCTGGTGGTGCTGATAAAGCAGAATGGATAACTTGTAACAGATTTTTAAATTTTTAATTATTTCCTTTTTATCTGCCCCCCAAAATCGCACATCAAAAGAGGGAGGATGAGGAGGCAGCATGGCTTAGGAAAGCGGTGGGGGTTGGGGGGGGGACGGGAGGGTGGTGGGGAGGGTGAGGGGTGGAGGGGTACAGTCGGCGGCGCCGCTAAGAAAAAGTTTTGCGCTGCCGTCCGAGCGCGCTCGGCCTGTGGGAGAAATCGCGCATAAGCCTTCAAAGGCGTCGGCCGGCGAGCGCGCGCTCCGGAACCAATTTTCGCAAAAATCCGACTGCGCGGCTAGAGGCGGCCGCGGTGGCGGCTGCGTTGGCGGCTCCGGAGGTAGCGGCGGCTTCAGCGGTGGCCGGGACACTGAGATGGGGGCGGAGAGTCATTTGGCCCGCGCAAAGTCGCGCCGAGCCTAACGGTCCGTAACGGGCTGGCATAGGGGTGGGGGAGGGGGCGAGGAACGGCGGCGAAGGGGAGAGTAGGGGAAGGGGAGAGGAGAGGAGAGAAGAGAGACCGCGACAACGAGAGAGCTTTATATGCGGCGCCACGCGGCGGGGAAACTCCGGCGGCGACAGACAAAAGTTTTATTTTGCTGTGCTCCACGGCGGAGTTTCACCAGTAAGCGCGCGCGCCCGCGAAACTCGGGCTTTCCGGAGGCGTGGGAGCGGCGGCGGCGGCGGCGGCGTGGGGGTGGAAGCTTTAGGGGTGGGCCGGGTTACGCCCCCTCGCCCGGTCCGGGAGGGCTACCGGACACTGCTCGCCACCTCGGCTCGAATTTTCGAGGCGGCAGGCGACAATTAGGCTAAGTGGGCGTCGCGGAGAACTCTTCCGGATGACCGCTGTTTGGGAATGGAAACTCCGCGGTGCTCCCGGCTTACCGCTCTTTTGCCCGGAGAAAGGCAGTGCAGCTAGCAGCTGCCATTTCATCAGCCGTTCAGCGCCCGTCGCACAGTCGGCCGTGTAGGAGGGGTGGTGGGGGGGAACCATTCCGCTGTGTCCTCGAAATCAGCTACCCAGGCTGATTACAAAACACCCACTTTCTCTCAGGGTCCTATTTTCAAAAGCCGTTCGCGCCGATGTAGGTCTTCAACATGTTCTCCATCTACGTCTACAGCTATACTCTGCAAACCAGTGTGGTGCTCACGGCAGTGGGTACTATATACCAAATATTAGGATTTCTTCCCACTTAATTCACATAGGGGGCGCATCAACAATGACTGATTAACTCTTTGACTACCATTAGGATGAATGTGCCCTACAATAGGTTATCAGCGAACTGTTGGGACTTTTCTGCATGTTATTATTATGTATCACCGCCTCTCTGGTAAAGGGAAGCCTCCTAACGGTCTGCAGGATTCTTATACGATGGCTGATTTTTCCAATGTCCAGTCGATCGTGAAATGGAAACCACTAGAGACTCTGTTGGATCAGGTCTCGGAGGACCCAACGGTGTCGACTGACCACGGTGTCAGCGTCAGCCGACAAGGTTCACTGCATGTCGATTTGAATGGCATGTGGTCAGCACACCACTCTCCCGATAGTTGTCAGTTTTTCGTGATGGAGCCGCTACTTCTCAGTCACGTACTTCCTCAAGACTCCTCACATGGGCTGAATGCATCCCACTTGCCAACAGCACTCTGCAGACCCGAACAGTCACCCGCCCAAAGGCTAACAAAGTTCGACAGCGCTTAACTTCACTGATCTGACAAGAATATTACCACTGCAGTAAGACCGTTGGTCAATGTTACAGCTACTTTTGTACATAGTCACCACTCTGACTTCCACATTTGGCGTACGTGGTGCCAACTTTCGAATACCCTCGTCGTAGAGGACAACTGCCTCTGCTTTCCGCCATTTCTCTACGCTGGTCTGTAGCAGTAATGTGTGCCAAAACGCTGTCCTCATAGTAAGCGGTTCATACTGCTAGCAAAGAGATGAAAATCACATGGAGCCAAGTCCGGGAGGTGTTGTCGGTGATCAAATACTTCCAATCGAAAACGTTGCAGTAGTGTTTTTGTTGCATCCGCGGTACGTGGTGTAGCATTGTCATGAAGGCGGACACTGTGTGATGGCAACGTGACTCTTCGCTTGTTCTGATTTGAAATTGTAGACTATTTCCTCGAATCGACTGATCCACTCGCTGAGCAAGATCGTTGGTCGGTGCTCGATTGCTTCCCAGACAACCTATGTTATGAACGTCTGTACGTCCTGCATTGTTGCCTCAGTTTGCTATCCCACATGACAGTTGCATTATGTAGGCTGAATAAGAGGAGGTGGAACCCCTCAGTAAGGAGACATCGAATGACATCAAGCACTTCACACTTGGAGGGCGACTCTGTTGTTCTAGGTACCTTTATACGCTCACTGTGAGCTCGGAACTGAAAAGTGCAACATGACGCGACCGACGGTAGTGCTAGAGACACTGCGCGACACATCTGCACAACGTTTCTTCGGATTTTCACTGTAATTTAAATTTAGTCACTGATCGGACTATTAAAAAAAAAGCCGCTCGAAATTAGAATTTATACTTGTAGGTTGTGCTGTCTTTAAGTTTCATTGTTAAACCTCTGCTCACAAGTCGTCTCACGCCTGCGTACAGGCAACCAAACGAGCAGATTTGCAAAGCAGGCTGCTCCGCCTTTGCAGACAGCACGAAGAGTTGCGCTCTACCAAAACTACGCTTCGGAAGCTTTGTTATAGTACATAAATGACATAGTAAATGGTAGTATTACCATTAGTATTGGTAGCAATGGTAAGGAAAGAAATATAAACGGACGTGTGAGGGAGGAATTGGGAGACCGCGACTTCCGCTTGTTTCTCTTTTATGTTTCTTATTTTTTGGCACACAGTTAAAACCGCATGTTGTTCAGTGTTAACCCACTGTGTATTTTATATCCTTGCAAAATATAAATTACACTTCATAAGTAATAAAAATTAGGTGATCGCGTAACTTCTGCACTTTTATGTAACCAAACCAGTTAGTTTTGGGACAAGTACAGTTTATATGCCAAAACATAAAACACATATTTAGCTATTGTTACTTTGTATTCGATAGAACGTTCTACATCATGATCAAAGAACTAGAATTACCTGTTGTTACTGATAAGTGTGAAAGCTATTCATAAGTAACAGAAACATGTTTTATACCAGTATAAGTTCGGTAAAGTAATGAAGCGATGTTTGAATGTTTTTGTTTGGCGTTTTATTTAAAACTTAACCTTTATTTTGAGGATACTGCGTTATCTAGCGCTATATGCTAAACCTGTATTTTTATTTTTACTACAATAGAGACTGTTTCACGTTAAAAATCAACAATTTTCAAATGAAACCTGAAGTGTGCACTGATAATTTCTATTTTTCTGTAAATAGTGTTTACTTTGAAGTGACACAGAGGAGTATACCTACGTAGAACAAAAATGTTCCGTACGTCACGCGGCCCCTTTTACAGTATATCTTCATTCAGTTTCCAGATGAGTCATCGCTTACGTTTTCTCGGGTAATATAGCAGAACGCTGATCCTATATGCAAACAAAGCGATCGAAATGAGGAGACGCCCAATAGTTATGCAACACGCCTAATTTATTCATAACGTGGTTATGATCTAAACTGACCAAAGATACTAGGAAAACTACCGTAATTTACGCTTACTTTTAATAGTTTACAGCAGCCTGCGGTAGTTTTGCAACTCTAATTTCACGCTCGTGTTGACGTTTGCCATTTCATAAACTGTACCCATATTGAATACCAATTGCGTGAATTAAAACCTTGGAGAGAAATTCTATCCACTGATGTGTGTATATTTTACGTCTAGCAGTTTTTGTCCACTGGCCTTCAGAAACGCCAGATCTACTTATGAATAACACTGTATTTCCTACCTCTCCCTACGTTGGAAAAGGAAACGATGGGAAATTTTTTTCACATTGCTACTTGTGACATACAATATTAATTAAAGTAACCATAAATTAATGTTTTCCACTCTGAAAAAAATGACTGTGAAAGGGTTTAGTGCCTCTCGAAAAACTGTGATTAATAGGAGGTTGTAGTATATTAACAAATTCCTCACTTAATACTGTTTTTTGAAATTTTGTAATTGGGCTGTTGCGGTATCATTGGCGTCTCTCTTCAACCAACTGTACCAGAAACAGATGCCTGACTGAAAGTCACTGAAACATTCTTAAGGAAATGTAATTCATCAAGCAAAGAAATGATTTACAAAATACTTGTTCGACCGATTTGAGTAGTGTTCATCAATCTGGGGTTCATACCAGGTAGGATTACTAGACGAGGTGGGGAAGATCCAGCGAAGAGAGGCATGTTTCGTCACAGGTTCCTTTACTAAGCTCGGGATTGTTATAGAGATCCTTAACAAACACCAGTGGCTGTCGCCACGAAACAGGCGCTGAAGATCACAGAAAGAGTTATTGTCGAAATGCCAAGAGCGCACATTCGAAGAAGAGTCGGGCAATACGTTACCTCCCCCCATATACTGGGTGATTCCGTGATGCTGATACAAACTTTCGGCAGCGATGGATAACAGTAAATGTATCAATTTGAGGTAAGGGACCCTGGAGTCGAAAGCTGTGAGCTAAAATCCTTCTGATGTCTCTGACAGTGTATCTCTTCTACAAGCTCTTTGTTTTCCATGCCTTGGGACGAGGTAGTACGGACCAGAACAAGAAAAAAATGTCCAGTAAACATGGGGTCTGAAGTACATACCTTAAGAGCTATGAGTACTTGTTCAGTAGAAGAGATGTGTTTCACAATAGCGAAGGTGAACAAGTACTCATAGCTTATGTACACACATAAGCACAGGGAGCACCCCCATCACTGCTGGCTACAATTTACACCTGTTTAAATCATAGCATTAGAATATGACAAACCTTTTTGAGAAGCGAGCGTGACGACTGTGCGCCAAGGGAAGGGTCACCTATAAAGGGTGACCGAGGAGTTACAGTCAACATTTAGGGCTATCACAGGAATGATCATACCAAAAAAGGCTAGTAAACGTGGGCTCTTAAAAGTATACCTTAAGAGCTATGAACACTTCTTCACCTCCGATACCATGAAACAATCTCTTCTTGTGGAAGCTCTTCGGTTTCCATGTTTCGAAAGGTTTTAGCATGGACGAAAACAAAAAAAAGTGTCCTATGCATACGTTAAGAGCTATGAGTACTTGTTCATCATCGCTACTGTGAAACATACCCCTTCTACCGAACAAGTGATCATAGCTTTTAAGTTTTTAATTTTAGAATTCATGATTACTAGACATTTTTTCTTGTTTTGGTCTCTATTACGTTCTGCCAAAATATGTAATTCAAAGAGCTTGCAGTGGAAGAGCTCCAGTGTTAGAGTTATTAGAACGATTTTCCCCTATGGGTCTCGAATGGTTTCCGGACCACGGTGGCTTACCTCTAATTGATAAATTTATCCTTCTCCACAGTCTACGAAATTTCATAGTAGCCTCACGGAATCATCCTGTATATCTCGCTAAATTGCCACGGCAAGTGAGTCAGCGATATTAGAACTAGAAAGAAGTTTATAGGCTGTAATTTTTCCCATCCTCCATTCGGGAATGGAACAAGGGAAGAGAATTAAGACACTGGTAACAGAGGTACCTCCCCCACACGCTTTAAGTTGGCTTACGGAGTGGAGATGTAGATGTAGAAGCGTCCGACAGATCTGGTAGGACAGCACTTTCGTGAGGCTCTCGTGTGAGTGATAGGATCGTGTGCTTCTTCGCGCTGCCCTGTTCTGTGTAAGTCCAATATCCCATGTTAGTCTTATTTCGTATGGGTCTCACACACTTCAGCAGTATTTCACGGTAGATCGCTCAGGTCTTCAGTAAGCAATTTCCTTTGTAGACTGACTGTATTCCTCAGTATACGTAAGTATGTGTGTGTGTGTGTGTGTGTGTGTGTGTGTGTGTGTGTGTGTGTTGACGACCGATATGAAATCGTCGGAGAACTCTTTATTTTTGGCTCATAATTGTTCAAATGTAGCGGTGTTTCTGCAGAATTCTTAAAACTATGCTGTCAAAATTGATGCTCTTAGAACTTAGTTTTCAGATTTTCGTTGAAAAAAGTGAATAAGAATGCAGTATCTGCAATAACAACGTCATTCGAGACGAAGACAGAGCTTGGACATTAAACTAGCTGTTGCCTTGTTGAAGGAACTGTCCTAGCGTTACCTTGAGGAGATTTAGGCAAACCATGGAGCACTTAAACCAGACGGGGATTTGAACCATGTAGCTTCCCTTTACTTCGTTCTTGGTCTTCCAGTCTTGCTTTGTATTAAGGATACATTTATAGATTATATAACTTATACTACATAAGTATACACTGCGAGCATTATGTTGTGTGCGTACTATTGCGCCGTCCTGCAAAGTCGAAGGACAGCTTAACGCCCCGCCGACTCGTGTGTTAAGAAAACTTGTCCTCGCAACTTTCACAGTACAGTAACACATGCGTAAGGTGACACAGTAGTCGAATAAAAGCGATTAGACCAGTATTTATGTTCTAATAATGTACCAGGAGTCGACATTCCAGATTTCCTGAAGGGTACTAGCTGTTCCAGCTTGGTGACACTCGAACACAGGAGCTTAATCAGTATTTACCACCAGTAGAGAAAAGGAGGACATCACATCAACACGATCTGCAGTACCAGAGAACGAAGAGGCCTAGAATCATATCTGAAGGATGATGGTCTACGTCCGCATAGAAAACCAGAGACCTGTGTAAACATCTGTCAGAGAGTACGAGGTCATGTTTTCTGCGCCGATGCCTAGTGGGTGTTGGTGGGGTGGGGTGGGGTGGGGGAGGGGGGGAGAGGGGAGGTACTGCAGCATTCCGGATACCGAGTCGTTATCTGTGGCTGGTAGATGATCCTCCATTGGAATTTTGAAGAGTTATGTCGATCATCATCACATTAATTTCTGTACATTTTTTAAATTATAACTGATAGTCTCTTTCCTTAGACTGAAGCGCCAAAGAAACTGGTATAGGCATGCGTATTCAAATACAGAGTATGTAAAGAGGCAGAATACGGCGCTGCTGTCGGCAACGCTTGTATAAGACAACAAGTGTCTGGCGCAGTTGTTAGATCGTTTACTGCTGCTAGAGTGGCAAGTTACTAAGATTTAAGTGAATTTGACGTGGTGTTATAGTCGGCGCATGAGCGACCATTTCACCAGAGTACTGTGAATATCAAAAAGCCACAAAACATCAAATCTCCGACATCGCTGCGCCCGCAAAAAGATCCTGCAAGAATGGGACCAATAACGACTTACGAGAATCGTTCAAAGTGACAGAAGTACAACCCTTCCGCAAATTGCTGCAGATTTGAATACTGGGCCATCACCAAGTGTCAGCGTGCGAATCTTTCAACGAATCATCATCGATATGGGCCCTTTGTGTTGGTAGGGGACAGTTCAAGCTGGTGGAGGGTCTGTAATGGAGTGGGGAATGTGCAGTTGGAGTGATATGGGGCCCCTGATACGTCTAGATACGACTCTGACAGGTGACATGTACGTGAGCATCCTGTGTTATCACCTGCATCCGTTCACGTCCATTGTGAATTCCGACGGACTTGGCCAGTTCCAGCAGGACAATGTGACATCCCACACGTCCAGAATTGGTACAGGAATACTCTTCAGAGCTTACATACTTACGCTGACCACCAAACCCCAAGACATGAACATTATTGAGCATATTTGCGATGACTTGCAACGTGCTGTTAAGAAGAGATCTCCACCCCCTTGTACTCTTACGGATTTACGTACAGCCCTGCAGGATTCATGGTGTCGATTCCCTGCAGCACTACTTCAGGCATTAGTCGAATCCATGCCACGTCGTGTTGCGGCGCTTCTGCGTGCTCGCTGGGGCCCAACACGATATTAGGCACGTGTACCAGTTTCATTGGCTCTTCATTGTATTATGTAGTACATTTTTGTACTTAGGTAGTCCTTCGCCTTTTGTCTCCATCCCATATTGCAGCCAAGTCTTGTTATAATCTTCCGTTTCTCTATATCTTCCTTAGTTACTTTACGTCATATGTGGTAAGGCCCTTATGGACCATTCCCCTGCTGCACGAGCCTCCTCCATTTCTTTCTGTTGAGTGCACTCTTTTTGCAACTGGTATTGATGTTCATCCCGACTTTGGGCTCCCGGATGTTTTCTCGCCACCTACTGCTGGGTCTTCCTCTTCCTCTGGTTCCATCTATTGTCCTGTAGAAAGCTTTTCTTGCTATATAGCGAGTCCGATTCAACCTTCTGTTCTTTAGTATTTCGACGGTGTTACGGTTTTTGCACAACTCACGTATATCTTTCGTTTCCTTTCCATCAAAACGTGTGTAAAGTGGCTTGAATGATGAGAGGGTAAGCGATTTTCCGCAATTTTATTGGGAAGAACTACAAAAAAAGGAAACCATCTAATTAATAGGAAACTTCCGTAGTTGATTGATGTACCATAGTACAAGTGTACATCTGGGCGTTTTGGTAGAGTAGAAGGTCATGTCGAGGGAAAGAATAATCTTTATTATGCATGAAGGCTTATTACGGAAAACATTCTGTTGTGATTGTTCTATTTATTTGTCTGAACAATTTATTATTGGTTTCTTGCAGTGATGAGAAAGGTAGTGCTACGCTTGACGTCATGGCAAGCTCAGCAAAGAGACTGCTGCGTCCTATGCGGCTCCAAGGAGTCTCAACGACTCTAATTTCATGCGAGTGGCATTTAGTAAACAATGCAACACTTTTTTTCTGAAACCGGGTTTGCTTTATTCAGGATTCCAATACGCCATATCATTCCTCACCTTTTTGGCTACAAAACCCAATTTTTCAACATAACCTCTGTTCAGTGCGACGGCCTTACACCATCAAACTGGAAGGGCACGTATGCCCGCACGGCACTACTCTACAGATCTACGTTGGAGCCAAGGTCTTGCTGCTTCAATAACCTCCCAATTATATACGTACTGCTTTCCGCGGAGCACATCTTTCATGAGCCCAAACAGATGGAAGTCGGAAGGTGCGAGATCCGGGCTGTAGGGCGGATGTGGAAGAACAGACCAATGAAGTTTTGTGAGCTCCTGTCGACTTTGCAGACTTGTGTGAGACCTGTGTTATCATGGAGCAGAAAGCAGCTGTCAGAATGACAATGATTCTTTCAACAAATTTGAAAGCAATATTTTTTCTGTAGATTCTAAAAAAAAAAAAAATTGGTTTCCACCGCTTGGTGGCTATCGGAGCAGATGTAGATGTAGAAGTTAGTTTTCATTTTCGAGTAAACAAACACGCAGAAGTAGTTTCTTCGATTCCCTGTGAGTGGCGCAACTGTGTGGGGCTTTACGGCACGCGGGAGATGGGACAGGTTTGCACGACCCTGCTGCAATGATGACACACTTGTAGCCCAACGACTCACTGTGCTTTTGTTCACTGACAGGTCTCTGTAGACACTCCGCGCCAAAAGGAACTCAATGACACCTCCTTGCTTGGAGCGTACCTTCGTCACAGATGCCATTTTGAAGGCTATATAAAGCGCCGCCACGTACCGGAACCTCATGAAACTATAGGGGCTGAAGCGGGAATTTTCCACGTCCTACAGTACATACTGCATTTTTTTAAACTCAACTGGTGAAGAAAAAAAGTGTTTCATTGCTTACTAAAGGCCCCTGGTATATACACTCCTGGAAATTGAAATAAGAACACCGTGAATTCATTGTCCCAGGAAGGGGAAACTTTATTGACACATTCCTGGGGTCATATACATCACATGATCACACTGACAGAACCACAGGCACATAGACACAGGCAACAGAGCATGCACAATGTCGGCACTAGTACAGTGTATATCCACCTTTCGCAGCAGTGCAGGCTGCTATTCTCCCATGGAGACGATCGTAGAGATGCTGGATGTAGTCCTGTGGAACGGCTTGCCATGCCATTTCCACCTGGCACCTCAGTTGGACCAGCGTTCGTGCTGGACGTGCAGACCATGTGAGACGACGCTTCATCCAGTCCCAAACATGCTCAATGGGGGACAGATCCGGAGATCTTGCTGGCCAGGGTAGTTGACTTACACCTTCTAGAGCACGTTGGGTGGCACGGGATACATGCGGACGTGCATTGTCCTGTTGGAACAGCAAGTTCCCTTGTCGGTCTAGGAATGGTAGAACGATGGGTTCGATGACGGTTTGGATGTACCGTGCACTATTCAGTGTCCCCTCGACGATCACCAGTGGTGTACAGCCAGTGTAGGAGATCGCTCCCCACACCATGATGCCGGGTGTTGGCCCTGTGTGCCTCGGTCGTATGCAGTCCTGATTGTGGCGCTCACCTGCACGGCGCCAAACACGCATACGACCATCATTGGCACCAAGGCAGAAGCGACTCTCATCGCTGAAGACGACACGTCTCCATTCGTCCCTCCATTCACGCCTGTCGCAACACCACTGGAGGCGGGCTGCACGATGTTGGGGCGTGAGCGGAAGACGGCCTAACGGTGTGCGGGACCGTAGCCCAGCTTCATGGAGACGGTTGTGAATGGTCCTCGCCGATACCCCAGAAGCAACAGTGTCCCTAATTTGCTGGGAAGTGGCGGTGCGGTCCCCTACGGCACTGCGTAGGATCCTACGGTCTTGGCGTGCATCCGTGCATCGCTGCGGTCCGGTCCCAGGTCGACGGGCACGTGCACCTTCCGCCGACCACTGGCGACAACATCGATGTACTGTGGAGACCTCACGCCCCACGTGTTGAGCAATTCGGCGGTACGTCCACCCGGCCTCCCGCATGCCCACTATACGCCCTCGCTCAAAGTCCGTCAACTGCACATACGGTTCACGTCCACGCTGTCGCGGCATGCTACCAGTGTTAAAGACTGCGATGCAGCTCCGTATGCCACGGCAAACTGGCTGACACTGACGGCGGCGGTGCACAAATGCTGCGCAGCTAGCGCCATTCGACGGCCAACACCGCGGTTCCTGGTGTGTCCGCTGTGCCGTGCGTGTGATCATTGCTTGTACAGCCCTCTCGCAGTGTCCGGAGCAAGTATGGTGGGTCTGACACACCGGTGTCAATGTGTTCTTTTTTCCATTTCCAGGAGTGTAGTAATAATCTCAATACATACATTTAATCTTTTTGTAATAGCATTTTGTTTATTTGGTTCAATATCATAATTCTCAATTAGGTATCAGTCTAACGTGAAGGTGTATGCTAATGATTAATGTCTTATCTAATGTGTATCAATATGCAATAATGTCTGACTGTAACTCCAAGTTGCCGGATTCTAATTTAGTAGAAGACTGATTCCAATCAAAATGTAAGAAGATTTCACCCAATCAAGAAAGTGCATAGATTATTAGTAACACACATGTCGACCGAAGTCTCGCAGTCTTTGTAAAATGAGAAACACGTCCTGCAGCAGCTTCGATAGTGCAGGTCATCTGTGAAAAAAGCGAATAATAAATAAATATACGAACGTAGGCTTCCACGGCCGGCGTCATAGTGATTAAAATTCTTCTGGGTATTATGCCGCGTTGAAAGGTCTCTACTGTATTCCTTTCATGTTAATTTCTTAAATCTGTTGTCATTTACGGCATAAATTTCTCTTCTAAATTTACTGTGGCGTTTCTGACTATCTGGGAGGAGACTGAGTAGTGGAACGTGTTACTTTTACACATAAACAAGAATGATCTGTCACACTACTACACTTTAAAACACAGTTTATATGTAATTCATGTCACACAGTCTCATACGGAACCTACATCCGCTTTATTTTATATACAGTATATGATAAGATACTGTCATCCCCCTTCCCTTCTGTGTGAGAGGATGAATGAGCAAATGTATTTGTAGTTGCATGCTTGAGGGTAGCAGACAAGCCTGTCTGCTAGAGAACAGTAGGACCAACGTCGGAACAGGTAGCTACGCTTTCTAAAACCAGAGAGGTTTCTATCCTTAGTATGGTCCTGTCCGTCCCTTGTCATGTTGGTATAGGAAGCTGCCCCTCTGGCCACTTCCGTTTGTATTTGTGAGCCACCCTCAGGAAGGGACCAGGTCAGTCTGTCCGTGGCGAGCGTCTGAAGTGGTAAGATCTCCGGCTAAGCGCGTGTCTGCTAAGTCCGTAGGACAATGGATTTCTTAAGTTCAGCCTAACTGAAAATTTAATCACCTTTATTTCAGGTTTAGCTCTGAAATATCTAATGTTATCTTAAATTGCAACGCAGTGTAATTCGTGTGTTAAGTTCAGAATATTTTCCGGTAGTTGCTTTGTCACTACTTTGTGAGTAAAGTGGAACCACGTGTTGATCAGTAACTCTAACTAAGATCATCAATCTTAAATGCGAATGTGCGTGAGAGTATAACGTCTCGTCTTGACAATATTTTTCAATATAGCAACTTTTCTTTATGTTTAACCCACGTGGGGTGTACTTTGTGAGACCAGTACCACGTGCTTATACAACTGTTTGACCCATCAGGTTAATAGTAAGACGATAGTATCCGGTTCGAGGTTTTTCTTTAGTAAATTGCGTTTCGATGTAATTTATTTTAACTATCAAAATTATTGTGGAGTTACACTCTTTGTGTAAACCAAGTTGACCACGTGAAGCATGTGGTGTAAGCATCAAAGTAGTCCTCAGCTATTCTTTCGGGAAGATTTCACAGGGAGTTAGTATGAATTTAGTATACCAGTGTGTGGTAATTACATGACAGACAGGATTGTGCTACGAACGTAACTTCTTCGGATGAAAATTGAATCGGTTGGTTGTGGTTAATTTCCTCTTGCATATGTTTCAACGTTCTTCGTGTGTTATTTTATGGATGCAGTGTTGTATGCAGTCTCCCAATCTTGGCTCCATATTTGATGTGTTCCATAAGATTACAATCTCACATTTTCACAATCCTAAATAAGGCACCAGCTTAGTTATGAATCGAGTTTAATACGCTGAATTTTCAATGATCAATGTTATAATAAATTTCCAGATATAAACTGATTTATTTCTTTTTATTTAAATTCTCTTTTTTATATACACATCACCGGTTGTCGTATGACTATTAAAAGATTATAATTAATGTTAGTCTGGTTGGGAATTTGGTAAGCTAGACTGGATACCTGGTGGGATAGTTGCGCAGTAATGCAAGGTTAACTTCCCCAGACAGCTCACATCTTTTAACCTGCTTTTATTGTCTATCAGCACCGCTTTCATAGCAAATTAAACCAACAACGTTACAGCGTCATTGCTAAAACTTACAACAATAATAAACTAAAACCGACGTTTCGGCCGAATTGCAACGGCCTTCCTCAGGGAACGACTGGTTTTGCATGAGGCTAGTTGCTTCTATTTATTACAGACTGTCGATGTCTGACGTCACTGTTGTAAAACTTTTAATTGGTCATCTAATATGATTGGCTAGGCATGACGTAAGGGAAGATGGAAGGAATGAGGCTATTTGTGGATGTCCATGTCGTCAACGATTGGTAGCTGTCCGCCAATCAGCATTCAGCTTCTGGTCGGCAAGCTTTCCTTTGGACTGGGATGGCCGGCAGCCAGGACGCCGGGATTTTGTAGCCATCTTCTCTGTTGATGTTGTCAGGCTGCTTAATAATTTCGATCGCCTCCCGTATTTTGCGTTCTCGCATCCATGATTCTTTCGCAAGTACTCGGGCTTCCTGGAACTTGATAGGTTGTCCACAGTCACGGTGGTGTTCCGCTATCGCCGATTTATTACGTTGTTGTAAGCGTACATAGTGTTCGTGCTCTGCTACTCGTGAGCTGACAGGTCTCCCTGTTTCTCCTATGTAGTCAGCTCCGCACTCACACCGCAGTTCGTAAACACCTGCAGTGTTAGGATTGTTGACTACATCCTTGGTGGAACCTGTCATTTCGTGCATCCTGTGACTGCTTCCAAAAATCCGTTTGAAACCTCGTCGGCGGAGGACGCTGCCTAGCCGTTTACTGACGCCCTTTACATATGGTAAGTGTACCAGTGGAGGCTTGTTTTCTTTGCCCTCTTCTCGTGTTCTGCTCCCTTTGGTTTTAGCTACCTTTCTTATGAAGTTGTCATCATAGCCGTTGGCACGAAACGTGTGTTGTAGCTCCCTTAATTCTTCTCTGATGTTATTTTCATCGCTTATCCGGTAGGCTCGAGCAGTTAACGTATGCAGAACAGAATACTTTTGAGCTGGGTGGTGGGGGCTCTACGCGGGAAGGTACCGATTAGTGTGCGTGAATTATTCTGACATATTGAGAACGCAGCATTCATTCTCAATGGAGAAAAGTCTTCCGAAGTAAGAGTGATTTCAGGTGTGCCACAGGGGAGTGTCATAGGACCGTTGCTATTCACAATATACATAAATCACCTCGTGGATGACATCGGAAGTTCACTGAGGCTTTTTGCAGATGATGCTGTAGTGTATCGAGAGGTTGTAACAATGGAAAATTATACTGAAATGCAGGAGGATCTGCAGCGAATTGACGCATGGTGCAGGGAATGGCAATTCAATCTCAATGTAGACAAGTGTAATGTGCTGCGAATACATAGAAAGATAGATCTCTTATCATTTAGCTACAAAATAGCAGGTCAGCAACAGGAAGCAGTTAATTCCATAAATTATCTGGGAGTACGCATTAGGAGTGATTTAAAATGGAATGATCATATAAAGTTGATCGTTGGTAAAGCAGATGCCAGACTGAGATTCATTGGAAGAATCCTAAGGAAATGCAATCCAAAAACAAAGGAAGTAGGTTACAGAACGCTTGTTCGCCCACTGCTTGAATACTGCTCAGTAGTGTGGGATCCGTACCAGATAGGGTTGATAGAAGAGATAGAGAAGATCCAACGGAGAGCAGTGCGTTTCGTTGCAGGATCATTTAGTAATCGCGTAAGCGTTACGGAAATGATAGATAAACTCCAGTGGAAGACTCTGCAGGAGAGACGCTCAGTAGCTCGGTATGAGCTTTTGTTAAAGTTTCGAGAACATACCTTCACTGAAGAGTCAAGCAGTATATTGCTCCCTCCTACGTATATCTCGCGAAGAGACCATGAGGATAAAATCAGAGAGATTAGAGCCACACAGAAGCATACCGACAATCCTTCTTTCCACGAACGAGACTGGAATAGAAGGGAGGACCGATAGAGGTACTCAAGGTACCCTCCGCCACACACCGTCAGGTGGCTTGCGGAGTATGGATGTAGATGTAGATGTAGACATAGGTCTCTCCTTGCATGCATATTGAAATACCGTGGATATCGTTAGGACGTTGTACGGTTAAGGCGAAGAGAGCCGATGTATGTAATAGTTTGTAGTCCTTTTGCACTCTTCACGCCAACAAGAACATAATAGGCCAGTGATACGCACTCGGGAAACGGCCCTCTGAGACACCGTCGTGGTAATGGCGTGCACCATTAAGAGTAATTGTGATTGCACAACGACGAGGTCGAATGCGTAGCCAATGGCAGTGGGCGTTCGTTGGCAAGTGCCGTCCGTCGCAGTTTGCGTGGCTCGCTAGTCACGGGGACGCCCGCAGCGTCCTCCCTGTCGCAGTATTAACTGCTCGCGTGGCTATAACCAGGTAAGGCGGAGAGCAGCGAGCCGTAGCTGCCGCTTTAAAGAGGATTAAGGACTTGTTTGGGGACTAAGCCGGCAGTAGCCAGCCGCGTCGCAACTGATGCGCTCCCTGCGTACCGACGGCGGTCGGGGGCGCTGCGGCATGCAGCACCACGTACTACGTGGCGGAACGGGGAGGGGGGAAAGTGGGGAGGGGGGGGGGGGGAGGAGAGGCGTGAGTTAGGAAATTAAAACGGCCTTAAGAGCAGCCCGTGATCAGGTGTGAAGCGTGCGTGGCGCCGGGGAGAGCGCTGTTCGCCGGCCACGCGCACTTACGGAAAATTAGATCCGGCGGAAATTGTGGGCTGTGTGACGAAGCAGGCGGGCCTTCCGTGGACGTTTCGGCCACTGAATAGTTTTTTTTTGCAAGCTGAGCGCAGCATACAGAAATTTCGGGGCGTAAAAGTAGCTTTGAGCACACACCAAGGGTGGTGCAAACGATTATTACAGTTAATTGTATTGTAAGTAAGCTACTGGTAAACGTGACAGGTACTTGACGCTGTTCACGAATGACGCTGATGTACACAGAAAAGGCGTGACAATAGAAGACTGTGCTGATAAGGAAAATCTGAAGTTGACCGACGCTCTGTGCAGGTATTAGCTGTTGGCCTTCAACGTAAAGAAAGGTTACGTATTGCGCATGAACAGGTTGAAGGATGAATTGTTGTTTGATTAAATAATAGACGAGCAACTGCTTCGTCTGTTCATTACGTCGGCCGGGGTGGCCGAGCGGTTCTAGGCGCTACAGGTTGGAGCCGCGCGACCGCTACGGTCGCAGATTCGAATCCTGTCTCTGGGATGGATGTGTGTGATGTCCTTAGGTTAGTTAGGTTTAAGTAGTTCAGAGTTCTATGGGATTGATGACCTTAGAAGTTAAGTCCCATAGTGCTCAGAGCTATTTGAGCCATATTTATTACGTGAAAATCCAGTTGGTGCTAAGTTTCAAAAGTCTTCTATTCCATAATATTTCGAAAGCATCTGATCCATTCTTGTGTACTCTGCGTCCACGTCTCATTTCCGTGCACTGCTGAACTCCACATACATACTTTCAGTAAAGGCTTGTAATCAGCTAAATTTATCTTCGACAAAGACACTCAGGCCGATACGTTCTTTGACTTCCGGCAGGCGTTCCATACAATTCCGCACAGTCCTTTGGTGAACAAGTTACAAACTTAACGAGTATCGAAGCAACTCTGTGATCGGACTGTGGACTTGCTTACAGATAAAACTCAACAGCTTGTTGTGAACGGAACAAAATCGTCAAATTTGAAAGTAATTTCAAGAGTAACATTAGGAAGTACTACAGAGCCGCAGATGTCCAAAAATTGTATTAATGGTCTAATGGATACCGTTAGAGGGTTCGTGAGACTTTTCGCTGTCGTTATTGTTATCGCTGGAGAATTACAAACTCGGAAGAATGTAACGCGCTGCAGGGTACCAATTGTTGCTGCCGGGACTGGTGGTTGACCGAAAACGCCAATGAATGCAAAGCACTGCGTATGAACGGACAATGAGGCCCGCTAGAGTCCGATACACTATTGGAGACAAATCACCGGAAACAGCAGCTACCGCAAAACACCCAGGCATAACCCCCCAGGGAGACCCAAAGTGAAATCGGTGCATAATACAAATAGTAGGGAAAGTAGACGCCCGGCTGGAAACCATTGAGACAATCTTTAGGCAATATAATTCAATGAAAAAATTGGAATGAAGACGTAGAAAATGTTTAGGGGAAGCTAAACCAAAGATTAACCTTTATTGGCAGAACACTTAGAAGATGCAACAGATGCACTAAATAGGTTACAAATAGTAGGGAAAGTAGACGCCCGGCTGGAAACCATTGAGACAATCTTTAGGCAATATAATTCAATGAAAAAATTGGAATGAAGACGTAGAAAATGTTTAGGGGAAGCTAAACCAAAGATTAACCTTTATTGGCAGAACACTTAGAAGATGCAACAGATGCACTAAATAGGTTGCCTACACTACGCTTGTCCGTCTTCTTTTGGAGTACTGCTGTGTGGTCTGGGATTTGGTTGCCTACACTACGCTTGTCCGTCTTCTTTTGGGTACTGCTGTGTGGTCTGGGATACTTACCATATATAGTTAACAGAGTACATCGAGAAAGTTCAGAGAAGAGCAACACGTTTTGTGTTATCGAGAAATAGTGGAGAAAGTGTCACTGACGTGATACAGGATTTCACGAAATTTCAATCACTAACTTTCCCCTCCGAATACGAAAATATTTTGTGATACGGACCTACACAGGGAGAAATGATCATCAAAATATAGCAAGGAAAATTAGAGCTCAGAGTACATCGAGAAAGTTCAGAGAAGAGCATCACGTTTTGTGTTATCGAGAAATAGGGGAGAAAGTGTCACTGACGTGATACAGGATTTCACTAAATTTCAATCACTAACTTTCCCCTCCGAATACGAAAATATTTTGTGATGCGGACCTACACAGGGAGAAATGATCATCAAAATATAGTAAGGAAAATTAGAGCTCGCATGTAATGGTACAGGTGTTCGTTTCTCTCCGCGCGCCGCTCGAGATTGGAATAATAGAGAACTATAGTGAGGGTGGTTCGATGAATCCTTTGCCGGACACTTAAGTGCGATTTGCAGAGTATCCACGTAGATGTAGATTCACTAAAAAAGCTACTTATCAAATACAATTAATGGAAGCACGCTTAGTCATAGGATCGTTCAGCAGGGAGTGAGCGTTACAAAGATAACGTACTGCAGTGTCAGAGGGGTGCTGGGTATCGCGGAGAACATTACTTTTTAGTTTATGAGGGCATATGTTTGAGGAACAGTCGGGCAACATGTTACTACCTCGCTCATACTTCTCTCGAAATGACTACCACGATGAATAAAATCAGAGAAGTTACAGCTCATGCGGAGCTTTATCGTCAAACGTTCTTCCCACCCGGCCAACGTGAATTAAACAGGGGAAAATGTAGCACATACCGTAAGGTGGTTTCCCCAGTATGGATGTAGTAGATGCAGAACATATTTCTATTTTTCAGCAACGTTTTTTTTCGTCTAATTCCATCAGCATCGCCTGATATAATTTCGCTGCGCTTCGTTATACTTCTTAAACTTTCGTTGATATTCATCTTTAAACGCTTTCCGAGTATGGATGCCTTTCAGCTGCTCGCCACTGACGGAAGTGTAATCTCATCAGCAACCCTTAAGGTTTTGAAATCTTGTCTCTGCTTGCTGAACTGCAGATCGAAAAACGTTGGGGGCAGACTACAATCCTGTCGCAGTCCCTCTCATAAACGTCTCCTATTTATGTACTTCGTCTCTCAGAACTGCGACCTATTTGTCTATACAAGTTGCAAATAACCTTTCACTAAGACTACAGTCTTCAAAAGTCAAAAATAGTTTAAATCTGAATAATTAGCTTTAGAATGGATATAATGTCGAGTGGAAATGACCAAATGATAAATCAACAATGAAACCATTCGGTTTAATATTTCGCAACACCATGTGAGCGTCACCTCTAACGTCGGTTCATTTTCTTCCAGAAGGGTTGGATGGTGTCGATGAATCCCAGAGGAGTACGCCGTAGGATCACGTACAGCAGTGAAGCATGGCTCTCGCGGTGGATCTCGGGCTGAGTTGATGGCGGTGGCTGGGAGTTTGTCTGCGGAGCGTCACCATTAGTCTGGAGGTGGGCGCCGTTACTCTGAGGCGGCGCCCAGCCCAGGCCGGCCTCCGGCGGCGGCCGTGGCACGCACCCCCAGGCACCACCTGTCTCCACACACACGCAGCATAACTTTATGCTGCCGCAACACGCTGCCGTACGTCCAGACTTCCCTAGCGCCACCTACAGCTGTAAAAACTTCGCACTGCGACCTCGTCCAAGTGTTTCAACGTTGCACCGACTGTATATACTCATTACCCCACACCTCTGACACTGTTGAAATTTAAGTAGCTTGTTCGTAGCATATGCTTGTTGTAGTAAAATCCTTCTGCGCATTCTGATACACAGATGCTCTGAAACAAATTATGATGACCTCGCGAAGCGAGAAACTTCCACTAACCATCTGTAATTCCGTACTTAGCTAATACTAAAAATAATAAGTGCGTTTTCTGTCATCTTCACGGTTTCGTTTCACCCAGCTGACTCACTGTAAGTTGTCTACAAACAAAATACCGGTAATTTATTTTCAGACATATGGAAAACTGAAGCGAAGAAGTGAAGTTGATTTACTGAGACTTCTTGCTTGTTCGTTTCTCTTTAACTTGGAGATTTAGGGACGTGTTGTATCCGTGCATATTGCATACAAATTAAAGATTTTGGCACTGACTCTCTTGGTTTTTTAGGTCTTGGTACACATTTCAATGTTGTTTTTGGTTGAACTTACACATTTCAATATTTTCAGTTCATTTTTGTATCAAAAGGTTGATGATGTAAACATTTTCTGCAGCAAGTGTATCAATATTCGTTTTATAGATTGAAACGTCTTTTTGTTGAACATATTGCTCAAGAAAAAGTCGTTTCGCTCTATAAAACGAAAATCACAATCATATGTTTACATTTACGTTTTGCGGAGTCTTCCTTGTTTTGATATATATATTTGTGACGTTTAAGTATTTTCAACTTAGCAACTAATTTCCTTTTTCTCATTGTATTTGTGCAATATGTTTTTGTATTTGTTAGGGTGTAATTCACGTATTTGTCTGTGTGTGTATGTGTGTGTGTGTGTGTGTGTGTGTGTGTGTGTGTGTGTGTGTGTGTGTGTGTCAGACAGAGAGCACGAATGAATTCATTCAGTTTACAAGTTCACAGCTGTTCGAGTGGTTTAAACCCTTCCATAATTTCTTCCTATCTTCTGCCAATAGTTTCACCTCCATGTACCTACAGCACCCAAATATGTCGATAATGTGATTTTTATATTCTAATATATATATGTTCATACAAGATCTATACTCCATTGCTGCCTCCGTCACATAAACAACTTCTCCCGAATTTCCCTTCTGCATCTCCTATAGCCAAGATGTAGACGTGCCAAAAATAAGTTTCTTATTTTTCTAATGGTTTTCCATTGTGTTTTTCTTCGTTTAGTTAGTCAGCTATCAGCAGTATAGACCATAGTCACAATGAAAGTTATGAAATGGAACGTATCAGTTGATAAAATTTATATAAATTGGATAAATGAATTTGTGTAGGGCTATGTGGCTACGTGCTATCTGCTCATTTTTAATTCACAATTTCATTTTATTAAAGTATTCCCGCTTTTCAGAAATTATTCAGAAAAAATAACTTTTATCTCCACTTACAATTTGAATTTTGTTCTTTATTTCAGTATCTCCGTGCGGCTCCCCCCTCGGAGGTTCGAGTCCTCCCTCGGGCATGAGTTTATGTGTTCTCCGCAGCGAAAGTAAGTTTAAGTTAGACTAAGTAGTGTGTAAGTTTAGGCACCGATGACCTATGTAGTTTGGTCCCATAAGACCTTACCACAGATTTCCAATTTTTTCAGAAACACTTCAGTTACCGATTTTTGTCCCCAGTTCTCACATACTTTGGTGGCACCTGCAGCCTTAGGCAGTCTTTTATCAGTACATATGAGTGTCTGATACCATTAAGGGTTTTGGCTGGTAAACAATCATCTTGGTTATGGTAGTCTTCCTTTCTAAACAGCAGGATGAAGACTATTCTCCCTATAATTAGGAAGGCTCTGTTCTCTTTGCCACTGCTCTTCACCCTCCCATTTTAGTTCATTTATCCCTAGCCCACACTTCGTGCTCAGTAATTTCTTCATTCAGTTCTACATGTCTTCAGATCTTTCTAACTTTCTCCCGGAAAGGCAATGTCGTCTCTACACATTAATGCCATTAACGTCGTTATGACAACTGCACTTCGGCATATTACGTTGTTACAGTGCTGTCAGCGTACTATAAGAAATCTTTAGAAAGCCTCAGCTTCTCATAATTCGGTCAGATATTCCGTGGCAAGAAGAACGTGATTAGGATGCGTGTAAATATTACTTTCCTCCCTTATCACCGCTGGACCATCTCTTAGATGTTCTCTTTCCACCTCTCCTCGCGTCTCTTATTGTTGCGATGTTCTGAATCCCTCTGTGGCACTCCTCTCATGCATAAACTGAAACCACAGCGCGCGTCACGTTCGCAGGCTAAATTATGAAGCGGGACACACGTGTGGAGTCTCCAGTTTGGCCGATGTTGCAAGAAGACAAACTGCTGGAGGTTTGTTTGCAAGCGCATACATGCAAACCAAAAAAATGGATGCAGTAGGCACGTCGAAAAGCACACTACACTTATAACCATACAATATGCGATCAAAAGTATCCGGACACTTAGCTGAAAATGACTTACAACTTCGTGGCTCCTTCCATCGGTAATGCTAGAATTCACTATGGTGTTGGTCCACCCTTAGCCTTGATGACAGCTTCCACTCTCGCAGGCATACGTTCAATGAGGTGCTGGAACGTTTCTTTGGGACTGGCAGCCCATTCTTGACGGAGTGCTGCACTAAGGAAAGCTATCGATGTCGGTCGGTGAGGCCTGGCACGAAGTCAGAAATCAAAAACATCACCATCCCCGAATTGCTCTTCAACAATGGGAAGCAAGAAAGTGCTTAAAACATCAATGTAGGCCTGTGTTGTGGCAGTGCCACACAAATCAACAAGGGGTGCAAGCCCCCTCCATGAAAAACACGACCACACCATAACACCACTGCCTCCGAAGTTTACTGTTGCCACTACACATGCTGGCAGATGACTTTCACCAGGTATTCGCCATACCCACACCCTGCCATCGGATGGCCACATTGTGTACCGTGATTCACCACTCCACACAACGTTTTTCCACCGTTAAATCGTCCAATGTTTACGCTCCTTACAACAAGCGAGGCGACGTTTGGCATTTACCGGCGTGATGTGTGGATTATGAGCAGCCACTCGACCATGAAATCAAAGTTTTCTCACTTCCTGCCTAACTGTCGTAGTACTTGCAGTGGATCCTGACGTAGTTTGGAATTCCAGTGTGATGGTCTGGACAGATGTCTGCCTACTACACATTACGACCCTCTTAAACTGTCGGCGGTCTCTGTGAGTAAACAGACGAGGTCGGTCTGTACGCTTTTGCGCTGTACGTGTCCCTTAACGTTCCCGCTTCACTATCACATCGGAAAAGTGAACCTAGGGATGTTCAGGAGTATGGAAATCTCGTGTACAGGCGTATGACACTGGTGACACCCAGTCACCTGACCACGTTCGAAGTCCGTGAGTTATGCGGAGGGCCCCATTTTGCTCTCTCACGATGTCTAATGACTACTAAGGTTTCTGATATGGAGTATCTGGCAGTAGGTGGTTGCAAAATGCATCTAATATGAAAAACGTATGTTTTTTGAGGTGATCGCATACTTTTGCTCGTACAGTATATTTTATAGTACAGGACAGGATATCAGAGCAGATATTTATGTTGATGACTGAGGTCAGTGTGCTGAACATTATTTCATTAGCATTTTCTTCATTGCAGACTAATAATTGTAACTACTACGAGTGGTATATGTTTGGGTTGATTAGTACCTTCAAATACGGGTGGCTCAAACATGCAATTAGTGTTTTACTTTCTCTTCGGCAGCAGGTCCGGTATTTAAGTATGGACATGTGGTCGCAAAATGGATGGCTATACTGACAGGTGTATTCAACTTTGTGATGCAGTTACGACCATGCAAAAAACATCATGTAGTAAATTATGTGATGTGTTTGCGGGAAGACAATTACGGCAGAGAAAAAACAACTAACACACGGAAGTGGGTACATATTAAAACACCACCACAACGTTTGTACCTATGCCCTCAACACCCTGTGTATTCGATTACCAGTTTTAGCCATTATAGGCCATCTGCACATATAAAAAACTTGTTTTCATTATTCTCCCTTGCCTTTCTCCGTTGGTCCGCTGGGTCGGATTTGTTGTATGGGATTTTGCATTGTTAGGCAAAGGTCTCGAGTTGGAGTCTCGGTTCGGCACACAATTTTAATCTGCCATCAAGTTTCATTGTTAGTGACAGTTGATGGATCGATGCCACCCCACAAGAAACGGAATCTGTGTATTCCGTCTGTCTGCATCTAGAAAAATGGTCATGACAAAATGAGAGAACGTTTTATAAACGTTTGCGTAACTTGTACGCGGCAGGTCGTGGATGCCAGTCCAGTATTCATCTAGTTGTATGTAGGAAATCGCCTGAAAACCACATCCAGCCAGGCGGGTTTGAATCCTGGAAGAAGTGCGTTAACATGCTCGGCTATCTGTGGGAGTTCCAGATATACTAATGAACGTTAATAAATGTAAATTAGCTGTATTTTACGTGCAATGAATATATCAGCCTTACTATTGATTTACATTGTAAATATGTTGGCTGCTGTGACTGAGTGGTTCTAGGCGCTTCAGTCCGGAACCGCGCTGCTGCTACGGTCGCAGTTTCTAATCCTGCCTCGGGGATGGATGTGTGTGATGTCCTTAGGTTGGTTAGGTTTAAGTAGTTCTAAGACTAGGGGGACTGATGACCTCAGATGTTAAGTCTTATAGTGCTTAGAGCCATTTGAACCATTTTACGTTGTAAATCTTTTTCATATATAGGCCTACAAACATTGAACCTCCACGTGATCCGTGAAGTTTCCAGACGTAACGAATATTGCATTAGATTTCGAGCTTACAGCCGGATTACATCTTGCCATAACATTTCGTCAGATTATTCAGCTGTTTTCAGTAGTAAAACTCACCTGAAGATGGCTGAATGTTTGTCAGCCGAAATATCGTAGCAAGATGTCGACATGACCTGCTGCAAGCCCGAAATATCAAGAAATATTTTAAATCAAATTTTAGTATTTTCCATGTAGTGATGAATACAGCTGTGAGCTAGAAACACATTTCAATACAAATATAACTTTGCATTAGAGAGTTAAATTGGCCTGTCTGATTTCATTTTCTCCAGGTGTGAAGAAGTGTCTATTTGAAAGTCTTTGATTCGACAGAACATAGTGCAGATCAAAACTGTATGTTAAGTCCTTCTCGACTATGGATCATATGACATGATCAGGCTCATTGTGAAACAGTTTTGCAGTTAATTTCCGAAGGTCGCCAGTGTCAGTTGCAGACTAATAATTGGCTATCCATTATTAACGACAGCCTTGTAAAACAGGTGCCATACTGTCAACTTATGGTTTCGTAACTGTCTTCTGGCAGTTATATCTGTTCTGAAAGCAGAAAGCAGCGCGAGAAGCTCGGAGCAAATGTAGGACAGATAGATGAGACACAGCACAGTATACGCTAAATCTTCTGAGGAAGTGTTTCACAAGACACTCTGTAGACGTCGATGTACTCCCACTAATTTCTGTCTTAAGGCAGACCTACATTTACAGCATTTGCAGATTCAGAGAAATGTTTTGACAATGTTGATTGGAATACACTGTTTGAAATTCTGAAGGAAGCAGGCGTAAAATACAGGGAGCGAAAATTTATCTACGGGCTACAATTACAAGGGCATGTAAGGGAAGCAATAGCTGGAAATAGAGTGGGGCAAGAGCATAACCTGCCCCACTGTTATTCAGTCTGTACACGGAGCAAGCAGTGAACCAAACGAAAGAGAAATCTGAAAAGGGACTTAAAGTTTAAGGACAGGATGTGAAAAGTCTTTTGGTCTGCCATGGTGCTGTACTTCTGTCAGAGAGGGCGAAGGACTTCGAAGAGTAGCTGGAAAGAGTGGATGGTGTCTTGAAGAGACGTCATAAGATGAGCATCTGCAAACGTAAAACAAGGATAATCGAATGCAGTACAATTATATCAGGCGATGCTCAGGGTAGCGGACGAGTTTTACTGTTTGGGTAGCGAAACAGCTGACGATGGATGAAGTAGAGAGGATGCAAAACGCAGACTCTCAATGGCATGGAAAGCAGGAAATTTATTAAGAATGATTATAAGAATTAGAAATTATAGTCTACAAGCATTTGTGTTGAGCGTAGCATTGTACAAAAGTGAAAAGTGGACGATAAGTCGTTCAGACGAGAAAAGATTAGAAGTTTTTGAAATATGGTGCTACAGAAGGATGTTGAAAATTAGATGGGTTGATCAAATAACTAATGAGAAGGCAATGAGTCGAACAGGGGGAGAATGAAAATTGTGGCACAACTTGACTAGAAGAATGGAAGGCATCAAAGACTCATCACTGTTACTTATAGTCTGTCTTGATTGCAAAAATGTTTTTTAACATGACCGGTTTCGGTTCCTCTAGAACCATCTGCAGATCTACAATTTCTGTCATAGGAGTAACCCGTCCACACTCAGCAACTTCCACACGCTGCGTCACATTATGTTGAATGTGACGCAGCATGTGAAGGTTGCTGAGTGTGGACGGGTTACTCCAGTAACCAAAATTGCAGATATGAAGATGCTTCTAGAGGAACCGAAACCGCTCATGTGAATAAACATTTTTGCAACCAAGACGGATTATAAGTAACAGTGTATAAAAAGTTATTGCGGTATCCCTGCAGACATTATGTCTGTTTTTGCAAAGACTCATCAATTTGGTAATGAAAGGAAGTGTGGCGCAAAAATTGTAGATAGTGACCAAGAACTGAACACAGAAAACAGATTCAAATGAATTTACGAGTGCTATTTGTTTATTAACGTCCGATCCATCGCAAAATGGGAACCACAGTGAAAATCAGACATCGTTTTCCCAGATGTGTTGGGCAGCTTCTCTAGCACGCCAGTCGATCGCGTCACGTCGCTCTTTTCAATTATGAGCGCACAAGGAATACGTAAAGAAGCCTCGAAAATAATGTCTCCCACCAAGTGTTACGTGCCTGCTCAGGAGTTTCGCCTTCTTTCGTGCAGCCCACATAACGTAACTGCGATGCATTTTCTTCTTCATGACTATGCTCTGCCGCACGCTACAGAGGCAAGTAAGACGTTCCTGCAGCGGTTTCGCTCACAAGTGTTTGATCATCCACCATACAACCCGGTCGTGGCTCCATCTGAGTTTCATCTCTGCTCCGATGAACCGCTGCCTATCAAGACAACATTTTGGCATAGACAAGTAGCTGCAGACCAGCGTAGAGAAATGGCGGAAAGTCGGTACAACGCCATGACTAGTGTATAAGTCGGATTGGCGACTGTGTAGAAGTCGGTAGGTTACTGTTGCAAGTGGTTCACTGTGGTTTCTATTTCGCAACCGATCGGACCTTAATAAAAGATAGCCCTTGCAGATTGCAGTAGATACGCGGAGATGAGGAAGCTTGCACAATATTGTATAGCAAGGAGAGTCTTCAGAATGACGGCCACAAGAACAACAACAACAACAACATTATATCTGAAGAAATTCGTATCTAGTATACACCTTTTCCCGGGTTCCCGGGTTCGATTCCCTGCGGGGTCAGGGATTTTCTCTGCCTCTTGATAACTGGGTGTTGTGTGATGTCCTTAGGTTAGTTAGGTTTAAGTAGTTCTAAGTTCTAGGGGACTGATGAGCATAGCTGTTAAGCCCCATAGTGCTCATAGCCACTTGAACCATTTTATACACCTTTTCACTGACGAAAAAGTGCAAACGATTGCACTCTTTGATTCCACTCTCATTTGGGAGCTCCTATGATATGTAGATACCAAAGTTCATCTTACCGTACAGAAAGCTTATGAATATTGGGTGAATATGCGTGGAATTAACTACCCACCAGGGTAGCCGAGCGCGCTAACGCGCTGCTTCCTGGATTCGGGTAGGCGCGCCGGCCCCGGATCGAATCCGCCCGGCGGGTTAACGACGTAGTACCGGTGTGCTGGCCAGCCTGGATGTGGTTTTTAGACAGTTTTCCACATCCCTCTAGGTGAATACCGGGCTGGTCCCCACGTTCCGCCTCAGTTACACGACTCGCAGACATTTGCAACACATTCTCACTATTCCATGGCTTACATTCAACACAGACAGATGGGATACACTAATTCCTTCCTGGGGGGTACGGGGTGGCGGCAGGAAGGGCATCCGGCAACCCCTTAAACTTACCATGCCACATCCGATTAACCATGGTCGACCCTGCGTAACTGAGGGACAAAGACAGAAGAAATATGCTTGGAACTAACTGAAAGACTCAAACAACTTTAAGACTAAATGTTTCTAGGCAGTTATTATTTTTATTCAGTTAACAGTCATAAGGACACTTATTTTCTGGATAACGGTAGTGACTGGCATTATGGGTAACAAACAGTATTCCTCGTTCCTGTTGGGTGTGGCTCCTTACGTCTGTGGAGATCGATGAAAAGGCCCCGACATCGATAAGCGGCGTCGGCGAAATGTCCTCCTAGGAGCCGGCAATATTACAATTTTCCCTCCCATAGAGTCCCAACGGCGGAGAGAATGTCCGCACGTGTCGGGATGAAATTCGCCGAAAATTTAAGTGGCCGCCCGGGACAGGCGCGGCCGCAGCCGGGCGGACTCGTCTAATAGTGGGGGCAGCGGCGCGGCGCCGCCCCATGAAATAGCAATGACCCTCTCACGCACAAAGCAAAATGGCCTTTCTGGGGAGACGGCACGGTGCGGCCGCTTTTAGGAGTGGATCCCGCGGACTGCACTCTGAATCTTGCAACAGGATTTACCACTTAGAGCGCGGCAGTAAAAGAGAGCCGTACGGGCCCGGCCCAGCCCGGCCACATTAACTGGAACGGATCTCTCGCCTGCGCCTGGGGCAGCGGCAGCGGGGGCGGCACCGGAGGCGGCAGCGGGGGCGGCCTGCCACCTGACATCGCGGCCCTGCTGCGGCACCATCTGCCGAGCGCTGAGGAACTCACCGGACTTCCAGCTCAGTGCTGCGCTCGTCTACCATACAAGCAAACAACTCTGTGTACTGGGTTATTACGCGACTTTGCTCGTTTCCATACTTGTATGTCCCCGTCCCCATTCCATTCCTATCACGCTCGTAGTAGTGAAACGTCACAGAAGTCTGGTACCAACCACCATAAACGCCTTTAGATATGACACTAATATGAGCCACTCACAATAATTTGCCACGTCACCAACCCCCTGGGGTAAAACAAGTTTTACTCCCAGTGTTTTCCAGGTGGTAAGTAACTTTTGTTGAGACTGTTACACGTATTTCACATTTGAGCTTAAAATGCAGCCTCTTCCTACCACAGTCCCATCACCACATCCACCCTTTCGGGTCCATTGATATCAGGGCTGTTACTATTCTACCCAGCAACCCTGAATTATTACGCATACGATATTAATTTATTTATTTTGTGTATTTATGCAGCCGGCCGGTGTGGCCGTGCGGTTCTAGGCGCTTCAGTCTGGAACCGCGTGACCGCTACGGTTGCAGATTCGAATCCTGCCTCGGGCATGGATGTGTGTGATGTCCTTAGGTTAGCTAGGTTTAAGTAGTTCTAAGTTCTAGGGGACTGATGACCACAGAAGTTAAGTCCCATAGTGCTCAGAGCCATTTGAACCATTTGAACCATATTTATGCATCAAGCCTGATCTGATTAAGGCATTCAAGTCCTCTCTAACAGTGGACGAGGGTTTCACACATACAGTACCCTTTTAACATCAAAGTTTCCTGAGACGGTAACATTATGAACTTTCCTTACAGTAAGAAAGATCGTCTTAGTCACGAGGACAAGAGTCCACTGGGATTTTTGGAGGACGAGGTATATTTAGACCACTTTACAATAGTAATAAAATGGTTTTAATGTCTGAAGTGGCAACGTGAGTAAATAATAATGACGATTAACTAACAAAGTTAATACTGCCAGTACTTGTACCACAGCAGTTGCTGATGCGACTAATAGTAATGATAGCAATAACAGCAATGAAAATAATAACAGTAATAACAGTGGCAATATAGAAAGAATGTATAGGTGCCCACGATCTGATATAGTGAGTTCTGTAGAAAGGAAATGAATGAAAACTCTTCCAGCTAAAGAATACAGAGAAAAGATTAAGATATGGTTGGAGGGAAGGGTATGCAAGGTTAGTGCGTAATCACCGTCTTCGAAAACTTCTGTATTATCCCTTTTCCCCTTACAACCCCATACCCAACAAACCCCTAGGGATAATTTCCCATTACGTTAACACGTCACTTCCCTTCTCCCACCCTACCACTCCCCACGGTTGTGTTACGTGTAAATAACTCCTCTTTCTAGCAATTTATTTAATTCGACAAGAACTCGATTCGGTTCCAGACGTATGTGGCACCAAATGTCTGTGCACAGCTCAGGTGAGGCACTGACTTTTCAAAATATACTCAACATCAAGCAAGCATCTTGGTTGTTAATAACCCCTTCACCTGCATTTAGTCCTTTATTACTGTACCACTACCGGTTTGGTGGCGCTAAAATCCAAATCCTCCGATGAATATATGATTAAAACATTAGAGCGGGAAAAGCTCGGGATATTTTTTCCCAACATTCGTTGGCCGTCAAAACAAAACACCGCTAAAAGACGGTATGACATGAATTAAAAATTGCCAGAGCACGCGGCCGCGTCCCCTGTACTCGGTTCCATATGGATCGGAGAAGCGATCACTAAGGTACGGATTGTTCGGACCCATCCACTATATTGGAATCTGTCAGTTTTTAATCCATGACATACCGTCTTTAAGCGGTGTTTAGTTTTGACGGACAACGAATGCTGGGAAAAACGATTCAGAGCTTTTCCGCTCTGATGTTGAAATCATATGCTCACCTGAAGATGTGACTTTTAGCGCCACGAAACCGGTAGTGGTACAGTAATAAAGGGCCATCTGGTACCACGCACCGCGGAATTTGAATCCCCGCCAGACGTCATGGACGTCGAAGACCCGTAGAGGTCTCTGCACCATCGCCGTAAGCTGTGGTGGCGCGCGCCTCCTGGCCCGCATTTAGAGTGAGGGCGCCGCAGTGGAACACGTGGTTGCAGCGGCCAATAGCGGCGTCACTGATAGAGTACTTAAGCGCCTGCCTCTCGCTCAGCTGTCTATAAGTCCCTCCAGATCCTTGAGCGTCATGCACTCCGCTTCGCCTTACGTATACGCCTCCCGTCCCCCACGCGGATCCTCTATGACATCATTCCTTTCCCCCATCTGCCCCTATTCCTCGAACATATCCGCATCCTCTACACCTCTCGCCGCCTTGAACCCCCTCACCCCCTGGTTGCTCCTCTCCTCTCCCATCCCCACCCCCTGCCACGTCTTCACTGTTGTATCCCCCCTAACCTCCATCTCTACACCTTACTTCTCCTTTCACAAGGTGGCTTCCATCAACTCCCCCTCCTGGATGATGCCCTCTCTCCCTCCATTTATCCCTCCTACCAACTCTGATCCTCACTCCCCCTCCTTTCCTCTGTCCTTTTACCGGGCTCCCTCTCCCCCCCTACCATCCTATTTCCTCCCCACCTCCCCTCTCTTTGCCCCCTTCTCTCCCCCGAGTCCTTATACATTTCCCTCCTCTGCCTCCTCTCATTCCCTTTCGCGTCGGCCCTTCTCTCCCTTTATTAGTCCTCTCCCTCCTTGGTCCCCCCTTTTTCTTTTTCCTTCCTCCCTCCTTGTTCTTCCCCCTCCTCCAGGTCCCCCCCCCCCCCCATCTGCCTTTGGCTCGGGAGTGTCATCTTGCCTTTCATGCAGTGTCCTACATTGAGTGTTCTACAGTGAGTGTTTTACAGTGAGTGTTCCGTGTTGTGTTTTTTTGGGAAGTGTTACGAACAGCCATCATACTGTCGCTGGGTGTGCCTTTTATCTCTTGTGAACAGAAACCAGACTGTCGTCGTGTTTTTTAATAGTGTGTGTACTATGTTACTTGTCTGATTCCTGTGTCTTTTATTAAGTTGCCAACCCCTTTTGCTTTCTGTTTTAACTTTCCGCATTTTTCCGCCATTTTACACTTAACGTCACCGTTTTATCGCCTGTTTTTCTAGTTTCTTTTCTTCTTCCGTTTTTTTAAACTAAAGGTCTGTATGCTGTAGAGCAGCGTACTAAGCTGCTGCCAGCCCGCCCCCTTCGGGTGGAATTGAAAATCAATAAAGGAAAAAAAAAGCTCAGCCTGCCAGTCTAACCTTACGTACGTCTCAGGACACATCGCCTCGCCTTAGACAGCGATTTTACTTTCGTGTTTTGTTTAATAGTGGACGTAGTTGTCTAGTTATTTTTTTTTACTCTGTTGTTTCATTGTTGTCGTAAGGCCCTTCGTTGGTCGTGTCCGTCCTCTTCCGTTGTGTTGTTCGTGGGCCGCTCCGCGGGTCCCGCTGCGTTTTCCGTCACTTCAACCCCGCGACTGTTCCGGCCGCCGTTACAACAGGCCAAATACAGCTGAAATGGTTATTAATACCCAAGATGGATACTCGTAGCTGTGGTTGCCCCACCTACGAGGTTGTCTGCATTGAGCAGACAGTTCATAGAGACACATGCCAAGATGGACGAGCATTGTGCTGTTGAAATATGGCACCACGATGCTGTCGCATGAGAGGTAATATGAGGAAGCAAGATTTCCGTGACGTATCGTTGTCGCGTCAGAGTATCCTCAATCACTACCAGAGGTGATCTGAAGTCACACCCGATCGCTCCTCACGCCATGACTCCAGGAATACCATCGCTTTGCCTCTCGAAACAATTGGAAGAATGGGACCTTCCAGGACGTCGTCACCATACTCACCGACGATGGTCATCGCAGAATCACGATTCATCGCAGATCGCCGTGCGTCGCCATTCATCAGCGTTCCATGCTTTCACTCCAAATGTAGCCGAATGCGTTGGTGTGTCAGGGGAAGCCTATACAGTAGACGGTAATTTCCTACTCCTACTGCTGCTAGTCTCCAGTGAATGGTGCGGGAAGACACAAAATGCTGTAGGGGCTCCATTACTTGCTCTCGGATGCCAGGCGTAGATGTGAAATGATTACCATGCGCCAGATCCTCAGTAAGGCAATCCTCCCATACAGTGATCAGACGTGATTGACCGATACCTTGATGACGACTGTGCTTCCCTCAAATGGTTCAAATGGCTCTGAGCACTATGGGACTTAACTTCTGAGGTCATCAGACCCCTAGAACCAAGAACTACTTAAACCTAACTGATCTAAGGACATCACACACATCCATGCCCGAGGCAGGATTCGAACCTGCGACCGTAGCGGTCGCGCGGTTCCAGACTGAAGCGCCTAGAACCGCTCTGCCACCCCGGCCGGTGACTGTGCTTGGCCTTACGTCTCGTGTAGTCAAACATCGAGCCACTTGCACATCCGAAAGCTACACAAATTTAGATATTGCACGATGTGACCAGCCGGCCAAATGGAGACACACACTGAGCTCCATTTCAAACTCTCTGAGGTGCCGATAATTCTATCTGACGCATCTTCATGCCCATCACAGCGATTTCCCAATATCTGACGCTGTTTATACTCCTTACATATTCCTATCAGTTATGATAACAATGCTAAACATGAACAACAGTAATGCACCTTGGTGGCCATTATACGTGTTACAGTAAAGAATTGCAACGTACCTGCCGATAGTGTGAACATGTACGCAGTTACATTGACATCCGACCATGTCTTTTTCTGTCAGACAATATTTACCTCCAGAAAAAAAAACTAGCCTAGTGTATGTGAAAGGGCATATGTTTATGTGTTTACAGAACGGAATCGACATGTACAATGTATGTAAATTTCTACCGACAGCAGGTATTTGTGACAGGAATACGATCGTTTACGTCATAACCTACTAAAAAGTACTTGAATATTTTCCAGTTCAGCGACAGTTAACACATGAAACAAAATGTAGATAATTATATCTTAAGGCACATATTACACGACAAGGAAACTTCAACAGATAGCAGAGGTGATAAGAACCCTGTTTAGAGGTAGAAAATTAGAATAAAGACTAACCATGCTATATCATGGAAATGAAATGAGCGTTTGGCGTCATTGGCCGGGAGGCCCCTCGCGGGGCAGGTCCGGCCGCCATAGCGCAGGACTTATTACATTCGGCGCCACATTGGGCGACCTGCACGCCGGATGGCGATGAAATGATGATGAACACAACACAACACCCAGTCCCTGAGCGGAGAAAATCTCCGACCCAGCCGGGAATCGAACCCGGGCCCAGAGGACGGCAATCCGTCACGCTGACCATTCAGCTACTGGGGCGGACATGCTATATCATAAGACATACCTACAAACCAAATGGTCCGACAGGACTGTAGCTTATCACCCATACTTTTTAATGTATGCATTGACAATATGATTGAAACATGTATACAAGAAATTGATCCGGGCTTGAGATTATCACATGAGACATCTTGTAAAACGTGGCTTTCTGTAGACGACCATGCCATTGTACGGATAGTGAAACTTTGCTTCAAAGACCCATCTGTAGATGTAATAATATTTGTGAAGAATATAACATGAGAATATCCATTCTAAAAATGAAAGTGACGGCTTTTGAAGGTACAAGACTTCTAAGGACTAAGGTCATAATATCAAACAAAACCACTGAACAAGTTCGTTATTTCAGTTACATGGGAAATATTATAAGCTACCAGAATGAACTTGACATAGTCAACAAACTGCATCAATATCAAATTATATGCGGAACTATGAATAGAACATTGATAAATAAAGTGAGAAAAGACCAAAACTTAAAGTTTCATTAGGTAATGGCCGCTTCCACATTGATATCTAGAAGTGAAACTTGGACAAGTACTAAGAAGCAAGAAAGTAGAATCCAAGCGCCAGAAATGAAATTTCCAAGAGGAGTAAAGGACTGCACAAGGTTAGGTATATAAAGAAACGAAAACATAAGAGCAGAGCTTCCGATATATGCTATAAATGAGAATATCACGTAGAGTCAGCAAAGCTAGCGACAAGTCTACAAACAATGCCACTTTCAAGACTACTGAAACAAGCCTCAAATTTCAGACTTTTAGGCACAAGATCCATAGGAAGACCAAGAAAAAGATGGCTGGATACCTAAAAGAGGGAACAGGCCAATGACCTAGACCATGACGAAAGAAGCAGACGAAGAAGTGGCGATAGTTTCTTCTACTAAAGATGAGGAAAATATTGCTATTAAATCGCTAGTAACCAATATGAAACTTCCTGGCAGATCAAAAATGTGTGCCGGACCGATACTCGATCTCGGGACCTTTGCCTTTCGCGAGCAAGTGCTCTGCCAACTGAGCTACCCAAGCACGACTCACACCCCGTCCTCACAGCTTTACTTCTGCCAGTACCTCGTCTCCTACCTTCCAAACTTAACAGAAGCTCTCCTGCGAACCTTGCACAACTAGCACTCCTGAAAGAAAGGATATTGCGGAGACATGGCTTAGCCGCAGCCTGGGGGATGTTTCCAGAATGAGATTTTCACTCTGCAGCAGGGTGTGCGCTGATATGAAACTTCCTGGCAGATTAAAACTGTGTGCCGGACCGAGACTCGAACTCGGGACCTTTGCTGTGAGGACGGGGCGTGAGTCGTGCTTGAGTAGCTCAGTTGGTAGAGCACTTGCCCGCGAAAGGCAAAGGTCCCGAGTTCGAGTCTCGGTCCGGCACACAGTTTTAATCTGCCAGGAAGTTTCATATCAGCGCACACTCCGCTGCAGAGTGAAAATCTCATTCTGCAAGTAACCAGTATGTTTGTAAACCAGCCTTAAAGTGATATTCTGACTGCACACCAGGCTTCAACCGCGCAGTACAGTAACACACCACATCACTGGCGTTTGCCTCTCGATTGGCCTATCGTTATATCACGTCCGTGTGGCCGAAATGGAAATTAATATTATTCGGTTATTGTTAGAAGTGTTGTGTTCATATGACTATTAGCGCAGCGCTGCTTTTAATGAAGCAGCCTATTAAACAAACTACGCATCGTCTTTTAACGTACGACCTCCATCAGTGAAACCATTGAGGACGCGAAGAAAAAAAAAAGAAGTTAGGGTACACTCACCAGTCTAAATTTAATGGAGGGGCTGTAATGATGCTTTTCGTTGCGAGTTGTAATTAGTGTAATATTAACAGCGGAAACTGCGCGTGAACTCATGGTGGAAAGAGAAGGAAAGTCGTCTTTTGGACGCAGCCATTAACCTGTCTTTCTTTGTTACCAAACAAATTAGGAGGATGAATGAGCGCTGAGCTACGTAGCAGACTAAAAAGAAGGACCGGCCTCGCTACGGATCATTTGTTGCGACTGTTGAGAGATACGCAGTCTCCACGCCGCCTCCCGACCCCCTTCCCCCTTCCCCCCCCCTCCCCCACCCTCTTCACTGAACTCCACCAACCGTCGCCACCCATCCCCCTCTTATCTCTGTCTCATTCCACGTTTTGTTTGGCTGCTGCTCTCTGCCTCTCTCTTTCCCGGTTGTACAGTCGGAGCCGCCCTTGATTGACTGCGTGACAAGCGGCGCGGCTCCCTTTCTGCCTTTGGGCGGACACCGCGGTAAATAACTGCTAACCAGTCCCCGTGCTGCGCCGGCTGCTCCGGAAAAATTGCGCCGATCACGCGGGTAGTTAGAGCGACCGCCCGCGACAAAGCGACGCCGCCCCGCGCCGGGCTGCCGTCCGTTTGCAACCATCCACCTGCCGCTGCACAGCTACACAATCGGAAAAACCGCGCTGCGACCGCCTGCCGCTTCACGGGACCTGGCTCGCAATCAGTACATTTTAGACACCTTCGACGGAAAAACTAACTTGGCCAACCGATGGAATCCCTACTGCATTCGACAGGGCGAATCCAAACGAAAGAACAGATTTCAGTTGTTTATTACAGACTAATTATGAAAAACAGAACAACAGTGCGCTTGTCATTGGATAAAGGAAGATACAAAGTTTTATGTTCGCACAGTCACGACACCGATAATCCAAAACATTATAACCAGGACTGTTGATATTTTTAGAAATATCGGGTGTCCGATGTGTCGGTATTTAAAAACATCATCGGCAATCGGAGAATCGATAGACATCGGAATATCGATGTATCGACGGAAGAAATATCGACATCCTGAGCTATAAAAATATCGGATGCACGTTGTAAACATGCTGCCTGTTTTAGAGCCGTATATTTAAGTTGTTGTTGTGGTCTTCAGTCCTGAGACTGGTTTGATGCAGCTCTCCATGCTACTCAATCCTGTGCAAGCTCCTTCATCTCCCAGTACCTACTGCAACCTACATCCTTCTGAATCTGCTTAGTGTATTCATCTCTTGGTCTCCCTCTACGATTTTTACCCTCCACGCTGCACTCCAATGCTAAATTTGTGATCCCTTGATGCCTCAGAACATGTCCTACCAACCGATCCCTCCTAGTCAAGTTGTGCCACAAACTTCTCTTCTCCCCAATCCTATACAATACCTCCTCATTAGTTACATGATCTACCCACTTAATCTTCAACATTCTTCTGTAGCACCACATTTCGAAAGCTTCTATTCTCTTCTTGTCCATACTATTTAGTGTCCATGTTTCACTTCCATACATGGCTACACTCCATACAAATACTTTCAGAAACGACTTCCTGACATTTAAATCTATGCTCGATGTTAACAAATTTCTCTTCTTCAGAAACGCTTTCCTTGCCATTGCCAGTCTACATTTTATATCCTCTCTACTTCGACCATCATCAGTTATTTTGCTCCCCAAATAGCAAAACTCCTTTACTACTTTAAGTGTCTCATTTCCTAATCTAATTCCCTTAGCATCACCCGACTTAATTCGACTACATTCCATTAACCTCGTTTTGCTTTTGTTGATGTTCATCTTATACCCTCCTTTCAAGACACTGTCCATTCCGTTCAACTGCTCTTCCAAGTGCTTTGCTGTTTCTGACAGAATTACAATGTCATCGGCGAACCTCTAAGTTTTTGTGTGCCAGTCATAAACCTATCTGTACAGAGGGGGATTCTTACCGAATCGAAGGCAGAATGAAAGTTGCACTTGAACAATGGATAGGCTCCACGCCAATTCCAGAACACAAAACGAATTCTCTTGTGATGTAGTCGCCATGTTGCTACAAACAAACAACAGCGCAGCTGTGTTAAATTTTTGAATCTGTCTCTATCTAGTGACATGCACAACATGATTCTATATTTTACACTTTTTCAGTAATAAACAACTGAAATCTCTTCTTTTTTTTAATCACACAGTACATTGATTTTGCGGCTGAGTTTACTGTAATCTGCTGTAGATACTGCCTTTGAGAAGAAACGGTTACCAGCGAGACGCGACAAACTGCACAGTGTCCAACAGGTAGTCCGCTTGTGTAGTAGAAGATTTTGGCAAACTCACGGAGCAGAAGCCGTACATTCACAAAATGAATGTGAACAGCGGAGTTTAAGTGAAGCAGATTGGAAGATACCGTTGCCACCTTGTATTGAGTATGCTAACAAATTGTCGTTTCCGGCAGACCTACATCAAGATGAAGGTCAGATTTTAACGTCCCGTCGACGACGAGGCCATTACAGATGGATGAAATGCTCGGACTGGACAAGGATGAAGCATGAAATGGGCCGTGCATTTTTCGAGAGCAACCATCCTGGCATTCACCTTCAGTGTTCTAGTGAAACCGCTGGTAAACCTATATCGGGATGGCCTCTGGAGATGTGATCCCCAGTGCCTCCCGAATGGAAGATGTGTGACATTACCGCTACGCCGTTATGGTTAATATTACCTACTTCAGTTAGCGTTATCAAATAAGATATTGAACTATTCACAAGTAGGACATGCGTAATCAATAACATTGAGGCACCCATTCAATACTCATGATTCTACGTAAACTAACAGCATCGTTACGTAATTAACATCGACTGACGTAACGTGGCAGCAGTTGCAGCAAGAGCAACCACTCGGGCTCAGCAGCAGAAATACCATAGTCTATGGGATTGAAGGAAGAAAGAAAGCTATGGAATTATCACAAATCCTGAAATAACAATATGGGGACTCCGCATATACTGGGAAGACATTTTTAGCTTCAAATCAAGTGACCAAAGCTGATTATTGCATATCCACCCTTGGAACAAATGGCGATATTATCATCGACAGGAAAATGGAGGTATTCAGCGAGGTAACCTACCTTGCCATATCGCTAGAAGACTCCCAAAATGGATGGATGAACACGATGGAGACATCAAGCACCTTCGTGGCACCCCAGTTCCTGTGACATTAAGCCAGATGAGTATCTGCTTGATCACCGCGGTCACGGAGACTCCTCCCCCACGCACCCTTCAAGAGACGTGTGAAGCTCTGCAGACTGTTCCGATACAGAGCAGTTGGCGTCCGGTTGCTCGTCTAGCCGCAGAACGAGCTGCAATGTCTAGTTATTCTGTATACTTTCAAGTGATCTTATTCATGCATGCTATTTCAAGAAGATTCATTCGATTTCAGAACACTATTCCTTCTACATGAATGGAGATTGTGACTTGGGGTCAATTTAAACTTAAATATAAGGCTACAAATGTTTTATTTTGAGAAGAATCATCCAAATTTGGGTTTTCCGTTATTTCTCCAAATCACTCCAAGCAAATGCCGGTATGCTTCCTTTGTAACCCTAATCTTCTTTCCTCCCTACTTCGACGAAACTCTCGTCTCTGATTTCTCCTGTTTGATCAGAAAACACTGATCACCTTCTGTTGCTGGGTTACTGCTATATCCCCTCGCCTCTCATTAGGCGAGGAACGAGTGAGAGAGAGAGAGACAGACAGAGAGAGAGAGAGAGAGAGAGAGAGAGAGAGAGAGACCACTACCGGCAACCATGTGAACCGTCAGCTTATAGCTGGTGTCAAAATAAAGGTTGAGTTTCGATGCGTGACTTTAAAATTCACCCCAGGTTTCTATTTTCATTCGCGTAGAGGATGTAGTCTTGTGAAATAGGGTGAAGCTTTTTCAAACTCCTTGTACAATTCGATCTTCCCCCATGAACCATGGACCTTGCCGTTGGTGGGGAGGCTTGCGTGCCTCAGCGATACAGATGGCCGTACCGTAGGTGCAACCACAACAGAGGGGTATCTGTTGAGAGGCCAGACAAACGTGTGGTTTCTGAAGATACTAGAAGGTATCAGATAGATTATATAATGGTAAGACAGAGATTTAGGAACCAGGTATTAAATTGTAAGACATTTCCAGGGGCATATGTGGACTCTGACCACAATCTATTGGTTATGACCTGTAGATTAAAACTGAAGAAACTGCAAAAAGGTGGGAATTTAAGGAGATGGGATCTGGATAAACTGATTAAACCAGAGGTTGTACAAAATTTCAGGGAGAGCATGAGGGAACAATTGTCACACATGGGGGAAAGAAATACAGTAGAAGAAGAATGGGTAGCTCTGAGGGATGAAGTAGTGAAGGCAGCAGAGGATCAAGTAGATAAAAAGACGATGGCTAGTAGAAATCCTTGGGTAACAGAAGAAATATTGAATTTAATTGATGGAAGGAGAAAATATAAAAATGCAGTAAATGAAGCAGGCAAAAAGGAACACAAACGTCTCAAAAATGAGATCGACAGGAAGTGCAAAATGGCTAAGCAGGGATGGCTAGAGGACAAATGTAAGGATGGAGCGGCTTATCTCACTAGCGGTAAGATAGATACTGCCTACAGGAAAATTAAAGAGACCTTTGGAGAAAAGAGAACCACTTGTATGAATATCAAGAGCTCAGATGGGAACCCAGTTCTAAGCAAAGAAGGGAAAGCAGAAAGGTGGAAGGAGTATATAGAGGGTCTATACAAGGGCGACGTACTTGAGGACAATATTCTGGAAATGGAAGAGAATGTAGATCAAGACGAAATGGGAGATACAATACTGCGTGAAGAGTTTGACAGAGCACTGAAAGACCTGAGTCGAAACAAGGTCCCGGGAGTAGACAACATTCCATTAGAACTACTGACGGCCTTGGGAGAGCCAGTCCTGACAAAACTCTACCATCTGGTAAGCAAGATGTATGAGACAGGTGAAATACCCTCAGACTTCAAGAAGAATACAATAATTCCAATCCCAAAGAAAGCAGCTGTTGGCAGATGTGAAAATTACCGAACAATCAGTTTAGTAAGCCACAGCTGCAAAATACTAACTCGAATTCTTTAGAGGCGAATGGAAAAACTAGTAGAAGCATGTATGGAAATGAAACATGGACGATAAATAGTTTGGACAAGAAGAGAATAGAAGCTTTCGAAATGTGGTGCTACAGAAGAATGCTGAAGATTAGATGGGTAGATGACATAACTAATGAGGAGGTATTGAATAGAATTGGGGAGAAGAGGAGTTTGTGGCACAGCTTGACAAGAAGAAGGGACCGGTTGGTAGGACATGTTCTGAGGCATTAAGGGATCACAAATTTAGCATTGGAGGGCAGTGTGGAGGGTAAAAATCATATAGGGAGACCAAGAGATGAATACACTACGCAGATTCAGAAGGACGTAGGTTGCAGTAAGTTCTGGCAGATGAAGAAGCTTGCACAGGATAGAGTAGCATGGAGAGCTGCATCAAACCAATCTCAGGACTGAAGACCACAACAACAACAACAACAGTACAATTCGATAAAGAATGTTTCAGCAAAGCCGAATATGTGTGTTCTTAACCTCAACATTGGGAGAGCAAGGCGTGGCACATTGGTTAGTGCGATGAGGTACCGTAAATGTCCAATTAACATCCTTAAAGATTGTAATAGAGAGTTGCATTAATTTTGTATTAGTTATTCTTCTCTACGTAGTCACCATACACATTTATGCATTTTTCCTGGCGTTTTTTGATCTTTCGAGTGCCTTGACTGTAGAATTATATTCCACTTCATTAGTGACGTCATCTGCGTTGTCAAATCGGTGACCCCTCAACGGATTATCTATTTCTGGAACAAGAGGAGTCAGTTGGTATCAGATCGGGTGACTGCTACATGATCTCAAAATATGATGCCCTCGCTCATTCAACTGCAACTCATTGCAGCCGGTGCATTGTCAGCCAAATGACGAATGCCTCTGGGAGGCAAACTACGGTGTTCCTTAATCAGGACTTCTGCTAACTTGTACAGAACATTTCTGTTGGTATGTGCCAATGATGGCTACCCTTGGCAGGGTAATGTATAAGGATGACTCCATGATAGTTCCAAAAAGCTGAAAGCATGACTTTATTAGCAGACTTTTGCACTTGGTTTGGCTGCCAGGGACATGTGATCAGTTTTCAAATATCTTTTCCATCTCACAACAGCGTCATAAGATGGACAGTCATTTCCATAAACAGCCGACATCCCATAATTCCCAACATGGATTGCCTGGGCACTTCTTGTTGTGTTGGCAGAAGAGCCAACACCGTGTTACTAGTGGAGGCCGAAATGCACGCGTTTTAGCTCACGCAGGCTGGCGTGAGGAGGGAAAGACTATACTGACGTGAGGTCTGGAACATGACAAGGAATTAGAATTCAGAAAGCGGACGTAATTAGTTTGATACTTAACTTTAATCCATTAATGATGAACGTCGCTCTTGACGGTACATGAGGAACAATATTATCTGTTCAGAATACATTCTTTAAGAATATGGCTCCTTGCTAGGTCGTAGGAAATGACGCAGCTGAAGGCTAGGCTAAACTGTCGTCTCTGCAAGTGAGAGCGTATGTAAACAGTGAACCATCGCTAGCAAAGTCGGCTGTCGAACTGGGGCGAGTGCCAGGGAGTCTCTCTAGACTAGACCTGCCGTGTGGCGGCGCTCGGTCTGCAATCACTGATAGTGGCGACACGCGGATCCGACGTATACTAACGGACGGCGGCCGATTTAAAGGCTACCACCTAGCAAGTGTGGTGTCTGGCGGCGACACCACACTTCCAACCGTCAAATGCAGGAACTTTGTCACCATTCGAGCCACATTTTTTCCATCTGCAACTGTCCATTCTGGCACTACACGGGAAAAAAATCAGTCATGCTCTGAGGTGACCGCTGACAACACTAACAAAATTTCATTGATATAACATCGTAATTTACGAATCATAATAAGAACTTCATGATATCGCCCCATGAGATCTTAGTACTGTGTATGCCTGCGTTAGTTTGAAACGTCGCGGCTTAATGCAGTAACCCCTCGCCTGATGACGCTGACGCGTTGGAACAATTACGCCAAGTACCGGGCGCTTCCACTCTGAGGACGGCTGCGGAGAGAAACATTTACGCGTGCCGGAGAAAGACGAGCGCACGCTACAGTGGTGCAGGAAAGGCAACATTGTGCATTGCTTGTTTCCGCGCCTCTCGACGAGAATGGTCGTTCGGTCGGCGCGAGAGCTGTGTAGGTGAACAGAAGAGAGTTGCATTTTGTGTTTTCAAAGCGAGAGGCTCTCGCCCGAAGTGCCGAACTCGGCTGGCAATACGAGCAGGCAGGCGGATACGGGCGCCGGCTAATGCACCCTGAGAGGGCCCACGAGGGGGTGGGGGTGCGCCATTGTGCTGGCGGCCCCGCCAGCCGCCACCTTCCTTTTTACGAATCCGCCGGCGCGCGGCGTCTAATTCGTTCTGATTAACTCGAATTAGGGTGGTCAGCCGGGGGTGGAAAAGGCAGCGCTACCAGCACCGAATACAAACGAGGGCATAGCCGGCCGCGCAGCGATACACACGTCCCACACACCGACTGTGTGCGCACAGTAATACTGCCAATGAAAAGGCATTCCGGCAACGAATTCACGAGTCTTACATTTTCAACCCAAACAAATGAAGCTGTCGTATGCGAGTATAAACCAAATTAAGTAAGTAACAGTAAGAGATGAGAGGAAGGAATTGGCTTCTGTTCAAATGGCTCTGAGCACTATGGGACCTAACATTTATGGTCATCAGTCCCCTAGAACTTAGAACTACTTAAATCTAACTAAGCTAAGGACATCACACAACACCCAGTCATCACGAGGCAGAGAAAATCCCTGACCCCGCCGGGAATCGAACCCGGGAAACCGGGCGCGAATTGGCTTCTGTCTTCCAAACACAATGACCTGGTCTTGGAATTTCAATTTTGTATCATAATAATGGAACCGATCGCACTTTGATTTAAGGTACTACTCACAAAATAATCGTTGCGGCTGTTCGCTTTTCATGACCACTGATGAGCTAGCATGATTGTTCATCTACCATTATATACACAGCGATCAGCTGCTCCTACCGATGTCGTTTTAGGCAAACCGCAATGTTGAATGTTCCCTTAAAGAACCAAGAATTCACGAGTCTTACATTTTCAACCCAAACAAATGAAGCTGTCGTATGCGAGTATAAACCAAATTAAGTAAGTAACAGTAAGAGATGAGAGGAAGGAATTGGCTTCTGTTCAAATGGCTCTGAGCACTATGGGACCTAACATTTATGGTCATCAGTCCCCTAGAACTTAGAACTACTTAAATCTAACTAAGCTAAGGACATCACACAACACCCAGTCATCACGAGGCAGAGAAAATCCCTGACCCCGCCGGGAATCGAACCCGGGAAACCGGGCGCGAATTGGCTTCTGTCTTCCAAACACAATGACCTGGTCTTGGAATTTCAATTTTGTATCATAATAATGGAACCGATCGCACTTTGATTTAAGGTACTACTCACAAAATAATCGTTGCGGCTGTTCGCTTTTCATGACCACTGATGAGCTAGCATGATTGTTCATCTACCATTATATACACAGCGATCAGCTACTCCTACCGATGTCGTTTTAGGCAAACCGCAATGTTGAATGTTCCCTTAAAGAACCTAGCGCGAATTTTCATATTCTCTCGCTCGCTACCCGCAAACTATTAGTCCTACACATAAAATAAACTGGATCCTTTTGTATCAATGTAACGTAGTTAAATTTTGTACCGGGATGCGTTTTCGCTTGAGGCCAAGGTTTCTGAGTTATTCAAGAAAAACTTACAAAACTGACCTTCAGAAGCACACTTATCCCACACCAGTCAAAATTTCTAGTATGTTGGTCGTTGCACTCCCTCCTACCACTACACAAAAATCTCCGATTACACGAACTATTACTGATTTTCGATTTTTTTTAGTCTCTAACGATTAGGCTCTTACGTCTCTAGTATAAGTGTCTATTTCGTTAGTATTATTAACTTATATGTGCCCGTGAGGACAATGAAAGAAAAACGACTTTTGCAAACGCTATGCTAAAACCAGTTACGTGATGAGTTCGATCCAAACTGAACCCTTACAGTTAAAGTAGTTCCGTAGTCAGAACGATACAACTGATGTTAAAATGCAAAACACTGTTAGGTTTAATGTACACTAATGTCAGTTTTACAATTTGTAAGTGTTCGATTAAACCGGTGGCATAATAAGGCCAGCCAATGAAGACCAAAAGGATCGAATGTGGTAAATAATTCGTACAGTCGCAATTTTTTGTGCAGTGATGGGAAGGGCTCACATGAAGGGCATACCAGAATATATATGTGGCGTCTGTCCGAAAGAAAAGACACTGTTTTTTATTCAAGAGCAACTATGAAGTGAGACACAAAGGAATTACAAACATTGGCTGCGTGTGGGCATTGATTTTAATCAATGGGAAAAGTCGAAAATTTGTGCTTAACTGGGATTCGAACCTAGGTTGCCTACTAACTAGGCAGATACGTTGACCATTGCACCATCTGGACATGTCGTAAAGGTGAGACGACACATATGTTGCGGTCACATATAGTAAGCGTTGCTTTACACAGTGGAGAGTGGCAAAACAGAGGCAGCCGGTGATCGGTGCACTGCGAAGTAAGCGCGGCACACATAGCCTTCCTGACAGTTGCAGTCTACCAACAAGCTGACACAAGGACACAGAAAGACCGAGCGCCAAGCGAATCCTGGAGAGTGCTGAGTAAGGAGAAGTGAGGCCAGCATGCTAAGTTACGCTGTAATATACTGCGGGAGTAATAACAAGAAGCTGCCACCGAGGGTAAAAAACGTCCTCCTGCCGGATATAAATAGTGGAGCGCAGGCAGTAAGAGACAGAAGCCATCAGGAAGCAGTTCGGATCTGAGGACGGACGTGGTCCGTGTCCGAATGTTCAATCTTCGTAGGTGACGATTCCGGAAGTCTGTTCCAGTTCGCAGGAGTCATCCGTTCGCCGCTGGATGTCAACTTCAGCTCTGAGGGTCGGCCCGAGTTCGGTCGGCACCATGGCTGACTAACTACAGCGAGAACTTCCAGCAGGACCGGCTGCAGCGCGGTCTTGGTCACAGGCGCTGCCGGGGACTGACGCCCGGACTTCACGGCAACCCGGCCCCATGGCGCGTGGTCCGTCCATGACGGGACCTCGCGGACATCGCGACTGACGGCTTCCCAGCCGCCGGTGCAGCAGGCGTCGGCAGCTGACCTTAAGGCGACGCGGCTGCCGAGCGGCGACGAGTTCATCTCAACCACAGGGCGTCCTGACTTCAGCGGAGCACTGGTGGCCTGAGGCTCCGAGTGCGATCGGCGGCGCGCATTGCGGTCTTGCATTGTCGGAGAATCTACACAGCAGTAGCCAGGCGGTGGGATCCGCAGGGCTGGGTAGCGACGACGAGGGAGAAATTGTAAAGCAAGTTCAATAAATAATTGTAAAACTCCACGGCGTCTCAGTCTTTGGCGCAGCCACTGTGTCTGCTGCTAACAAGTAGCAAACGGCCATAACAAGTACTGCAGAAGCCGTAACAAGTGGCCAACGGCCTTAGCACATATATATTACGGAGCTGAGGACGGCTCGAGTTGTGAGGATGACAGATAAGGGGGACAATATTAGTAGTATGTGAATTAGTTGGTAGGATGTGTGCTAGGATAATCATTTCCATTGGGATAATCACTGTGTCCGGACAGCTATGTGGTCAGAGCATCCACCTAGTAAGCAAAACATCGGGTTCGGAACCGAGTCCGGCACAAAATTTCAACTTTCCCCATAGACTTAAATCAAGTCCCACTTGCAGCCAATGTCTGTAATTCCTTTGTGTCTTGACATAATAGAAATTCTGACCGGTGGGGGTTGAGTGTGGCAGTGGGGTGCTCATTTTGTACGTTTCTCTTGAATAACTCGCAAACTATGGGCTCTAGAGAAAACGTATCCCAGTACAAAATTTGACTACAATAAATTTCCGACGAAAATTTCCTTTTTACTTTTTTTCTGTAAGACTAACATTCTGTGTGTAGAGAGTGAGAGGAAACGAAAACGTCGCACATGGTTTTTGATATCCAGATGTAGCATTGCAGGTTGCATAAAACGATATCGGTAGTGAAACATCCCCTTAGAAAAATTTATAAATGACAGTGCTGGAAAACCTCTTACGTTATTTGATTTTCAAACAGCTGAGCAAAACTGAACGTACTCAGACATTTCTCTCTTTACTTATTCTGATCAACACTAAACTGACACACAATATTTTTAGCGCAACGCCATCTGACTTTCAATAATACCTACAAAAGAATGTCCCTGACTAACAATAACCTATACGTTTCATGAATCACGTACCACACAGAAATCTTCGTTACTCGGACTACTGCAATACAGCGAGCGCCAATACTGCCAGCTAAATAAAAGATTCTAACTACTGAAGGCACTAACTACTGAAAGGCATACTTAGCAAATGAAAGATTTTGATAGAGAACAAGCAATGTATTTACCTTAATAGTGTTCAAAAGTCATGATATATATATATATATATATCAGTTCATTACGTCCAGTCTTACAAATTTCCTTTTTATGGCGGACACACGTTCAGATCGTCCGCTCTCAAAACTCCGCCATCTCTCTCCCCACATTCACCACCGCTGGCGGCTCACCTCCAACGGCGCAACGCTACGCGCTGTTCACATCCAACTGCCCAACACTACAATAGCGAATATCTCAATAATGCCAACCAGCCACAGATTGCACACAGCACAGTCAGTGATTTTCATAAAGAGCGCTACATCTACATCTACATACATACTCCGCAATCCACCATACGTGCGTGGCGGAGGGTACCTCGTACCACAACTATCTTCTCTCCCTGTTCCACTCCCAAACAGAACGAGGGAAAAATGACTGCCTATATGCCTCTGTACGAGCCCTATTCTCTCTTATCTTATCTTTGTGGTCTTTCCGCGAAAAGTAAGTTGGCGGCAGTAAAATTGTACTGCAGTCAGCCTCAAATGCTGTTTCTCTAAATTTCCTCAGTAGCGATTCACGAAAAGAACGCCTCCTTTCCTCCAGAGACTCCCACCCGAGTTCGTGAAGCATTTCCGTAACACTCGCGTGATGATCAAACCTACCAGTAACAAATCTAGCAACCCGCCTCTGAATTGCTTCTATGTCCTCCCTCAATCCGACCTGATAGGGATCTCAAACGCTCGAGCAGTACTCAAGAATAGGTCGTATTAGTGTTTTATAAGCGGTCTCCTTTACAGATGAACCACATCTTCCCAAAATTCTACCAATGAACCGAAGACGACTATCCGCCTTCCCCACAACTGCCATTACATGCTTGTCCCACTTCATATCGCTCTGCAATGTTACGCCCAAATATTTAATCGACGTGACTGTGTCAAGCGCTACACTTCTAATGAAGTATTCAAACATTACGGGATTCTTTTTCCTATTTATCTGCATTAATTTACATTTATCTATGTTTAGAGTTAGCTGCCATTCTTTACACCAATCACAAATCCTGTCCAAGTCATGTTGTATCCTCCTACAGTCACTCAACGACGACACCTTCCCGTACACCACAGCATCATCAGCAAACAGCCGCACATTGCTATCCACCCTATCCAAAAGATCATTTATGTAGATAGAAAACAACAGCGGACCTACCACACTTCCCTGGGGCACTCCAGATGATACCCTCGCCTCCGATTAACACTCACCATCGAGGACAACGTACTGGGTTCTATTACTTAAAAAGTCTCCGAGCCACTCACATATTTGGGAGCCAATCCCATATGCTCGTACCTTAGTTCGGAGTCTGCAGTGGGGCACCGAGTCAAACGCTTTCCGGAAGTCAAGGAATATGGCATCCGTCTGATATCCTTCATCCATGGTTCGCAAGATCTCATGTGAAAAAAGGGCGAGTTGCGTTTAGCAGGAGCTACGTGGCGTTACTAAAAACCTAAACAGCCTTCTTACAGTAGGTACAGCTGGATCCTCTGTGTATTATCTCACTGCGCCTCTGTTATTTGGAACTGGCCAACTGATGTCACGAGAGGTGAGCCCGCCAGAATTAAGGGAGGAAGGGGGCATTGTGATATAAGTAGCAAGTCAGTAACAGCAGAATAGGTCGGTCAGTGTCTTCGAATGTGAAGTAGTCATTGCATGGCACTTAAGTAGCAAATTCATCAGTGAAATTTCAACCCAGGAAAAAGCTGCCCATGTTGAGTGTTGGTTTTGCGATTGTGAAATGTAAACGGGAAGGACGCAACCATGGATACACCAAGACCAGGCGGGCCTCATGTACTGAGAGACGGGGACCGTCGAGTATTGCAGAAGGTACTTATAAAAACGCACGACATCAGCGGAAGAAATCACTCATAATTTCTTAAACGCTACTAGCAGTCCGGCTAGGTCAATGACTCTGCTTAGATAGTTAAAAAGAATTGGGTGCAATGGTCGAGCGGGTCCTCGTAAGTTCCACGTTTTGTAGTTAATGCGAAGCGACGCTTGAGGTAGGGTAAAGTGTTTCCGTTGGACGATGAATGACTGGAATTACAGTCGTTTGCAATGATGGCTTGCGCTATACTCTGTTGCATTGCTATGGACGGGTTTGAAAGTTCGCAGCGCCAAAAGTGAAGTACGGAGGAGGTAGTGATGAGATAATCTTTTGTGGTTATGATGTGATGCCTTTATTGTGCTTAAGACAGCCCTAAAGGCAGAAGTATATGAACGTACTTAACGGCACGGTGTACTGCGTACAGTAGAGGAACGGTTCGGAGACGACAATTCAGTGTATCGGCATGGCAGTGCACCTTCTTATAAAGCAGCATCTGTGGGGCAATGGCCTGTGGATAGTAACATTCCTGGAATGGATTGGCTTGCCAAGGTTTCCGATTGAAACCAGTGAACGCCTTTGGGGTGAGTTCGAACGTCTTCTTCGCTCCAGTCCCCAGTGTCCAATATCATTACGTTACCTGGTTACAGAGATAAGAGGAGATTGCGGTTTCAATGCCTCATTTGTTCTAGATATTCTCCCACCACTGGAGTACAACGCACACAACGTTCACACAACCATATGAAACTGTCAGTAAAGTATTTCTTTGAGATGTTGTTCAACTCACGCGTCACATTAGCTTCGGTGTCGGTTATGTTGTTGAAGCGTTGACCCTTCATGTGAATTTCTGCACTTTATCGTTGATTTTTTCTAGGAAAGACCTAACCGTACTTTGCATTTCAGTAAAATCGCGGCAGGCGTCCACGCGTCGTTATTTTTGTTCGTTAGTCCCGGTGTGCGGGACAAATTTGTACACACTTTTCTCTTCTATAAAACGTTGTGGAGAATGTCTTGATCACTTGATTTAGAAATGTTGCGACGAAGTCACATGATAAAGTTGAGACAAAAAGTCAATTAACATATAGTATGCGCTCTTAAGATTTACCAAATCTTCGCACAATAGCCGTAATTTCAATTTCTGGAACATAGAAGTAATGTAAAATCGTAGCAAGATTTCATTAATTAGAAAGGACTGCTGTATGAGAAACGTATAATAGACTTCTAAAGTAATGGTATGTGACAAATGTGAAAGTAAAAGGTATCGTATTGAATGCCAGGAAAAATTGTATCAATAAAAGTAAAAATAAATTTATCTCTCTATGCCATCATTCTAAATTTAATGTCAATACAACAAAATAAAACCTACTGATGACGAGATATCGACTAAACTAGTTTTAGGAGAAAAAGCAAAGTGTTTGTAAGAAGGTGGACCTACAAATCTCATATTGACATAAAAATTAGTAGAAATTTAAGAGGGCCTAACATACTGCATCGCCTGGAAATAACTTTCGTCACTGTCATATATTCGTGAGTGGTGTTTTCTTCGTGAAAAATCTATTACTAGACTGTTACTGGATAATCCAGTCAGCTGTTTTATTCATTGTATTCAGTCCCCCTGATAGATTTCGAATTTATACAGTTTCATATTCATACGTGCTTGTGGCACTAAAGCTGGTCGGAAATACTGAACTGCATAAAGCGATATAAAATGCAACCATATCGAAAATATGCCAGCTTTTGTTTGTACCGAAATGGGCGAGACATACTGTAACCGAAGATTCATGCTTGCCGAATGGTTGGTCTACTACGTGTATGTTTGGCCTTCATATATGTTACACAGAAATACTAGCATATTTTTTGCTTGCTCCAGCACTAATGGATTTTTATGTGGTTCCGTTTTGCATCAGTTGATGTACGTCCAGATGTAGATTTAGATTGGACTGCAACATTATTTCAAAATCGGTACTGTGAATTATGTACTGAGGTGTCGAAAGTCGTGGGATATCTTCTAATACCGTGTCGGTTCTACTTTTGCCCGGCGTAGTTTAGCAACTCGAAGTGACATGGACTGAACCAATCCATGGAAATAACCTGCAGAAATACTGATCCTTGCTGCCCCTATAGCTGTTCATAACTGCGAAAGCGTTGCCGGCGCAGGATTTTGCGCACCATATGACCCCTAGACTACGATCCATAAATACTGAATAGGATTCATGTCGGGCTACTTCGGTGCCAAATCATTTGCTCGAACAGTTCAGGATATTCTTCAAAGCAATCGCCAACAATTTTGGACCAGTGACTTGGAGTATAGTCATCCATAAAAATTCTATCGCTGTTGGGAAACATGAAGTCCATGAATGGCTGCTAATTGTCTCCAAGAAGCCGAACATAACCATTTCCAGTCAATGGCTGATTCAGTGTGAACAGCGGACTCAGTCCATTCCACGTGAACAGAATCCATACCAGTACGGAGCCACCATCAGCTCGCACACTGCCTTGTTGACAACTTGAGCACTCGAAACCTATCATCACCTCTTACCAACTGAAATCGAGACTCATCTGACCGGGCCACGGTTTTCCAGTCGTCTATGATCCAACCGGCACGGCCATGAACAAAGGAGAGGTGCTGAATGTGAGGTTGTGCTGTTAATAAAGACATTCGCGTCGGTCGCCTGCTGCATAGCCCATGAATGCCACATTTCGCCGCACTGTCCTAACGAACATGTTCGTTGTACGACCCACTCTGATTACTGCAGCTATTGCAAGCAATGTTGCCTGTCTGTTAACACTGACAATTCTACACTAACGCCGCTGCTCTTGGTCGTTAAGTGAGGGCAGTCGGCCTCTGAGTTGCCCGTTGTGAGATTTCACGCCTGAAATTTGGTATTTTTTTTTTAACTCTTATGGGACTTAACTGCTAAGGTAATCAGTACCTAAGCTTACGCACTAGTTAACCTAAATTATCCTAAGGCCAAACACACACACCCATGCCCGAGGGAGGACTTGAACCTCCACCGGGACCAGCCGCAATTTTGGTATTCTCGTCGAACTCTTGACACGGGAATCTCGACATATTGAATTCTCTAACGATTTTCGAAATGGAATGTGTCATGAGTCTAGCTCCAACTATCATTCAGCGTTCAAGTCTGTTAATTCCCGCCGTTCGATCATAATCACATTCGAAAAATATTCAATGAATCAGCTGAGTACAAATGACAACTCCACCAATTATATCGTGTGTACGCGTGGAGGGTAAAAATTGTAGAGGGAGACCAACAGATAAATACAGTAAGCACATTCAGATGGATGTAGGTTGCAGTAGGTATTGGGAGATGAAGAAGCTTGCACAGGATAGAGTAGCATGGAGAGCTGCATCAAACCAGTCTCAGGACTGAAGACCACAACAACAACAGCACGCGATACTACCGCAATCTATATATGTGCATATCAATATCCCATGACTTTAGTCACCTTAGTATACACCATCAACAAGAGAACCAAATGCGTTATCCATTTACAGTATGTTAATGAAATACAGCTAACTCCACCTAAGGCTATATCCATGATGATGAATCACACCAAAATAAAAGTCATCTATAGCTGTGAAAGATTTAATTTCTCGAAAAAGGCTTTGCGTGTCGAGGACAGCAGTTGCGGCGACAAGCTGGATATAAACGACCAGTATTGGAGAACTTCCCTTATGATGACACATGGGAGGTGACATGAAGACGAGGAAGCAGCTTCTTTATCGCGGAGGAAAACGAAAATCGAGGATTATTACTGGCAGTGACGCAGGTGGCAGTGTGAGTGATTCCTAACTGCGTTCCGTCCCTGTCAGTATCTCATCTTCGGGTATTAGTTCCACCAGTTACATAAATTATTCAACGACAGCCTCGGTGCCAGCCCAGAACGACAGTCTCGGTGCCAGACCAGATGTGCGTGCAGTTGTGTGTGTGTGTGTGTGTGTGTGTGTATGTGTGTGTGTCACAGCCGTCGGGGAGCTTTGGAAGTCCCATGCGGTCCGGTGAACTTTCCATTTAAAAACAAGTTCGATACTGGCCGGGCTGGCGTCTTCTCTCTCTCTTGGGCGCCGCGGCAGTGGTCGCTCCCCCGCAACCCAACCGACTCTCACCCTCCCCCTCCCACTACCACCCTCTCCTTGGTTTCCGGCTGCCCAAGAGGAGCGCTGCCCCGCGACGCGGAAGGGCGATATATTGTGGGCCGATATTGGGAAGTTATCTGCGGTCATCCGACGGGTGTTAGCAGCCGGCGCGGCGCTCATATCCCGAGTTGGCGGCTTCTTGATGGCGGCGGCGGCGGTACTGTCAGGCAGCGTTATTGGGCTGCTCAGCGCTCACGTCTCGCCGCACGACCCGCAGATAGCTGGCTCCCGGCTTCTTCCATCGTACGTTCTCCCTTCCTGCAGCGTTTCTTCAGTGGCCAACATCCGGCGTACGTCGTGCGGGAAACGTGGTGTGTATTAGGTGGCGAATATTTCCTCGTTCCCACTCTGAACACCCTTAATGTTGACGTGGAAGATTTCTGAGTGTTGAGTCACGTCATCATGGGTTGTAAAATGACTGCCACTAAATGAATAAAAGTAACACTTCGGCAGCTTTTTAGTGGCTCTCCATTGAATACAGTAAAGGAGAAAACGGAGAATTTTATTTCTCAAGATATGTTTATCTAAACAGGATCGTGGTTATTATCACGTTGTCGATGCTGCTATGGTACTCCCACAACGATGGTTCTTATGACATATGAAAAAGAATCGTTTATGTGACAGAGACGAAAATATATTAATATTGATAGAGACATAGAATACTGAATAATCTGACAAGGAGATATGGGAAGAAATAGTGCTATATTTACTTAGCAACAACCTTAGGAGGTTACTGGGATGGAGTCATAGCTGGTGCAATAGATATAGACAGCCACAAAAAAAAAAAAAAAAAAAAAAAAAAAAAAAAAAAAAAAAAAAAAAATTACACGTGAGAGGTGGCACGCCTTTAAGATGCACACAGTGACTTACCCCCTATCATATTTATATCTTACTCTGAGAAGTATGGCCCAGTATTGTCATTACAAGGGTAATATTGAGAACTCAGAAGATATGATTATTTTCCTCTCTAATTGCATATGGTGAAAAGTTGCTATTGCTTCACACGCGGACTTCCCACGCAGCGTCTCTCGTCACCCGGGTGGTCCGGTGACAGGCGGGTACTGCTGATCTTGAAGGGGTTAAGCCGACTGGTGTGAGGGAGTCGAGTGGATGGTGAATGCTGTACAGACGCCGACATTGTCATAAGAGCGCGGCTGACACTCCCACAGGGGCCTGAAGGAGCGGCTGGGGCTAGAGATTCCGTTACTTCTCAGAAACTTCGTGAAAACACTTTCTGACGGGCTACCAGCGAGGTGTGGGAATTACTTGTGTTCCCAGGCAGTCTTGGAAAGCAAATAAATTCCCGCGTTTTCTGCAAAATCATAACTGTGATTGGCTTGCTCCGTGACGTAGCAAAATCGGCGCAGAAATTGGCGGCAAGTATCTCCATTGGTGGAATAGTAGTGCTTTGGCAATAGAGTGGAATTTTCCGCCGGTTTCCGAGTTGCTGATTGGAACGTTTAACGACGGCACTGTCGTGGGGGCGGGAATGTTCTGTGTTCGGCTTGTACGGGTGCTCTTAAGAGAGTCTGCTCTCGCCTTTCGGTCGGAGTAGGTTACAAGACTGAGCTATCGCTGCTCTTGACAGCCTGCCTTCCGTTGGCTGTCTAATATATTTTCATTTAATTGTAACTGTTTGACGAAATTGCTGAAGTTTCGACTTCAACGTAACTTTCCGAGTACAGTTGACAATTGAGCGTTCTGTGTACAAGCGGCCTATGTTGTCCGTCTTGAGAAGTTTTGGCTAAAGTTGACTGTATCGGAGTGACTTCGCTTGTTAAAATCAATCACTGTACCGTCAGTGATTGTGTAGCTAGCATTCTTCGTCTCCCTCAGAGGCGCATTTGTGTTGCAAGCGAGTCTTTAGTCTGGACTCGCGACATTATCATCGCACGACGGGACGTCGAAGCAACCAGCCATCGACTCCGGTATGCCAGATCGTGTTCTTGCAGTTAAGAAAACAGCTTGGGAATGTATGTCCACAGCACCGGCAGATTAGGGAATTTAGCTATGTGACAATCAGAGCTCAGCAGAGCACGCCTGTACACGTCTTTTCTAACGTGGTTCTGTCTTGGGTGTTCATTGTCTGAGTTCTCACTACTGTAACAACAATTAATGTTGGGTTGGCTGGGTGTTTCTCTTAAGATTTGAGTTGCAAGGTATTGGCTTCACATACCACTTGATCATGAATGTTTATGGACAACTTCAGCTCCATAGCATTTATTTGAGTATCCAAGTTGACGTATTGTAAATGTTTCATGTGTTTTGTTTATTATTTTGAGTTTAGTCTTAATAAATCAAATTGTTATTTTGGACAGAACTTTCATTCTGTTGATCGGTAGAGCAACCTTTTCATTTCTCACTACATTAATGAAACATTCCTTTATCAAATTAATTTCTATTAAATTAAATTATTGCAGGTGCCAAACTCTTTTCTACTGTACTTGCAGGGTCGATTACACTCAGTTCGCGTTTCTTCTTAATACATGTGCAGCAGCAAAAGTCGGAGTTAGAAAAGGGGGGGGCTTAGAGCATCATTTACATATGAAGATTCTAGAAGAATTTAATGTTAAATACACTGCTAGCCCCAGCACCTCGCACACGCTTGTTTCACTCAACATTTATGTTTGCAGCAGCGTATGGAGTACATGGAATGATTACGTTTACCGATGAACAGCACAAGTGGTTCTGACGTACCAGGTCTCGACCCATGCTAAAACACCCTTATTAGTATGTGGTGTACTCCCCAAGGATGTCAACGCAGGTGCCAATTCTGGTACCCAGTAGATCGAACACACCGCGAATTTGTCTTGTCCTGTTCATGTAGTTCTGTGAGAGTTGCTGGTTGAGGAGTCACACGAATCACTTCTCGTGCCATCATATCCAATAAGTGCTCGACTGGAGACAAGTCTGGACATCATGCTGGCCAGGGAAATTTCTGCACGTTAGCATAGCACGTTAAGTTTCGCTGGCAGTGTGGGCGAATATTATCATGTTCGAACAACGCATCACTTCTTGTTACAAGAAAAGCCAAAGAACGGGTCTAATAAAGTTTTGCACACACCGAGCGCTGGTTAGAGTCCCCTCCAAAAACCGAAGGTGAACGAGAGTTGTAGCTTATCGCATCCCTGACCGGAAGGCCCGGGGTGGGGCTACTGTGTCTTGGACGAACGCACTCTACGAGACAGCGCTCACCAGGTCTACATTCTATGCCCAAACGACCATCAATCACTTGCGTGCACGCAGAACCAGATTTCGTCGCTTAAGACCTCGGCGAGCCATTCCATCTCCCAAGTGATCCTCTGACGGAACCAGTCGAGGCGTGCACCTCGATGCTCTGGCGCGAGTGGAAGACTGGCTAGGAAGTGTGCGTGCCCGTAATCCCACTGCTACTAACCGGTTCGCAACAGCTCGTGTTGACACGTCTTGGCTCGTGCTGTGGTAGCTGTACGACCTGCCACTGCTGTTCTTACAACACTATGAACCTGAAGGGCGTATGTGCTGCGTGAGCGTCCAGAACCTCGTCTGCGAGTGTGAAAACGTTCACGTACCACCGACAGTACCATCGTTGCACAACTGACGCAGCAAGTCAAATGGCATTTCTCGGGAAGGACCTCCCTACCCCCCTCCCCCCTTCCCCATTAGGAAGGCCACAGTTTGGGATCCCTTTCAAACTCGCTCAGTTGGTTGTAGGAAGGACGTCTACTTGGCATGGTTGTCTGCTTGCTTCTCACTTTTGCGCTACATTGAGCGCATAAGCTGTGAGTATTCCCTTTTCAGGGAATTTATTAGTAAAAGTACAGACAGGAGAAATTAAAATGTCCTGTGGTGCCTCTCCTGCTCCACGTCGACACATTTGACGTCCTTCCCACCTTAAAGATTTGACGGACATGGCACTCTGGTAGCTATGTCAGTACGCTATCTGTTGGTGGACTACGCTGAAATCATTATCAGTACATCTTTTATCCCCATGCGGTATATGCTGTCATCGGATCGAAATCAACGTCATCTGTGCAGATATACTAATTCTTTTTTCCGGTAGTATACGTCAGAACTCATTCAATGTTGGAGAAAGAGAGCTGTCTGATATTTTGGTGGAAATAAATGCAGGAGGAATGAAGGTCAATGTGAGGTTAGATATAGTGTTAATGGTGTACGGGTTGTGTGGACTTGAAATAAGAGTATAGGATACGAAGTGTTGGGACTGAGTGTTCCGGTTTCCTTACCGTGTTCTAAGGCGCTATAGGTAGTGATAATGTGGGAAATGAATGAGCTGGTACTGGATGTGAGTTGGAGAAGACAGCGAAAAGCGTTCGCCGTGTATATCTATCTAGAATTTCCAAGAATTTGCAAAATTTTGGAGGAGCGGAATGTTTTTTGGCACGGGTGAGGGAATTATGAGACAAAATAACGGTAAGAGGGTGTAGATCTCAGGTGTTATCTGCTGCAGTGTTTCGGCAAGAGCAAACTTACATTTCGACACGACACCTCTACTGAGCACAGCAACACGACACAATTTTTAAAATTGTTGACCGCATTGATTTGCTGTAGCGAAAGCCAGGACATGTTTGTATCTGATTCCATTCAACACATAAATCATCCATAGTCTATTTAGATAAAGGAAAATTTGTACCTACCTTTGGTCATTCCTGCCTCAGATACATTCAACATTCTTCCTCTCTCAGATCAGGTATCAAACGTTCCGCCACGCGGGATAAGCCGAGCGGTATAAGGCGCCGCAGTCATGGGCTGTGCGGTTGGTCTCTGCGGAGGTTCGAGTCCTTCCTCGGGCATGAGTGTGTGCGTTCGTCCTTAGGATAATTTAGGTTAAGTAGTGTGTAAGCTTAGGGACTGATAACCTTAGCAGTTAAGTTCCATAAGATTTCACACACATTTCAACATTTGAATCAAACATTCCAGTAACGAAACACATCGATCGATTTTACATTGAAGATGTTTCTCCTTCTTTAAACAGCAAAGAACTCTCCCAGCACGTTATAGAGGACAGAAAGACACTACGAAAATCTTGACACAAGGTCAGAAGAGATACGTAGTAAATGACGTAAAAGACGCTATGACTTTACCTCATAAAAAGAACCTAAAAGGAAAGAAACTAGACTTCTTAGTGCAACTTAAGTCACTTGATTAATTTATAAAATCGACAGGAATCTATCATCTAAGCAAAGTATACATTAAAAGATCATAGTTATATGCCAGAGAGTCGTAATGTAATGTGACATATCGTTCATTTATGTACAATAACTACTACAAAGTACACTACTGGCCATTAAAGTTGCTACACCAAGAAGAAATGCAGGTGATAAACGGCTATTCATTGGACAAATATACTATACTAGAACTGACATGTAATTACATTTTCACACAATTTGGGTGCATAAATACTGAGAAATCAGTACCCAGAACAACCACCTCTGGCCGTAATAACGGCCTTGATACACCTGGGCATTGAGTCAAACTGAGCTTGGATGGCGTGTACAGGTACAGCTGACCATGCAGCTTCAACACGATACCACAGTTCATCAAGAGTAGTGACTGGCGTATTGTGACGAGCCAGTTGCTCGGCCACCATCGACCAGCGTTTTCAGCTGGTGAGAGATCTGGAGAATGTGCTGGCCAGGACAGCAGTCGAACATTTTCTGTATCCAGAAAGGCCCGTACAGGACGTGCAACATGCGGTCGTGCATTATCCTGCTGAAATGTAGGGTATCGTAGGGATCGAATGAAGAGTAGAGCCACGGGTTGTAACACATGTGAAATGAAGCGTCCACTGTTCAAAGTGTCGTCAATGCGAACAAGAGGTGACCGAGACGCGTAACCAATGGCACCCCATACTATTACGCCGGGTGATACGCCAGTATGGCGATGACGAATACACGCTTCCTATGTGAGTTCATCGCGATTTCGCCAAACACGGATGTGACCATCATGATGCTGTAAACAGAACCTGGATTCATCCGAAAAAATGACGTTTTGCCATTCGTGCACCCAGGTTCGTCGTTGAGTACATCAACGCAGGCGCTCCTGTCTGTGATGCAGCATCAAGGGTAACCACAGCTATGGTCTCCAAGCTGATAGTCCATGCTGCTGCAAACGTCGTCGAACTGTTCGTGCAGATAGTTGTTGACTTGCAAACGTCCCCATCTGCTGACTCAGGGATCGAGACGTGGCTGCACGATCCGTTACAGCCATGCGGATAAGATGCCTGTCATCTCGAAGGCTAGTGATACGAGGCCGTTGGGATCCAGCACGGCGTTCCATATTACCCTCCTGAACCCACCGCTATTCTGCTAACAGTCATTGGATCTCGACCAACGCGAGCAGCAACGTCGCAATACGATAATCCGCAATCGCGATAGGCTACAATCCGACCTTTATCAAAGTCGGAAACGTGATGGTATGCGTTTCTCCTCCTTACACGAGGCATCACAACAACGCTTCACAAGGCAACGCCGGTCAACTGCTGTTTGTGTATGAGAAACCGGTTGGAAACTTTCCTAATGTCAGCACGTAGTAGGGGTCGCCAACGGCACCAACCTTGTGTGAATGCTATGAAAAGCTAATCATTTGCGTATCACAGCATCTTCTTCCTGTCGATTAAATTTCGCGTCTGTGGCACATCATCTTCGTGGCGTAGCAATTTTAATTGCCAGTAGTGTAGTTAACTGGTGGTTCATAGTATTACAAGAAGGAAGGCTGTCAAATAATATAAATACTACGTAGCCGCTTATTAATCAAATGATAGCATTTTCGATGGATTTTATAGTTTGCGAACCCACTGTAGTTATCACTCACACTCACTTCCAAATATTTTCTATCATTTCACCAAGTGATTGAATTGTCTACGACTTCGTCATCATGACACTTCATTAAGCTGAAGTCAGCAAATTTTCTTTTGGCCAGCTGGAGTACTGAAGACGACAATGGGAGTACACAACCAGAAATAAAGAAATATTGCTGTTATGAGAAAAATGTGCTCATCTCGCGAACAGAAAATGAATTGTGTTCTGTACGTCTGCACGAAAACGAATCCATACTCGTGATTCCGTCCCGAGAACGGGAGATGCAGTTTCTGATTACGGTAGCCAATACCGCTGGTATTCAGTGGCGCACGCACGGCAAGGCTTCGCTTCCATCGGCCATCTAACTTCAATCTTTCGTTTTTATAGAAGATACCTGAAAAAAGGAAAGAAAAAGGAACAGCGCGGTTCTTTGCTACTGAATGAGGGCACGTTGCATACAAATCAATACCCGAAGAAAAGCAGGGCAAACGCTAATTTTTTCCTCCGAGCTGCTATGCATGTCCGGCAACTGTTTAATTACGGTAGTGCTTATGCGAGGAAGAATTGTTAACCTGTCAAGAATGAGTTCGTTAGCAGTGTGTGTGTGGGGGGGGGGGGGGGGGGGAGAAATGGCTGTGTCCTAGTTGAATAGACTATCCCAGAGTTCTCCTAAACTCAATTACAGAAGACCACTGACAGAAGTAGTTCCAGAAAACGGACCGCTTAGCAGAGCCTCCGAGAAATGATGCGGACTAGGTGTGTGGTGCTTAAGAAATATTTCTAGAGAAAATTTATTGGACTGCTGACGCCCACGGCATTTGTGGTCTCAGTTTGTGTGCAGCGGTAGACAAACAAAAGCAGACCACCTGGTACGTATTTTTCACGAGGAATAACTTGTGATTCTGGTGCGCAGAAACGCTGCGCCACCTACCTGTACAACATCTACTTGAAGCTGTTGTTGTTATCATTAACGTTGTTCAACTTACACAATGAAGTGAGCAATGTCAGTGAAGATCTGGAAATATTAAGGAAACCAAACAGATGAAACACAAACAAAGCTCGCGGCAGTATTAATAGCTTGCTTACTTCACTTAAAACCATTATTTACGTCTTTTGGTTTATGTAAATTTTTTTCCTTTTTTGTGAGCTGCGACCAGTTAGCGATATACAGATAAGAAAAATTTTCTGCTTGTATCTTACTTTTCTACATCCATCAGAAGTTTTGATAGCCATGAAACCATTAACGCTTTCTTGTCGTTTCATTTCTGGCCTGCGGAAATGATTTCTGGAGTCAGCGATGTGATAGGAAATGTGGAGATCGTTGACCACGCTCAGTGGAAGTAAATCACTCACGTTATGTTGTACAAGAGGTACCACGTGTGTCTCTCAGTTCATATTGGAATACACAAATTTCCTGCAGCTCTTCAAAGGCAAATATGTTGAACATCGTCGGGTTGTTTTTTGGTGGCCTTCAGCAAGTGCTTTGCTTCTATATTCCAAGTAAGACGTAGCTGACGGCCAAAAATATCTTACATGTGGATGTCACAAATGAAATATCATATGTAAAGCCCAACGAAATCCACACACTGATGAGACAATAACATCAAAACGCGTAGTTGACACATTTAATAGACGAGGTGCTTAATGCATCCTATGCCGGATAGTCGCTTTGAATCACGATGTAAAAGACATTTTCTTACTTCGTCCTGAGTGGAAGAAGGAGTTGTGCTGTAAAATTCACCATCGGGAAACTATGCGTCAGTGTCCTGGGCTAAATCATTAAATCTACGTAAGCTACTTTCGTAGCTCCATGGTAGTGAAAGTAAGCAGACCACACAACTGGCCACACACCCTCAAGTTGTAGACAAAAGGGAAAATATAGCCAGATGATTGCTAGAAAGAGGAAGTGGAGGCAGGCAAAGTAAAGCTCAAGAATAATAAGGCTCCAGGAATGGATCTAATACAAGCAGAGCTCATCAAAAACGCAGGAAAAAAATTTGTCGGACATTTCTACAAGCTTATAGTTAAGAATTGGAATGAAAGTGTCTAATTGAAACATAGGTATCATATGCCCAATACATAAAAAGGTGATACTACGATGTGCTCTACGTACAGACTAATTTGCCTATTACATACAGCATATAAAATATTCTGCAACATACTTTTTAATAGGCTTACACTCTATGTTGAAAATGCTATTGGTAACCACCAATGTGGGTTTCATCAGGAAAGTACTACTGTTGATCAAATCTTCACGATATGGCAAATACTATAAAAATGTGAAGAATTTGGCATTGATACACATTGCCTCTTTATAGATTTCAGATCAGTCTACGACAATATTGACAGATGAGAGCTGTATACAGCAATGGAAGAGTTAGGCATCCCTAATAAATTGAATCACTTAGTGAAAAAGACTATGGAAAAGACATCGAATCTGATTGAAATACAGACTATGTGATCACAAAAAATGAAGTAAGACAGGATGACGCATTATCCCACCTTGTAGAAGGTTATAACAGATGCAGACATCAGTACCAAAGGGACTACCTCGTATGAATCAGTTCAGATGCTGGCATGAGCAAATGATATTGATATGGTTGCAAGAACGGCAAGAGCAGTGAAAGAAGCATTTATAAGTATTGAAAGATGAACTTACAGATAAATAAAGGTAAAACTAAGTGTGTGCCTGTAACTAAGAAAGATTATCCAAATGAGTCCACGTCCATAGAAATTATTTCTCGTAAGTTTGATGTCTTGCGTAGTTTCACTTATCTTGGACCGCAACTAAACTGTAAGAACAATGTCAGCTCTGACATCCAAAAACGAATATTGTCTGCCAACGTGTGCTACCGTGGCCACAGAAAATACCTGAAATCGAAGTTGATGTTCAGGAAAACTATTGTTTCGATGTACAAAGTTTTAGTGAGGTCGGTCATGAAACATAGACATTGACGAAATTTAATGTAAGGCAATGGGGCATATTTGAAAGAAAGTTCTTGAGACAAAATTCTTAGGCCAGTGGAAGAGGATGGTGTCTGTAGGAGGAGAGGCAAATATGAATTATAGAATCTGCATGATGAACCAGACGTTGTCAGCTACACTAAGATTAAAAGGCTGGAACCGCAGGAAATGTACCAGGAGCAAACGACAGAATGATTTAGTAGATATTCAGCGCACTACCAGAAGGAACCACGAGATTTGGAAGACCTAAACTAAGGTAGGAGGAAGATATCAGAGAGGACATAAGGAGAACTGGAATAAAAGCTGGATGAGTTCAGCACTAAACGGGGAAGAATGGAAAAATCTTCTCCGCAAGGCCAAGGTTCAGAGGGGGTGATGATGACGTCGATGATGATGATGATGATGATGATGATAATGATGACTGTGAAATTAAAACGAGATGCCAAACTCATGAAGTATGCTGCGGCTTAATTAAACCCTGGCCGCAATTGCTCAGATGAATGACCATTACAGTAATTATTTTCCCAGACGACCCATTATGGTACATGCTAAATAAAGGAGTACAGACTGTGTCTGTGCGTCTACAGCTACACACATACTCCACAAGTCACTTTGTGATGCGGGGCGATGAGTTCCCTGTACCGCTACTAGTCATTTCCTTTCCTATTCCATTCACAAACAGAGCGAGGCAAAAACAACATGCTTCCGTACGAGCAGTACTTTCTCGTATCTTATCTTCGTAGTCTTTAATGGGAAATGTATGCTGGCGGCAGTAGAATCATTTTTCGGACAGCTTCAAATGCCGGTTCTCTACATTTTCTCAGAAGTGTTCCTCGAAAGGAACGTCACCTTTCCTCTAGGGATTACCACTTGAATACTCGAAGCATGTCAGCGATACTTGCGAGTTGTTCGAACACACCAGTAACAAATCCAGCAGCCCGCCTCTACCTGGCTTCGATAACTTCCTTTCATCCGACCTGGTGTGGATCCAAAACACTAGAGCAGTAATCAATAATAGGCCGCACCAACGTCCTATATGCGGTCTCCTTTACACATAAACTACACTGTCCCAAAATTCTCTCAATAAAACAAAGCCTGTCATTCGCCTTCTCTACTAAAATCCTCATATGCTTGTTCCATTTCATATCGATATGCTACGTTACGCACAGATATTTAAACTACTTTACTGTGTCAAGCAGGATACTACTAATGCTGTATCCAAACATTTCGATTTTGTTTTTCCTACTCATCCGCATTAACTTAAATTTTTCTATGTTTACAGCCAGCTGGCATTCATCACACCAACTACGAATTTTGTATGTCATCTTGTATGCTCCAAAAGTCGTTCAATTTCGACACCTTACCGTACACCACAGCATCATCAGCAAACAACTGCAGGTTGCTGCCCATCCTATCCACCAAATCTTTTCTTGTTTAACAGCCTCCAATATGCACTGTGTCAAATGCTTTAGTGAAATCTAGAAATATGGTATCTGCCTGCTGTTCTTCATCTGTAGTTCGCAGTATATCGTGTAAAAAAAGAGCAAGCTGAGTTTCTCACGAGCGATGCTATTTAAAGCCATGCTGATTTGCGGACATAACCTTCCCGGTCTCAAGGAAATTTGTTATATTCGAACTCAGAATGTGTTCAAGAATTGTGCAGCAAACAAGTGTTAAGACTATTGGTCTGTAATTTCATAGGTCCATTTTTTTTTTACCTTTCTTATATACAGGAGGCACTTGCTCTGATTCGCAGGCGCTTGGGACTTAGCGCTGGGCGAGAGACTCGCGATAAATGAAAGATAAGCAAGGAACCATTGCCGTAGGCTACTCTGCGTAAAACGGAACTGGGTTTCCTTCCGGACATGGTGACTTACTTGTTTTCAACTCTTCCAGTTGTTTCTCTACGCCAGGGATGTTCATTTCTAAGTCATCTATACGGGAGTTTGCTTGATGGTCAAACGACGGTATGCTTGTGCGAGTCCCCTGCATTAACGATTTATTAAACGCGAAATTTAAAACCTCCTTAGATTTTTGTACTTCAGAATAACGTAGTACTCCCCACTATGACGACAGGAGATATGGAACACGAGCACTCATGCCTACTGCATCACTAACAACTGTGTCGTCAGGAAGGGGTTTACCGACCCGCGGCTTATGTGATACACATGTTTAGCAGCGAATATCTCAATAAACGGGTAAACTATTTGTGGGGAAATTACTGACAGATAAACGATATTAATAGAGCTATTATCATCATATACTGTTACTGCTTCCTGGGAACTAATTTAACGAGCCCCACGATGGAGCGTGTAGGTGGATTAACAATATTATCAATAAATGTTGCCGGTATCGTTTGTCAGCCCAGAATATGAGCAATTGAGCATACGAGCAGTAACTGCGTTATGAAAGTATCTTCGGAAACCGTGTGCCGAGTGAGCCACGTCGAGTACTGGTCGAAGCGGTGCCGCGTCAAACAGCGGAGAACGCGTAATTACGCAGCAGGACATAAAAGCGCATTTCTCGACAGCCGCGGCAATCGGCATGCGTTGTAAAAGCGTTAGCGGCACGCTTTATTCCCGCAGTAAAAGGCCGCTTACGGAATTAACTTGAAATCTTGTTTCAACGAGCTTTGATTTCACAGCGACAATTGAGAAAATCACTACTCCGGAACAGGCAACGCTAGGTGGGGTGGCTCCATCCGCCTGCAGGGTAGTAAATAAAGTTCGGCGTTCCGGAGCCGCGATACATATAAAAGTTATTAACAACTGACGGTGCGCCCGCCATAATGTGCACCGGTACGTAAATCAGAGCGTGCAGTCTGCTGCCGCAATAAAAGCCACCCCCTCCCACGTTACCCCCTCACAAAAAAGAGTGCCGGGCACCCACCATCTGCATTGGAATTTAAAAAAATAATGCTGATCGTGGTACATCCAAACTCATCTGAATAGTAGATTAGGCCATTACAACTTAATCACGCGGCGACAGTGACAAATATGATTTAATTTAGAGTGTGCATTAATTTTTTTTTTTTTGTGTTGCACGGCGGAGGGCTAGCTCAGCAGAGCGTGTAGCCGATGTACGCGACGACAGTGTGTGTCGAATACTTCCCATAATAATGCATGGCACCTTCGTTAATGGACTCATACATGCTATGTAAAATATTTTCAGTTTCGACTGTATACGTTATGACGAATGGGTAGGTTATATCCGAAGGCAAATGCAGACACGCAAGGTCTTCTGAAGCCATCGAAGGAAAACTGCGTCGGCGGGGCAGCAGAGCATAACCTAGCTGTATCCTTCACTCTGGATCGACAGGAAAGTAAATGACTTGTTAAAGCAGCGTCTGGTTTATAGGGCTTGTAATCACTGGATGAAGAGTATCGTACTTACTATGAAAGACTCAACTGCTCACACAAGCTAACGTCATCAGAAAGACATAGTTTCTTTGGAAACGTATACGGATTCGAAATCTTAGCTCCAAAACTACTACATTCTACATCTAGACCTATAACGATACTCCGCAAGCCATCAGAGCATTGTTTTCCCCCTTTCCTGTTTCCTTGGCGAGGGGTGGATACGAACAGCAACTGTCGACAGATTTTTCTATGAGCTCTAATTTCGCAAATTTTTTTCGTCGTGATCATTTCGCGAGACATACGTGCGAGGAAACATTCCTCTCTCTATCCCCCTCCTCTGCCTCCTCTCTGTCCATCACCTTCTCTGCCCCCCTCTCTCTGTCTACCTCCTCTGGACCCCTCTCTCTCTCTATCCCTTCTCCCTCTTTATTTACTTATTTAAAAGTCAAGTTCCGTAGGACCAAGTTGAGGAGCAAATCTCCAAGGTCATGGAACGTGTCAGTACATGAAGTTACTATATAAAGGAAATAACAGATAAAAATAAGATGTTTATGAACCCGAAGAAAGTGAAGCCATAAGTTTGGCAAGTAAACGCAATCAACACTACAACAAGAATCAGCTTAATTTTTCAAGGAACTCCCCGACAGAATAGACGGAATGACAAAACATGAGGAAACTCTTCAGTTTCGATTTGAAATCGCTTGGATTACTGCTAAGATTTTTGAATTCTAGTGGTAGCTTTCTGCACAAGTGTTAAAGAAGTCCGATCCAAATGGAGGTTTGATTTCTACCGAGTATTAACTGAGTGAAAGCTTCTTATTCTTGAGAATAAGCTAATATTGTTATCAAGAAATGACAGTAAGGAATGCATTTATATTGAGAGGCCAATGTCGAAATACTCGTGAACAGGCGTCGAAAAGAGGTTCGTGAAATTACACCACTTATTGCCCGAGCCGCCCGTTTCTGAGCCAAAACTATCCTTTTAGAATGGGAAGAGTTACCCCAAAATATAATACCATACGACATAAGCGAATGAGAATAATCAAAGTAGACTAATTTTCCTGTCGAACGATCACTCTCATCAGATACCGTTCGAATAGCGAAAATGGCAGCAATAAGTCTTTGAACAAGATCGTGAACGTGTGCTTTCCACAACAGTTTAGCATCTGTCTGAACGTCTAGAAATTTGAGCTGTTCAGTTTTACTAATCATATGCACATTCCGTGAAATTAAAACGTCAGGTTTTGTTGAATTGTATGTTAGAAACTTTAAAAACTTAGTCTTACTGTGATTCAGCTTTAGTTTATTTTCTACAAGCCATGAACATATGGACTGCACTATTTGAAACCGAGCCAGTGTTGCACACAACATCCTTAACTGCCAAGCTAGTATCATCAGCAAGCAGAAACATTTTAGAGTTACCCGTAATACCAGAGGGCATATTATTCATACAAATAAGGAAGAGGCGTGGCCCCAACACTGATCCCTGGGCACCACCCACTTTACCGTACCCCACGCAGACCCCACATCACAGCCATTCTCACCGTTGTGAACAATGACCTTTTGCTGTCTGTTGCTAAAGTAAGAGGTGAACCATTGTGAGCTACTCTCCGTATTCTGTAAAGATACAAATTCTGGAGCAATATTTTATGATCAACACAATCAAACGCCTTAGTTAAATCAAAAAATATGTCTAGCGTTTGAAACCTTTTGTTCAACCCATCCAATATCTCACAGAGAAAAAAGAATATAGATTTTCAGTTGTTAAGTGACTTCTAAAGCCGAATTGTACATGTGATAGCAAATGATGTGATATAAAATGATCAATTATCCTTACATACATAGCCTTTTCAATAACTTTAGCAAACACTGATGCCATAGCAATAGGTCTAAAATTGTCTACATTATCCCTTTCTCCCTTTTTGTAAAGCGACTTTACTACTGAGTACTTTTATCGTTCAGGAAAGTAACCATTCCTAAAGGTAAAATTACAAATATGTGCAGCACTGGACTTTAATATTCTGCTAAGCACTCCATCATAACCATGAGAGTCCTTAGTCTTCAATGATTTAATTACTGACTCAGTCTCCTCCTTGTCTGTATCACAGAGGAGTATTTCAGACATCAGTTTCGGAAAGGCATTTGCCAAGATAGTTAAATGATTCCCTGTAGAAACTAAATTTTTATTTAATTCACCAGCAAAGCTCAGAAAATGATTGTTAAATACTGTATATATATATCTGATTTATGTGTAACAGAAATAGTTTTACTATGAACTGGCTTTATATCGTCGAATTTGTCCTACTGACCAGACACTTCCTTCACAACTGACCATATGGTTTTAATTTTATCCTCTGAATTAGTTATTATATTTGTATACCATATACTCTTCGCCTTACTAATAACATTTTTAATCACCTTACAGTTTTATTTGTAATGGGCTACTGTAGCTTGATTATGGCTACTTTTAACATTATGATACAATTTCCGCTTTGTTCTACATGATATCCTTATTCCACTAGTCAGCCACCCTGGCTGCCTTTTGCTGCTAGTACCCCGTTTAGAACGTTCTAATGGAAATCAGTTCTCAACGAGCATGAGACATGTGTTAAGGAAAGCATTATATTTGTCATCTATGTTATCGGCACTATAAACATCCTGCCACTCTTGTTCCTTGACGGGGCTTAAGAAACACGCTATTGCTGTTGGATTAACTTCCCTACATAGTTTGTAATTATATGTGACATTTGTTTGAGTACAAAAGCCTTTTACTGTTAAAATTTGTGCGTCATGGTCTGAAAGGCCAGTCATTCTTTTACTAATAGAATGTCCATCCAGTAATGAAGAATGAATAAAAAATATTGTCTATCATATTTGTCTATGGCTGTTCCCCTGAACCCTAGTAGGAAAAAACACAGTCTGCATCAGATCATATGAATTTAGGAGATCTGCCAACATCCTTTTCTTTGCACCATCATATACAAACTTTATATTGAAGTAACTTATTTCTTGTACCTCCTATAAAGTGAATCAAGAACCCTCTCTAGCTTGAGCAGAAATGCTTTGAAGTCAGAGTTAGGGGACCTATAAACAACAACAATTAGAAGTTTACTTTCACTAAATTCAACTGCCCCTGCACAAAATTCAAATATCTGTTCAGTGCAGTGCTGTGATACGTCTATGGACTCCAATGGAATACCGTTTTTTTTATATACATGGCCACTCCCCCACCTTGCAAGGAACTCCTTGAAACACAGCCAGTTAATCAGTATCCGGGTAAAGAAAGCGTCTGAATTGTCAAATCGTTTAAGTGGTGCTCCGATATAACATAATTTCAGAGTCAACATCTATAAGCAGTTCACTAACTTTATCTCTAATGCCTCTTATATTTTGATGAAATATGCTAATTCCTTCTCTACTTGGAAAGATGATGTTCTCTGAAGGTGAGCGCTTACTTGGAGGGACTTCCTTTAAGCACGTATACCTGTCAGCTGACTTCAACCTAGAAAAGGTGCAGCTCTAACACCAACTACTGCAGGAATTTTTCCATGAGTGATCCCACCACCACCCACAACACTGTCACCTGTAAGTTTTACCAGACTCTCCTTCCCATATCTATTGAGGTGCATGCCATGCCTGGTAAAACGCATTCTAATGGCAGATTCAACTGGCACCACTAAAATGTGACCCATGCCCTCTGCATCAGTGCCTCCTCCAGCCCCATGTTAACGCGCCTAACAGCCGCACTAAGATGAGGCCGATCATGACGCTGAAACAGTTGCATGAAATGCACGTTAGTGCCACCAGTTTGAGTAGCTATCTTTACCAAGTCACCACCTATATCATATTTCCCGTCCCTATCAAGACTGTTCCCTGCTTCACCCACTATCACTGCCCAATCCTCTTTCGTAAAATTCCTACATAGCTCTCGTATGCTGAGCAACTCTGTCCATCGCCTCCTCCTCAATGTGTGCATATCCTCCTCCCCTCTAAATCCATCTACTGCTGCCAACTATATGTCCCCCTCATCCCTTCTATCTCCTCGTCCTACTCTCCCCATTTTCCTCTTCCCCTCTCTCTGTCCATCTAATCTTCCTCCTCTCACAGCCTGTGTCTTCCTGCCCTGCTCAGACCACCTTCCCTTTCTCTGACGATTTTCTCCTCGATATCTCTCTGTCAAACACTTCCGCATTCTTCTCTCAGTCCATTTCCTACCTTTCTCAGTCTGACCATCTCTTCCCCTCGACGTTCGATCTCCATGTTGTCACCTCCATCCCAATACGAGGTTGCTGGTTCTTACCTCCCCCCTCCCCCCAGTATTTTTTCCAGCAATTAAGTAAAGCGTGTACCAAGTTTGGTTGAAATCGGTTCACGACACGGACACGGACTGAGGCAAATCTTGCCGCCCGTACAGTGAACAAAACGTAGGCTAGACGGCGCCATAGTCAGAACACGATAGGCTTGGCATCGACCACCTGCCGTTCCCCGAGCTAACACATCCGGCGTGGCGGAGGCACCGAAAGTCTTGAACTGGTCACAGAGTTAAATAATGTGATGACCATCAGGACTGTTGAATGCATCATTTTAAAAATAAACTTCTATTGATAGAAATATATACACAGTAATAATTGCATCGAATTTGATGCAGTGGAATACTGCTACTCCTTTCAGAAGACTGCACGCAAACTGAGGGACGGACGTGCCATAGTGGTGACTGCAGCACGATTTTGTAGTGGTGACTTACTTATTAATGCAGTTGCACACTAGCTGGCAGAGTTGTCCACACAATAATAAAAAAGCAGACCTTCGCGCGGGCTGTAGGAAAATGAATTTCGTGATGTTGTGTGCCCCAGAAACGTAGAGGGGATCTGATTCTTTCACTTTATTATTTTTTCCCCTCAGAGCTAAACCCTGCCACCGGTGCAGCCACGGCAATTGAATTTGGTCCCCGACTGTAGGGCAGGACGAACGGATGGCGCGCAAAGCGTGGGTGTGGGAGGGAATGGGAGTGAGGGAGGGACGTACGACCGCAGGAATCACGAGCAGGACTGCCAATTATTCGGCGACGCGTAGCCTCGCAAAAGGCCAGGGGTCGGGAAAAGCGCGTCAAACGCATTAACCCGGCGCGGCCGGGCCGGCAGCCGGCGCACGACCGGAAAACCGGCGCGGCTTCCCGGAATCCGCTGCGCTGTTCCCTCCTAGCCAGCAGCGCACCGCAGGCGGAGGTGCGTTGGCGGTGAATGCGGCTACAGTGGTCGCCGCAATGTCGGGTGCTCTGATAATTATTCGTTTTCTTGAAAATGACTGCCGTACACTCAGGAGCATGGAACACACTAGATGAAGGTCGAATTCAAACTAACGAGATACCAACGAAAGGAATCTAGTCTGTTTTTCACTCATTTCATCTCTATCTACATCTATACTTGGTAAGCCACTGTACAGCGAGTAGCAGAGTGTACATATTAGGTCTACAACTTTGTTTGCCGGCCGGGGTGGCCGTGCGGTTCTAGGCGCTGCAGTCTGCAACCGCATGACCGCTTCGGTCGCAGGTTCGAATCATGCCTCGGGCATGGATGTGTCTGATGTCCTTAGGTTGGTTATATTTAAGTAGTTCTAAGTTCTAGGGGACTGATGACCTTAGAAGTTAAGTCCCATAGCGCTCAGAGCCAGAGCCAACTTTGCTTACTCCGTTTCCTCGGATTTTCGAGGTCTAATTGTTAAAAACTTTAAAAAATTACGATTCAAACTATTTGCGATCGCTGGCCACTAGTTCCTCCTTTCTTTCTGGCAGCATACGAACCCCGTGGCGAAAGGACTAGATGTCTCTACGAATCGATCCCATTTTAGACTGGTTTATATGACCGGAAGAATTGGCCATGCTGGCCGTGTGCGATTTATCGAAAAATGTGGTACTCAGAGGGAGCAGTGACTGAAGAATACAGCGGGTTGGGCACGACTTCCCATTTCATCATTTCCAAGAATGTTTTGACGGGTTTTTCCACATGGGGTCGACTACTGTCACTCTGGAAAATCATCTTTTCATGTATGTCGCTATTTTGTGGCCGTTTACTCTAACGATTTCCTGTGACCGTTTCCGTCGCTTTTTTGTAGCTTCGGAAACTTTCTCTTTTCCAGCGCCATGGCGGTCTTCCATGTGAAAATCACCGTTCTTCAATCGTTTAAATCATTATCTGCGCATTCTGTTACTAAAAGGTGCCTCACCAAGGTGTTACCCAGTATTTTACGTGCCTGAGCCGCAGATTTCTTCATGTTAAAACAGAATATTAAAACTTCCCTCCAATGTCGAGAAACGGGCTCGTAACTTGACATATTCAATCGAGTATAACCTTATGATAACAAGTCGACTAATATTTTGGTGCTATTGTGTTTAAAAATTCTTAAACTTATTGTGTGGCACTTATGGCCTACAATCTGCACCATCACTTGCAGCTAGTGTCATCCATTGCAAAGTTGCGGAAGCAAAGTTGTAGACCTAATAATACGAGTGAACTGTGTGATTGTGAAAATGGTAAGGGATAAGTTGGTTGTTTTCAGAAATTGCAGGGTTAAGTTTCACTAAAATCTCTTAAATAAGATCTTTAAAGATTGTTTAAATTAAGAAATGCACCCAGAAGGACCAGACCGATCCACTGCAAAGGAGAAGGTGTGCTGCACACGACCAGCTAAGCCGTTTGCACGGTCAGCAACACACTCACTGAGTGTGGGCAGGGCCATGACGTTACGCCCGCCGGTTGGCATAAGAAGGCCCAAACGGCCGGATCGGACGGTACGAAAGAGGGTAGCACCATTAGAGCATCACGTGGACGAGCGCTATGCCCAAGAGGAGCGTTGGACAGTGGGTTGCCCACCTAGACGAGTTCGAGAGTGGCCATATCGTCAGCCTGCTGGAGGCTGGATGGTCATATTCCCGTATTGTGCGCCACACCACTCGTACGAACACCGCCTTTGCCCGTTGTTGGAGACAGTGCATACAGAAAGTATGCCCACACACGATTTTGGATCTGGACACCCGACAAGCAGCTGAAGGAGGGAGATCCGACGAATAGTCCGCCACTTGAGAACAGATCCAACCGCCACAGTAACGACCATTCAGCGGGCTCTCCAGTGTTCCGTGCAACATCGGTTGCATGACGCAGGGCTAGCCGTACGCCAATCATTACGACACGTGCCACTCGCACCCCCACAGCGTCGTACCTGATTTGCCTTGTATCAGCATCGACGCACGTGGTTACCTGCAGACTGGCAGCGGATCATTTTCAGTGACGACTCTCGCTTCTGTCGTGGAAGGCGACAACCACTGCTTCCGTGTCGTGGGGTGCAGAGGACACGTCGCAAGGAGCTGTTTGTGATTTCCCTTCACACGTCCCGCCAGCCTTCTGTAATGGTGTGGAGAACGACATCTTATGGTGCTCGTTCACTGTTAGTGTTCATGTGGAGCTGTGCGACAGCCGCACAATACGTGGAGAGGATCTAGTGATCGGTGACTCTGACGTTCGTGAACGCGAACACCTGTGCCATATTTCAACACGACAACGCTTGTCCTCACACCGCTATCACATCCGGAGCGTCTCTTGCAGTTGCGGACACTGTGTAATGGGCAGCAGCATCGCCAGATCTTTCCCCGATCGAGAATGTGTTGGATGCCACGTATAACGCCATCAGGAGTCCACCACCACCACCTCCCGCTAATCTGCAGGAACTGTGCGTTCAGTTGCAAAGTAAGCGGCACGGTACGGAGTATCACAGGACTAATCCTGTACATCTCCAGGCCGCGACGCCTTGACGATTCTGTTCACAACCACGGAATCTAGTTGTTGACTTACATCCGTTGTTTGTAAGATGCCGTGGAAACAGTGACTGTAAAAACACGAGGGTGAGTCAATAAATAAGTCGCACAAGCCAGAATATGCCGTATCGTTTTAAATTTCGCGCCTATACGTATCTAGAAGGTGGCAACATATGTCGCGTGGAAGGTTATCGGTATACTGGAGTTCGAGATCAGTGTTTAATGATCTGCAGCCAGACCAATATGGGAGGCGTGCTACGAGTGTGTACCCGACAAGAATAATGCGATTTTTGTGAGCCGAGGGACTGTCTGCAGAGTACATACATAGCAAAATTCGTCCCGTATATTGTTAGATTATTGGTCAACTGGATACCAGAATCCAGGTAAGCACAAAAAAAAAAACCCTCACACAAGGGGTGACCCAGCCGCCCTGTTTGTCGGGTGTTGGCACATTGTTTCCCCGTGTAAACTTACCGTATCGCAAGCGGTCACTAGTTAGATGCGGAAGCTGTAACGAAAACTCCATTTTGCTGGCTTTTAATGCATTGTCGAGCGGTGGGGTAAATGTTTAAGCTTACGAGGGGAGTATGTTGAAAAGGAAAATAAATTTATGACTGGTACACGAGACTCTGGTGTCTCTATCCCAGTCTGCGACTTATTTATGGACTCGCCCTCGTATCCTAACCGACAAGGGCTGTTAACGAGTGCCACACACTGCGAATGAAAATAGGTTTCAAACTGCTGCTCTCACTGGATATAGGTCTGTCTCAAGCAGTTTACGAACGAACATTCCGAAGAGAGCTGCGTGCATTGGGTATTTGGAGAGAGGTACCTCGCTAAATGCCACGACACATAAAAGTGCACGCCTTCACTGGGACAAACGTCACAGAAGCTGGGCAGTGGCTGACTGCTGGGCTGTAGTGTTGCCCAACGAGATCCCGGTTTGGCGCTTTGCAAATGCAGGGAGGCGCGGAGTACGCTGCCGCCCCAACGAAGCGTTTAACCAGCGTTGTGTGGAGGGTGAAATTGAGGCTGAAAGTGCTTCTGTGATGTTTTGGGGGATGTTTTCCGTATCGTGACTTGGACTAATTTATTAATTTTACTATGAACATTAACCAGGATGTATGTTTCAATATTGTGGATGAGCAAATGTTGCCCTTTCTTCTACAACTGCACGAGGAGTATGTATTAGACACCCGCGCCTTCCAAGAACACAACGTTTGTGTTTGACGACTGTTCAGAGACTGACGAACACTTGCGCACCCAATCCTGTCTCGTGTGCATCGTTAAATCATCCCACCTTAACCCCAGAAAATATCCCTGGGACTATTACGAGCAGTGGAAAAGGACCGTTCCTGTTTGCAATGTATGTAACTCATCTAGTACTTTATTTGTAAACGTCCATGTTGATCATATAAATTGTACAGTTCACAATTACCAGTTTCGGTCAGTTCCATCAACAGATCTGTAACAAACAGAAAAACATGATGATGATGTTTGGTTTGGGGAGCGCTCAACTGCGCGGTTATCACCGCCCGTACAAATTCCCAACCTGTACACAGTCCAATCTAGCCACTTTCACGAATGATAATGGAATGATGGGGACAGCACAAACACCCAGTCCCCGGGCAGAGAAAATCCACAACCCAGCCGGGAATCGAGCACGGGACCCCGTGATCTAGAGGTAACAAAGCTAGCCTCTAGACCACGAGCTGCAGGCAACATAAAAACGGTGCTGCTGGTATTCTTAGGTGTTAATTTCGTTAGTATTTTTTTCTTATGTAGCACTAGGCTTGGTGTAGACTTTGCTTCAGCTTACTGAACTTGGTAGGTTACACTACTCTATTTTTGTTTGTAACAGATATGAAAATGGCAATGGCCAAAACCGGCAATTGTTAATTGTACAATCTATGCGATCAAGACAGACCTTCACTAATAAAATGCCATGACACGATTTCGGTTTCATTTACAGACTTTATGTCTTCAGCTGATAAAGTGATTTAGTGCAGTGCTACGGAAACACTTTAAGACTGTTCGCAGGCGATCCGGTTGTCTATAAGAAAGCAGCAACAGCAGAAGACAGTATGACCTCCAGAGGACTGGTGAATCGTGTGGGCTCTGGCAGCTGACACAGATTGTAAATAAATATAACATACTGCGTGTAGATAGGAAAAGAAACTCACTACTGTACCACTACACTGTTGATGATAAATTGCTGAAAGCAGTATATACCGTAAAATATCTAGGGGCAACTCTCCAGAACAACCTTAAATGGAATGATCACATAAAACAAATAGCAGGAAAGGCAGACGCTGGACTGAGATTCATAGGAAGAAACTTAAAGAAAGGTAACTCATTTAAAAAGGAAGTGGCTTATAAGGTGCTTGTTCGACTGATTCTTGAGTATTGTTCATCAGTCTGGTACGCTTACCAAGTAGGACTGATAGAAGAGAGAGAGAGGATCCAACGAAGAGCGGCGTGTTTCGTCACGGGATCGTTCCGTCGGCGCGAGAGCGTTGCAGAGATGTTCAACAAACTCCAGTGGCAGACGTTATAAGGGGGCGATTGTGCATCACAGAGAGCTGTACTATTGAAATTTCGAGGGAACACTTCCGGCGAATAACTTATTACTTACTCATAGAACTCACGAAAAGAACACGACGAGATAATCCGAGAAATTAGAGTCAATGTATAGGCTTACCTACAATTATTCTTCTCTCGCGCCATTTGCAGTGGGACAGTGAAGGGGGGATCAGTTAGTGGTACCAGCAGCACACTCTGCCACATCTCGTTAGGTGGCTTGCGGAGTGTGGTATAGTTGTAGATGTACGTGTAAATGTAGCTGTAGTCATCATCCCCTCCATTAGGCAGATCTATGTGATGTATAATGTGTGTGAAATCATATGGGACTTAACTACTAAGGTCATCAGTTCCTACATTACACACTACTTAAACTGAAGTCTCCTAAGGACACAGCCGGCCGAAGTGGCCGTGCGGTTAAAGGCGCTGCAGTCTGGAACCGCAAGACCGCTACGGTCGCAGGTTCGAATCCTGCCTCGGGCATGGATGTTTGTGATGTCCTTAGGTTAGTTAGGTTTAACTAGTTCTAAGTTCTAGGGGACTAATGACCTCAGCAGTTGAGTCCCATAGTGCTCAGAGCCATTTGAACCATTTGAACCATCTCCTAAGGACAAACACGCACACCCATGCCCGAGGGAGGACTCGAACCTCCGCCGGGACCAGCCGCACAGATCTGTGTGATCTAACCATTAATGAGAAGTTATTGCGAAATGACTACCTCAGGATACTTTTACATTCTCTTTCTTGTCGAACTAAGATTAGAGGCGCCGTTACGGCGTATTACCATGATGTCTCCTTCAAGTTGCCATGTTTTTGTCTGGTGTGTTAATGTCGTTGGTCCTCCGGTGTGCTGAATTGTGGTGTGACGCGGGCTATGGTTGCGTCTGGTAGACACGATACACTCTTTATCCTGGATCGCTTGGAGTTGATTTGTGGTGCATCAAATGCTTGGTGGAGTCGCTAAGAGCAAGAGATTTGCAAGTGTCGCATGCGAAGTGACTACACTGTATTCTTTTCTATGTTACACTGCTATCATTTTCCAATGTGGTACCTGTTTACTCTTGGTTTTATCAAAACTGGATTAAAGGAAGAATGAGGGACAACAAGCAGCGTGAAAGTAGAACTTTATATTTCCTGTGGTTCCTTTTCCTGATTACCTACGTATCTGTGTTGTACTGAAGATAGTACACAACAGTGCAAATGTCGACGGTATGCGCAATGTGTCCTGTTTGGAAATAAAATTGTAAGATCGACCCACGGCTCTTGCTGCTGACAATAATAGTGCCCATGTTTCTCTTCGCCCTCAAGCTTGCAGCCAGTATTGTTCGGTTCTGTCTATGGTTTGTTTTTCTTCATGTGTTGTGGTACGTTATTATTTGTAAGAACCTGCACTACTGATAGGTCTACTGAAGAAGTTGGCAATATGCACCTTGTGTTTGGGTTCAGCGAATGCAATGTATGAGCGACACAGACGGGAACGAAATCACAGTAATTCTGCATCATCTGAGGGTTCTCACACTGCTTTGTGTTTTACGTCCAACGTGTAAGTGATTGCGTGTTACAGGCTTCTTCACTGTTGTAAAGGTATTTTCGCAGAAACAAGGGTGACAGCTGTAACAAACCGAATAAACCATGATTACATTACCTCAGTGTAACGAGCCGCCGCAGACCCTGAGTCCCATATACCAAAATACTCAAAAGGTATACCTGAACTACCTCTGAAAGTTTGTTGGTAGAGTACTGCTTCTGCAGAGAGATCAGGGCTACATGACAAAGGTAGGAAGCCATAGGTATTGACTAAATCTGGATATAAGACTTTTTCTATTCCGATCTGACGATATTCTCTAATCCAATGCGGACCACTGTCGTTGCTTCGCTACGTGATACGATGTCTTTTGCTTCTTTTATGTGATTTTACATTTCTTCAGACAAATGAAACACATGGCCTGAGACATTTTTATCAGCTTATGTCAGCTGTTGTTATGAAAGAATGTCAACAGTTTTCACATTTTCTGTAATATTATGGTACAGTTCAGGGCGACTTGTTATTAATGCTCACTATGTTAGTTACTCGAAGTAGCCACGTGCGTACGATGACAAACTGTAAGACAATGCAGTAAAAATAGGGCCATATAATTAAATGTACAACAAAGAGTATTGTGCGAAAAATCCCTTGCGACATTCCACAAAACAGCTAAATTGGTGCCGAGGCCTCAGTACTATCACATCTCCTTATATCAGAACAAGCAAAATATCCATAGGCCACAAGAAACATTAAGGAGTAATCCACGGTGATTGACTAGCACTTTTACAGATTAAAGATCACATTCGTAGGGGCTCATGACCGGAGTCAGCTTTCATAAAATTCTGAGTTGTAAGCCAAATGAAACTAGAATATCTTGAATGAACGTTTCGGTGCTAATTTCCACGTGAACTTCATTAATGTAAAAACGTAACACGAAATGGGGCAATGCAGTTTAACACCTACATTCTCTCTTTAGTCTTGCCCCTGTTGTTCCTTCAGATGAGCGTAAATTAAACTCGTCATATTATTGGATGTCGAGGATGGAAAGGAAGGGAGCTGATGTTATTTACTTGTAACAGGTATGTACCTACAGAGGGAAGACTGGAGTGGTGACTGAGATCGTTAAACGCACCATCAGCAGGAACTACTGTGATAATCGCAGGTCTGCATCTTCTTGACCGCAAGGTGTAGTTCTATCAACAGAATTACCTGATACTTGAGACTTCATGCACTGGAGCTGTCTTCCTTCAATCAGCGCTCTCCACGTCATATCCGAACTTACCAGACTGCCGCAAGAAATGGTGATTTAACTTCCAATTCCTTGTCTGGCCTTTTGCCTTGATGTGTTTGGATCCCGAATCGTGAGATAGGCCCTTTCATTTCGCATTTCATCAGACATGATAATCATACCAAAAACGACACACACACACACAAAAACACACACACACACACACACACACACATACGCACACACGCAAAACGATGGTAACTAAATACGCACGTTTTGTACACGGCATAAGTCAAATACTACTGGATCCTTTCGCAAAAGACACGATTCGGCTTCACATATTCAATTATTAGCGTTATAGAGATCGGCCTATAGTAGCTAAGCTTCATACGACATTACATATGACCGAAATTGTTGAAGGCAGCAAATCATTGTTACAACCTGTTCTATAGAGGAATGAATACAAGGCGATACGGCGGAATTGTGTCTTGGCGCGAAGGTTAAGTAGCCTGTCCTGTCATGTTGAAGGTTATAATTTCAAATCTTGTCAGATGATATACATTTTTTTTGTTTGAAAGCTTTATCAAAGTGACTGATCATTATCATTTTAAATTAATTGGTTTGAGTGTAACTTTCATTTCTATTATTTTGTCGCATCATTTTCACCATCGTATTGAGTTTTTTAACTGTTCTTGCTTTTTCTTCCTCTCATTCTTTACTCCTGTCACCTATGACTTGTATAGCCGAGTGCAGATCAGGACTGCTCAGCGGTGTCGCGTCAGCTCGTGTGAGCATAGTTTCAGGTAACCGATGAAAGCGAGAAGTTTAAGTTCGCTTTTTGAGCTGGAAAGGAAATTTTTCTGTATTGAGTTTGCTCCTAAAAGTCAGCTTCAATCGCCGTGAACATGCAAGCGAGACTAATATTCCTGCCGCTGGTTGTTGACCGCCGTTTTCTCGGATACGTTGCGCATCACGAGCTTGTGGTCTGGTTGCGACACGCGTCGTCTGGCGCAGTTCAGTCGCTGGTCACTTAATATCAGCGGTGGGCAGAGTATCTCTCGCTCCCGCCATACCTGCGGCAGCCGCTTCCAGCATTGTTCCGCGTCACATGAACAGGACTTCCGTACTTGTGAAATGACCCACTATGTTTGCGTGCCGCCTTTAACCGAATGGCAGCCGATATGGCAACACTGTAGCGACAAGTGACAGACGTCAACTGTCATGTAGTTTCAATCGGAGTATATGTCACAAAACAGCTCCCTCGTGATTTTCAGGTGAGAGCCAGTAATAGTTCATCTTAAATTATTGTTAATAAACATCACCAGCTCCCTTCCTCTCCGCTTCCGACGTACTAAAAACTTTGTTTCCGCTGAGGAATGAAGAAAGTGTGTAAAAGTTAAGTTGGACAGGCGCATTGTTGTAACGTCCCTTGGTGAATGCCATACTGTGATGAAAGCTGAAGTTCACTGAGGCTTTTTGCGGATGATGCTGTGGTATGTCGAGAGGTTGTAACAATGGAAAATTGTACTGAAATGCAGGAGGATCTGCAGCGAATTGACGCATGGTGCAGGGAATGGCAACTGAATCTCAATGCAGACAAGTGCAATGTGGGATCCGTACCAGATAAGGTTGATGGAGGAGATGGAGAAGATCCAACGGAGAGCAGCGCGCTTCGTTACAGGATCATTTAGTAATCGCGAAAGCGTTACGGAGATGATAGATAAACTCCAGTGGAAGACTCTGCAGGAGAAACGCTCAGTAGCTCGGTACGGACTTTTGTTGAAGTTTCGAGAAGATACCTTCACCGAGGAGTCAAGCAGTATATTGCTCCCTCTTATGTATATCTCGCGAAGAGACCATGAGGATAAAATCAGGGAGATTAGAGCCCACACAGAGACCTACCGACAATCCTCTTTCCACGAACAATACGAGACTGGAATAGAAGGGAGAACCGATAGAGGTACTCGAGATACCCTCCGCCACACACCGTCAGGTGGCTTGCGTAGTATGGATGTTGATGTAGATGTAGAAAGCCACTTGTAGGAGTGGCCAAAACGTTGATTCAATATTCTGATACTTTCTACACTCCAGATAAATATTGTAAAAAGAGAAGACGTGTCGTTGACTATGATGTCATTGGAGACGGGTCACAAGTGTGGATTGAGGAACTAAATCGAGAAAGATGTTTTTCAGAGGAACCATCCCTATATTTTACTGGAGAGATCCAGGAGAATCACAAAAATCGATATGTGATTGGCCAGGATGAGAATTTAAATCGTGCGATGGTATCTTCAGCGGTTTTAATTGGTTCAGTAAGTAATGCAATACCTTTTTTTCTCGACCAGTTTCGGTTGAAAGAATGCGGACTTTGTTGCTGAAGATTGTGGAATATTTCCTCTCCAGCCCCTACAGTTTCATGTTTTCCGATAGCCTCAGAGTGGCGTCTGTAACGTAGTTGCATTCCAAGCGGAGAACAGTCACTGAGTTTCTATTGGCGGAAAATAAGTTCATAGCAGATATTAACATGCACTTGCAAATATCTATAGAGACCAAGCAGTGAAAAAAAGAACGGTGAGTCGTTGGGCGAGTCGTCTGTTACCATGGCAACAAGTTCGCGCAAACCTGTCCGATCTCCCGCGCTCCGGCCATCCACACACAGCTGTGACGCCTGCCATGTTGGAACGTGCGGATACCCTCATTCGAGGTGGTCACAATCAGACATCACGTTGCTCAACTGGATGTCCCTGTTCCTAGTGCTGACACACTCGTCCCCCAGTTGGGGTACTTAGAGGTTTGTGGCCTCTGGGTTCCTCGCCGGCTAACAGAAGACCATAAAGAGCAACGAAGTACCATCTGTGAGGAATTGCTTGTGCGTTACGAGGCTGAGCGTGAGAATTTTATGTCGAACATCGTCACAGGCGATGAAACATAGGTTCATCACTTAGAGCCGGAAGCAAATCGGCAATCCATTGAGGGGTGCCACACAACTTCTCCTCCGAAGGAAAGGTTCAAAGCGGCACCCTCAGGCAGTAAATTCACGGAAATGGTCTCCTGGGGCTCGAAGGGGTTATTCTATTTGATATCCTCCTCATGACGCAACGATCGACTCGGAAGTGTATTGTGCTACCTTCAGGAAATTGAAGAAACGACTTCAGCTAGTTCGTCGCCATAAAAATGGAAACGAACTTCTCCATTCCGCATCCAACCTACAACCAACTTCCGACTTCCGTCTGTCCGGCTCAAAGAAGGATGCACTCTGATGATGGATAGGTTGTTGATACAGCAACACTTTGGCTCCGGCATCGATCAGTAGAGTGGCGCCATGCTGGTATACATCCCATTTCAGTAAGATGGAGTAAGGCAACACCGACTCAAAGGAAGGCCTCGGCGCTTGTTCGTGACGTCACGTCAGCTAGGCACGGCGAACACCACGTCTGTTGCAGGCATACTCATAATGGTGGTGTCTCCCTCTCTGACAGAGGAAAATGTGAAACTATTGGCGGTAGTTGACCAACACACACTGTTCTGAGAGATTTCTGCAATCAATTAATTGCGCAATTCATTACACTTCTTAACAAATAGTGTACTCCTGAACTTAAATTTCCACATGTTTTAAGGATTGACATACAAAAACAACTTCATGGTCCAGCAGCAACAGAATTCGTGATTCTTTACCTTATTTTTAAGTCTGAGGAAGTTACGTTTGTACTGGGTTGCTTTTACAAGAAACTGTGAACATATTGGTGCTCTTCTTTAGGTATCTCGGTTGACTATGGGGTGAGGAGCACTGAGTGTTAATGAAATATCTTGCGATTCTACACGTTGGGAGAGGGGGTGGGGGACAGAAGAAGAGGCAATAGAGAGATACTTGTTTTATCAAATAAAATTATTTTATCCTATAAAGTTTCTCCTTTCAGTTGCAAGAAAGGAATATTTATCTTTTCTGATGTGCATGTTTAAAAAAGTTTAAGCTCAGCAGTATTTTCGATGTATGAAACTATTTTGTTTCCCGTTTAGAATTCCTTTCGTTGAAAACGACTGTAATCTAATGACTGGCAACAGTTGGACATTTACACATGTAAATTAGTTCACATTTCCAGTGACGATGTGAAACGAAAATAAATAAATAAATAAAAGAAACGAGTTAATTTTAAGGGGGTTGGGGTAAGTTTCGATAACATAATGGATCAAGTAAATATAGTTACTTGAATGTAAAATTTCCGAATCTTGCAATGGCGCAAAGCATCTTCTCATATTGATCTGATCTACGTCTGTATCGACAGGATTCAGTAATACAGAACTATGATCTTCATTTGTAGCTTTACGATGGTAAGAAAATCTTTCATCTAAATAAAACTGCAGAATCCAAAACAATACCAAACATTTTGTCCATTTATAGTGATAAGCACGCACAGGCGTCTCTGCCTGCAACAGACCTGGCGTTCGCCGTGCCTAGCTGACGTGACGTCACCAACGAGCGCCGAGGCCTTCCTTTGAGTCGGTGTTGAGTAAGGCCGCCGCATTGAACGGAGGTTGTGTTGGAAAATAGGGTTTTGTAGCCAAAAAGGTGAGGAATAATATGGCGCATTGGATCCTGAATTTTTCAGAAAAAAGTATTATATTACTTATTGAACGACCCTCGCATAAAATTTTAACTATCATCTCGAAAAAAAAGTAATTATATTTTAGACTTAGGTGTACACATTGATGTCCCCACGCCGACATGGACTGCATTGTTTTAATTTGGCGTCTCGATCGGCATGCTGCTGCAGTATGGTACGCCTCTCCAATATACCTATCAACAAATAAAAATTAACAAACAAGTTTATTTATTTTTTTTCGAAGTGATAATTAAACCTTGGTGAATATCCTCTTCAAGATGCTAAGATTACTGCATAACGATCATACTTCATTTGCATATTTTAGAATGGTTCCTAAAGAATATATGTTGTCTGATTTACAACGAAATAAAATGTGCGCCTCCTGTTATGTTGTTAGTATTAAGAACTGTGTAGATGCGGCCCGGCTACTGTAACACAAACACTACAGTCAGTCTGGATAGACCCTGACGATGAACAGCTAGCAGAGGGCTGATATGAAATTCATATTTATTCTGCATAATTAACATCGCTCTCAAAAAAGAATACGACGTACGGGCCCCAAGGTTGCTCGCTGGAGCAGCTGTTTAGCGAGATTATCCCCCTGCTTTTGAATAATAACATTATCGAAGCGTTGTAAAATTTTCATACGACTTTACACAAAAGAAGGCTATTCATTTTTATTCGCCACACAGAAACTTATTTAGCGAGAGGCTTCATTGACGTGCGCCCGTGGCGTTCCGGAAGCGGGAATAGTCCATTAGCGGGAAGCGACGGGCTGCAGAGGGATAAAGGAACGCAAGTTGCTGCTGCAGATTTCCCCAGGGGCCGTAAGTGCACGGATGAGGTCCGGGACCGGAATCAGTACAAAACGAAGGCAGCCGCGGAGAATAACAATCTCCCTGACGCAAACTTACGTTAAATGCCACCGGTTTGTCTGTGTGTACGGTCGTGCTTGATCCGAGGAGATGAGGTGCGAAGGAAGAAGCGGCGTGATTGCGGCTTCTGAATGAAACACCCCCGTCCTGCAAACAAACTGGAGCCGTATTTTTCTGAGTAAAAGAACATTAAAAAGACCGTTACTAGGCGTCCGGTGGTGCGACTGTCCCGTCCACGCTGTTAATCTATTCCGAGGTAGTTTTTTCGCACGTCAAATTACGGGCTTCAACATTAGTGCCATGACTCTCGAACGTGAATTGGACATAATAATACAAACAATCTCATTCCCGAGGCCTATTCTTCGCCCTTGCCGTAACGTTCTATCAGTCTTTCTCTTTTCTGATTTGCCTTTTGTACAATTATAATCTCTGGAACTGTTTTTCAGTGATGAGTGATAGTGATTCCAGTGATTTGTGGTTTCAGTCACATTATAATATGTACGGTCATTACACACTCTGTTGTGGAAGTAGTTACCGTTTGATAGATATAGCGACACTAACTCTCCAAGCGGTGAGAATGTAGTGACATCTAGCCGAAGGATAACGTATGTTTTATCAACTTTTCCATTTAATTAACGAAATTTCAGTAAGGAATGAATAAACTGGGAAGCAGTACGTCGTACTCAGATCCTTAACAGGCCTCTAGAGGACGTTCTTGAGTTCACACCACAAATAATTCTTATTGCAATTTTTGGGCTAGGAAGACTTTAGCTTGGCTTGATGAGTTATCGCAGAAAATAATCCCCTATGACATTATGGAATGAAAGTAAGCATAGTATGCAAGCTTTTTAAATTATTTATATCACCTATACTTGGCAACATTCGCATAGCAAATACAGATTTGTTTAGCGCTTCAGCAGTTCTCCTACCAGCTCCTCCCAGTTAAATTTGTTATCGAGCTGTAATTTCAAGAATTTAACACCGTCAACTTCTTCTATCTGCTTGCCGTCATATTTTATGTACATGATGGCAGGAAACTTTTACAAGTTCAGAGTTGCATATCGTATGTTTTTTCAAGGCTTGGGAACGGAGAATTAACTAGGAACCATTTATTAACGTTCATGAAAACTTCATTATCAGACCTTTGTAAGGCTATACTTTTTGTAACATAGCGTGTGATTGGAGTATCATGAACGAAGAAAGGATCATGCCAGGTCAGACGGCAGGGATACAAGTTAGAGCATCATATGCAGTGTTGTTCCAAGTCAACCGTTTTGTCTTAGTGTTTGTAAAATACTTCCAAAAAGAGGTTTGGAACTGATTTACCTAAGAGATTCTAGTTTTGAATTATTTCTTGTGAAACTGTAATAACCCTTTTTAGCCTCTTTCAGAACCATTAACCTTCTGGTTTTGTAAAATATGCTTCGTCATCCTATTCCTCCTTCTCCTATTTCCCCTCCTGTTTTTTCCGAGCCCATTGCTTTCCATTTACCTTATTTCAAGTACAATTCATGGTAGTGTTGGTACCCTCTATCAAGGTATCCTTTACTAGTGTTCACATCATCTTCTGTTATTTACTCGCATTTCACTAATAAATGATTCTGTTTTAAGTTCTTGTCAAAAATTTTTGCTACTAGCTGACAACATATCGTCATGCATGCCTATCTAAAGTTTCATTTATCCACTTTAATCCTGAACTTGTCTAGTTCATTTTGTACCTTATCTTCGCTTACATTATTATACAGTATATGTCAATGACATCTGGAGTTCAGCGCTTGTAAGTGTGTATTCTCGTAAAGCGTGACTTAGATATCAACTGCTCCATTAAAATATTTGGCTAACTGTGTGAAAATAAATAAACTCTTCATCTGGCGTAATCATTTTGCCCTACAATGCCAACTTTGTTTCAATTCTATCACACCCACTTAAGCGAAGCTCCTTCACTAAGAATAGTCGTAATGAAAAATCTGCATAGCGGTACGTTTTCATTACTTGTGAAATCGGCTTGTTGATATCAAACTGGCGCCTAGTACCCTCTGTAAATCTTTTCATTGTATCTTAAAGTAGGAAGAAAATTCAAAATATTTCGCGTATTGCTGCTATACAATGAGCTGCTTATTTGACCAAACCTGTCATTATTTCAACATAACTGCATAACCCTCATCTCGTATGAAACTGTCAGCCACAGACAGCCTCAAATAATTTTTTTCATTCTTCGATTATTTCATTTAACATTTTACATCATAATTCATTAGCACATATCTATCTGAAACATGGAAGGGAGCCTCCGTTTTGCAGGTATTCGCCCAGTGATTACATATTGATGCGGTAACGAGAATGAATAATTGCTTCCATGCTTTTCAAACCAAAATCATTTATTTCAGAATAATTTTATTGTTTTATAACGGTAAGAATTGCTTCAACGACAGTTTTTTGAATTGTTACTAAAAATTTATCGACTCTCGCATTGTTTTTCTCTGTGGAGTCAGTTCTTACTTTAGTTTATACACCATAATCCTATAGGTCTAATGATGATGATCCAAGTGGGAAATGAAACAGTTATATTTCTTTAACAATGTGCTGAAAAGGATTCTAACAGAAACGAAGGTGAATAATGCAGCAATTTAAAGTGCCATTTTTTTTATTGAACTCACACTGTTCAGATTTATGTCGAAGAAACGTATCACAGCTCAAAATAAATTTGAAGTTATAATCATCCCGTTTTAGATCTTTCTTATGTGTGTGCTTATCTAAGGCTAACTGCACAAGGGTACTACTGCAGTGACTGATAGCTACAATTATTTATAATGTGTTAGAATGCCTTAAATAAAATGGAAATTGATAAAATTAATCTTTGTGATCAGTTCTGTGAGACACTGCGTCTTATGTTATGCCAAAGAACATTCTAGAGTCACGTTACAAGTAGTTCTCTCCCCTCCCTGATGAGAAGATTAGTAATCTTCGCTCTCAAGAAAGGCTTGACAGAGGTATTAAGCCTTGTCGTTGAGCGTATGCTGCGTAAGGATACGTGGGCCAGACGCGTCAAAAGACTCTACAGCAAAGGCGAGAGAGGCTGCCACGGAAAGGCCATCACCTACCTGGCATGGCTTTCATCTGTAGTTATCGCCGACGTAAAACATACTGGTTGTGTGGGGCTAGTGACAGGCATCTCTACTGTAGGGTGACTATTCGTAGTGTATGTAGTACGTCCGTAATAACAGGTATTCCAATACTAATCTCTTGCCAGTCGGGGAAGCCGAGCGGTTCTAGGTGCTACAGTCTGAAACCGCTCAACCGCTAGGGTCGCAGGTTCGAATCCTGCCTCGGGCATGGATGTTTGTGATGTCCTTAGGTTAGTTAGGTTTAAGTAGTTCTAAGTTCTAGGGGACTGATGACCACAGAAGTTAAGTCCCATAGTCCTCAGAGCCATTTGAACCACTAAACTCTTCTCTCTTCAAGTCATTCAGTATCCGGGACCAGCCAAAGAAGGCTGAAGGTACGTCCAGACCTCAGACCTCTCATTACTCCCACACAAATGCAACGGGAGACTGATATTTACATTTAAAGAAGCAGTCCTGCATATGATGAACGTACGCTGCACCCCCAATAACTGTTCCTGATGAAGAAATACAATCTGCAATGTGTTCGTTAGATCCATTCTCAGTCTTCGAAAAAAAAAAAAACAGAAAAAAAAACTGCAATCTATTCCAGTAACGGTCTCGGATTTTTCTGTGCCGGAAGCGTATGTGGTTGGGTCTGAGGCACTTCTTTATGCACTGACGATTACACTTCGTATCTGAATGTGAACAATAACTGGTTTATAACAGCATAAGTAACATAATATTTTCAGTTTTCAAAAATTAGGTATTATTTTCTTTGTGTGTCATTATTGATTTCATTCTATATACTGTCAGACTGACGTAAAAATAATGTGAAATAAAAGAAGTTACTTTGTAACTAAGATTATATGCGTAGGTTTAATATATTTACTTTCATTTTCTATCTTCACCATTTGTCTCAAACGTGTTTTACCTTTGCCTATATGTTGACATGAAATACACACCAGTTTAAAATCTGTACAAATATCTATTCCTATTGTAAAATAAATCTTTCTTAAAAGTGATGTAATGGCGGGCTGCATCGCCACCACTCACACGCCATTTAGCGTAAGGAAGGTTACTTATGCGGTGTTGAGAGCTGCTGTATTCATTCGTCCGCTAGCTTTCTATGTCATATCAGTATTTCTGTTCTTATGTCAAAATAGTAACTTCGCGTATTATAAGCTGATAGACTTCTTTGTCACAGGATTGTAGTCATATTGCATTGTGGAACGTATTTCTGTAAAAAAATTTGAACTTCAGTTACAAACTATTGTGCCTATACAAATACGATTCTGCATGTGTTCACATTTGTAGTGTAAAAATGTGTTATTAATTTGGCAGGACACTTGATGACGGGCCACGTCAGAAACGCGTTATGAAAATGGAGTTCCATTAATACCTAGTGTCTACTTCCTGTGACCTATCATCTTTTCTAGAATAACAATAGAAATCATTAAAAATTGTCGCACGCCTCATTCATAACTTTCAGCCGTAGTTAACAGTACGTGTAAACCATATTGTGTAATCGAGAAATCAGCCACATGCATGGTATGACGTGCTTATTGTAAAATAACCACTGTAAGGGTAACAGAAGCACGTCCTTACCCGTGTCCTTGAGACTAGGAAAGAGTTTTTCTTCAGTTTATTTACTATACGGAAATAGAGCGTTTGAAACTTGATTAAAGTAAATTCGGAAATGAGGATACTGTCCCCGAAAAACTATGAAGTTGACTGGCTACAGTATGTTCCAGCCAACCGGAATAGAGAGATGTCGCTAGTTCTGTAAGGGAGAGATATTTGAGCGCCCTCGTCTCGACAAGTCGTAATTCAGACCTTGTAGTGTGTGGAACTATGTTTAGGTATTCCGCTAAAAATACTGAAATTTAGTTTCGTTAAGAAGCATGTTCTGCGAAAAATAATTGAGATCTAGTGTAAACAGCTTTTCTGGAAATTTCAGGGATCTTAAAGAATTTTGCCACTTTCTTTTGATTTGCTGGAAGATTCCGCGTGCCGTGATTCGCAGTCGTAATGCCAAACTTTAAATTACTGAATGTAGGTGAACTGGGCAGTATTGAGCGAGAATACTAACATCGTTGAACTTTCAGCATGGTTACTGACTTCTACGCTTATTCTGGCTGCTATAGGAAGGATGCGATATGCGAGTTAACGTGATAATACAAATTACAAGCAACTACATGCTTTTACGTCAAGAACCGTGCTCCAAGGTTCACTTAGTAGTGGTTTGTGTATTGTTAAACTGAGAATGAAATTACGAGCACGTTCATGTTTTCATGTCAAGAACTGTGTTTTAAGGCGGACTTAGCAGCAGACAACGCATTGTTAAACTGAGAGTACAGGACAGACAATCCGTACAAGACCTGGTTTCATTCAGTAGCCTCAGTTCGACCTGTGATAGAGACCCCTCTTTTCAGTCACACTAGAGTACATGTATAGTGCAGCCTGTCTTTTAAATAGCCTTTCCAGGTGAAAACACATTATACATCGCCTCAGTGTTGCTCAGTAAATTTTTATTACTTCATTCAGTCTAAGGTGAAGAAATTCAGCTCGTGATTTCATTGTACAGCATATGTAGCAAGAGGTTCTTCGTGTCTCCGACGCATTTTAAACATAATTATGTTAAAAGAGGGAGTACTTTTAGTTCCAGTGTATGCTGAGGCAGAGTTTTTGAAAAAGTTTCAGAAAAGTGGTGTGTTGACACTGCGTGCGTTGAAAGTATGGCAGTAGTAAGATGAAAATTAGATTGACCAGCAGCAACGAAATATAAATAAACGTCCACTAGAAGTCACTGTAATTGTGTTTAGCAAATACGTTCAGAATTAAGCAACATTTGAACTTAATTAAGGTCCACTTTTTTGGTCACTGTAAATGCACAATAAATACAGATTATAAGTAAAATTAGACTTTCCCGGCGTATACGAGAATCTCCGCCCGACTAACCAGATGGCTGCATTGAAATTCCTTGACGTTTCGATGATCGTCACTTTCATCATCTTCTTGTGAAGTTTCGGGATTACGTGGGCGTCCAATATCTACATTACTACCGAACTAAGCTGAGTCTGGTTGCTCATAACCAGCAACAAAATTTTGATTTTCTGTGTTTCAAATAATTATTGACGGAATTTAAAAATTTAAAACGCATCCATGATCAACTCATTAAGATGTATAATCCGATGTTACGGGTGCAACACAGCAAAGAGAGTATTGCAATTAGAAACTACGTATGGTGCATGTTTCGAGGCAGCGGAACTCAAGGCGCGCAAATACCTAGGCTATTTTTTTTTTTTTTTTTTTATGGGACTTAACTACTTAGGTCATCAGTCTCTACGCTATATTCAGCCAGTATTCGGAAATGAGAGCACTTAGTGACTTCCAACGTACTTGTCACATATTTTTCAAACTTTATGGAACTTTTTCTCGCTGACAGCCCCCAAAAATGACGAAAGGAAAAAACAATTATCGCTTAGTATATTTTCGCTGTTCACGCAGTCGAACTTCAGCATCAGGCATTAAGTTTCAATTTATTACTTCTTTACTATTAACTCTGTTCGCAACAAATTTGGCAGACAGTGTCCAAATATACCATTGAATGTACCTGTAAGGTTATTTCGTTGTACCAATTCAGGGGATATGGCGTTATAAACACTGAGAAGCGTGAAAAACTAGTGTTTTCTTAAGTCTTAGCGCAAATTACCTAGACTATGTTCATCCAGTGTTCGATAATAAGAGCACTTAGTGACTTCCAACACACTTTAAACATAATTTCAAACTTTTTCTTAATTTTTTTTTTCCTACCTTACACGCTTAACGGTCAGATTTTTGACGCATTAACTTATGTATAAAGTAGAAATTCGGAGCTGTTTTCTACACGGGAACTGAGTTCTACAAGCAATCGTGGGTTTACTGGTACATACACGTGCAGCGGCCCTCTCTTCCCATCCCTTCCTGCGCAGGGGTCGGCAACGCGTACAGTTGCTAGTGCAGGACTCCATTCCGACGTTAGCTGGTATCCGTCGTCCCTGTTCACGAGATCATCGTGGGGAATTATCTCAATTGTTTACTTAATGATGCTCTCCTAAAAGCCACAAGCTCAGTACAACATTTTCGTTTTCTCGAAGTGGAGTCTGTGTCCCTGTATGAGGCTGTGTTCTGACGCTGCAGACTTAGCTTTATGGCCCGGCCCAGACGCAAGCATCGCGAGCGGTGCCCACGAGAAATACGGACCGCGTAATGTATTTGCGACGTCACAACAGTCGGCTTGCCCACCACGCTTCGCGAACGCTAGGCTCCGGGCAGGCCCTACAGGAGATCACTTTGTCAATGAAAGTTGTCCTTTATAGGTCTTAACGTTGTCGTGTGCAATCGAGAGGTTGGATGCATTTAAACGAGCGGTTAAGAGTCATGAGGCTCATCAGAAGTAGTTACTAGCTCCTCGTCGGAGACGCTGTCTGCACTCTTCAGACATACAGTGTCAAGTGCTGTGACTTCTCGCAGCGACCTGTCTTTCTCGTGGACATCGGTTGCGAGATGCAGCGCTGTGTTCGACCGATGTAGTGGAGGACACACTTGCAAGTGACGTTTGTCCTTTGCCGACGCAAGCATATCTTTCGTTTTTTATGGTAGTACAAAGATGGCCTTGGTGTTTTTCCGGGGATTCTTTCAATTTTGGCTGTGGCGGCTCAATGAAGGTGATAAAGAAGAGTGTCTCGTCTACTTTCCCTAACTCTTCTTTGCATGCGTTTGTATTACTCGTTTTCTTCAATGCAGGTCTAATCGGCTCTCCGCTGTGCCCATTTTGGCGACAAAAAACTGTAAGGTGTGGCAAGCCAACCATCGTTGTCAAGAATGGTTAGAGTCGTTAGAACAGTGTACCCTGTGGTGGATCATGAGAGCTGTTTGCTTTTCGACCCAACAGTGAAGCTAATTGGACATGTACTCACCACAACCTATTTCAAATGTGTGGGGGAGGTCCATGGTATGCTGATTAAGTAGCCACGTGCTCGTTACATGGCTCTGTGATTGATTATGTTTTTGCGGAGCACTTTGAGGAAGTGAAACTCGAAGCTGCACGATCTAACCTAAACACTTCTTCCGTTACGTGACTGACACATCTGTTGTGTGGGAACATGACAAGAGGCCCTGCATTGGTTCGTGGAGCACCTGAACGGTGTTGACAAAGACATACAGAGCTAGGACTGAACTAATGTCTGTCATTTTTAGACATTCTAATAAAAACAATGCAGTTTATCGAAAGAAACTCACACAGATCTCCATCTTCACGTAAAAAGTGGGATCATCCGCCACACTGATGGGCGCCGAAGAAGATTTCGTTAGCAAATACAGTCTGCCCACCTTTCTGTCTTTCCACATCTTCTCTAAATTTTTGGCAGCACTACTTTACACCGTCAAGGTACTGATTCTTTCTTTGTAGTGTGAGAACATGTTCTGTTTATATTCTGAGACTGATAAAAAGGTATCCTATTGAAACTAAGACTTTAATTATTTTTATTTACTAAACACTGATCTTCAGAATTTTTCCTGACAAAGACAACTCAAACTTAACCTATTTATTTATTACCAACAATATACAAGCTGAACCAAATATGACTGCTATACATTCACAACATGACTTCCAATAATTAACACAAAAGAATACCCTGGACGGCAAGAAATCCTAACAATAACTCAAATCTAAAAAAAAAAAAAAAAAAAAAAAAAAAAAAAAAATTGAAATTAGAGAAATATGAAACTACCTCCAACTCTGTTAATTGCCTAAAATCATCTCAATCACGAATCCCGATACTGAAAACCCCATTCTTTTTGATAAGTCATTTACCTCACAGAAAATCTTCATAAAACTAACTACAGCAATTACAGCAAGTAACAACAACAGCCAGCTAAATAAAAGAATTGTAACTACTATAGACTCTAAATAACCACCAGGCACATGGTTATCGAAAGAAAGATTTTGTTGTAGAGCAAACAATGTATGTAGAAAATTTTACCTTATTCATGTGACATCCAGTTCCAAAAATTATATATTTGTCAATAATTCTACTACGCAAACATTATCAACCACACATCCATTATCATATCTTTCCTTGCATATTTTCTTATAAGAAATTTCATCTCACTTTACACTGCGTGTCCTGCCAACACAGAATCTCTACTACGGAAAACATGTCCATACACCTTTCTATCGACTCGCTAACTGCTAGTCCGTCCAGCCACAGAATCTCTTGCCGAGGGTGCAGAGCGCTGTCAGCGATATTAACACAGTCTGCCAACATACAAACAGGCTATTTACACTTTCTTAGGTTTACAGATTCTTTTGTATAAATTTCCTGTTTGCGTAGCATGGTACAGACTAGGATTTTAACGTCTGTAGCGTTTTGGTTTATACAGGACAGAGGTGAAGAGTGTCAGAATGATATATTACGCACAACATGTCTTAATAGCACAGCACTGTCAGCGAATGACACTTGTGTTTAATCTTGTCGCAGCACCTACGTTAACCTTGGGATGTAAGCAGATATTCTCGAAGTCAAGCTTAAGAAATAGTAGCTACTCAACATGTGACCGAAAGATACCACCCATACCCTCGCAAGAAGCGATTGCGATCATCCTTCCTCATCCACTTGCACTCCCCCCCCCCCCCCCCCCCCGCCCACAGTCCCCCATTCCACTCGTCCCAACATTTCATTGTCACCTCTAGACTCACCATGCCTTCTGTTCATATCATTTTTATCTCAACCATAATATTATATCATATCATTCCTGCACAACAGAAGTCTACTAGTATCAAACATAGGCCTTAATTTGAGGAAGAAATTCCTGAGAACGTACATTTGCAGCACAGCATTGTCTGGTAATGAAACAGGTCTATGGGAAAACCGGAACAGAGAAGAATCGAAGCATTTGAGATGTGCTATTGAAGAATGTTGAAAATTAGGAGATCTGATAATCAAAGGAACGAAGAGGTTCTCCGCAGAATCAGCAAGCGAGAGACTATATAGGGAAAACACTAACGAGAAGAACGCTCGGGATGACAGGACAGGCGTTAAGACATCAGGGAATAACTTCCGCGATAGTAAAGTGTGCTGTACACGGGAAAAACTGTAGAAGAAGACAGAGATTGGAATAAATCCGGCAAATAATTGAGGGCGTAGGTTGGTACAGGACAGGGATTCGTGGCGGATCGTATCAAATCAGTCAGATGACTGATAACTCAAAAAGAAATAATGTGTAGAGCAATGAGTTCTAGTAAACACAAACACACACACACACACACACACACACACACACACTCACATACACATGCGCGTGCTCTTCAATGCATACGCAGAAAAGTATAAAAAATATTGGAAATTGGTGCCAGTAATCACACATACAAGTAAAGTTGCATATAAGGAAAAATAGACCGAAATTTTTCCAAGATTAATTAGTTACTTCAGAAATAATTAACCAATAGCCAGATTAATGAAAGCGTGACTTTTAAATTTGTTTACCTCAAACAAAATAAAGGGAATACATCGGATATGATAAGACAAATATTGATTTTAAGTGGCTGGCTCTGAGCACTATGGGACTTAACATTTGAAGTAATCAGTCCCCTAGAACTTAGAACTACTTAAACCTAACTAACCTAAGGACATCACACACGTCCATGCCCGAGGCAGGATTCGAACCTGCGACCGTAGCGGTCGCGCGGTTCCAGACTGAAGTGCCTAGAACCGCTCGGCCACTCCGGCCGGATGATTTTAAGTAATTTAGACTTTTGGCAGAACTGAAGACGTTGGAAACCTATGACTAACTTATTTATAAAATGAAAAGGTGTAAATTTAACAAAACACCTAAGATGTGTTTAATTAAAAAAGGAAGCGTATCTTGGTTATGCGATAATGTTATTATAAACGAACTGTAGCGCCATCTATGGCCGCTATGCTAAGTGGTCTCTGTAGCATACTTGTCACAGGGAAGAAAAGGGAAATAAATTTGTGTGATAACAGGAGACTGGTAAGGGTAGACTTCCACTACGCTTTATGGCAGAAAATCTGAAACGGAATTGTTGAGGCAGAGAACAAAGTTCACATCTTCAGAGGGCACTTAATGAGCCTCTTCAGTGGTCAGGTCAGGTAATTGTGACCACAAGGGCGGCCGTACAGCTACAGGTGGTACTCGTCAAACACCTACTCCGTGGCGAACTGGGGGTCACCGCTCTGGTCACAGATCGCGCGAGAAAATTCGGCGAAGCAATTCAATTATTCAGAGCGCTGCGATAGCTCTGAGAAGTGTAGAACTGCGCGAGTGTTTGGGAGCGCAGTGGTAGCCGAACAATCCGATAATGCCCAGAGCCGAACAGGCCTCGGGGGAAATCATAAAGCTAATTCGGCGACGTATATTACCGCTGTCGGCCGAAACATTAAAGCTCTAAATCAACATTTTGTTTCGTTCTAAAAAAAATAATGCACTAACAATGCTCATTTTGGATTAAAAAAACTGTATAGCGCTTGCATTTAAACCAGATTTCCCCTTCCCGTAAGGATTTATTTTCTATCGCCACTGCAATCCCACGAAAACATACAATGAAGCCCAAATTTTGGAACAGTGAAACCGAATCACATCGTTGTTCATTACTGTACGTCAGACCTCGGGACACGCAAATACTGTCGACGGGGAGGCGATCCACACTTCCGAAAACATTTGGGTGCTGTGTCGAAATCGCCAGGCTTAATTCTTCCCACCGAAAACAACACCCTGTTTCAATAAATATAGCTGGACGTATTTTGGAGATATGGTTACCTCTCAATTTTCAATCCTTCCCCCTTCCAGTCTTCAATTCCTGCGTTGTCTATGGAAAATATAAACATTTCTAGATAGGAATACTGTTTTTTGAATACATAACACAATTGCGACGTCACAAGTTTAGTAAGTATATTTGTATTGTTTAGGATTCCGTGCTAATTTTTTTATTGGAATGAAGTGATCGTATCACTTTTATACCCGTGTATCCCCACGTGTGGGAAATTCGGCCGTCGAGTTGCAAGTACTTTCAGTTGACACCACATTGAGCGACTTTCATGTCAACAATGATGAAATTATGATGAGGACAACACGACACCCAGTCCCTGAACGGAAAAAATATCCGACCCGATCTGGAAAAAGAACCATGGCCCGCTGCAATACAGCTGGACGCGCTGAGCTCTCAGATAAAGAGGAGAACATTTTTTTTAATAATCCTTACTTCGGGAAGCGTATCTCCGCACTTGCAACTAAAACATGCATAGTTGTAGGAACAGGGATGGCTATAAAGAAGTTAGGGACCCATTTGCCCAACTGTACTACCAGATACGGGGTATACGTAAACAGAAATGGAAGTTTTTCTCCGTGACGACCAACTGATCACATTAAAACCTAATCACGGACTGCAATACTTTGCCTCTGTACATCTGGACATTATCGGTTTACTTCGCCCACCAACAACGACGTGAAATTGAATATGCCCATTCAACATGATGGTCATCCATTCTAAAACTTTATAACCACCAAACTTTTCTCGCAGGATTGTCCAGTGATTGCTTTGATTACTTTCCTTTCTACACGAAACTGGGCCGTGAGTCAATAATCAGACTGAAATATTTGGCTGAGGTGAGCACATTCCTCCATTATGTCATGGTCTAAGGGCGGTAGTGAAGCTTCTGAAATGAAGGGCCCTTCTTTCCATTGTTTTTAAGAAGCACATGCTACTAGATGTTTGACGCAGAGTAAACTGCTCTATGTGTTCTTTGGACCGATCGTCTGGAAACTGGAGCGCCGGATGCAGCTGTAAACTGCAGTAAATTACAGTGCAGATAAGTTTTGATTTCGTAATGCAGTTAAGGCTTTTTTTCAGCTCTTTCATGGAGTGTTTATTTTTAGTCGACCATATGCTGGACATAGGCCGACATTTCCTGATTCTCTGAACGGCGAACGACGTGTCTAAATACTACATCGTTGAACTAGTGAGACATGTCTGAGTCTGACTGCAAAGGACCCCACCCTGCCAAATAGAGTTCAAATAATGTCTTTATCGCTGTGCATCTTCATCTCCATTTACGTCTACACAATGAAAATCACGGTGAAAGGCATGGGAGAGGGTACTAACTACTGTTCCATGTACTGTAGTTTCTTCCCGTTCCATTCTCGAGTAGAAAGCGAGGAGAATACCTGCTGTGCAGTTGGATAATTAGCTTAATCTCGCACTTACGGTCCCTACGGGTGCGATATGCACGCTGCTGTAATATGATGACACCCTGAAAAGGGATGAGTTCGATATTTCTGTGTGAGAACTTTTGAAGTTTTTTAAATAAGACAAACGTTATTAACATTCTACACTTTTATCCTTCATCTCTACATATTTGCAGTCCTCTGCCGCTAGAAGGTTCCGATTTGTAGCGTGTAACATGGCCATCTGTAACGTAACTATGTCGATGCGTGAGAAACAGCGTGCTGTAATCGAGTTTACAATTCGAAGAGTTCGTTATCACATAGAACACTCTCTCCTTCAGCATGACGATGCCAAATCACACACTAGCGCTGCGACATTTGCAACAATTCGACCCTCTGGGTTCACTGACATCGATCATCCTCCATACGCTCCTGACTTGGTTCAAATGGTTCAAATGGCTCTGAGCACTATGCGACTTAACTGCTGAGGTCATTAGTCCTCTAGAACTTAGAGCTACTTAAACCTAACTAACCTAAGGACATCTCACACATCCATGCCCGAGGCAGGATTCGAACCTGCGACCGTCGCAGTCGCGCGGTTCCAGTCTGTAGCGCCTAGAACCGCTCGGCCACTCCGACCAGCACTCCTGACTTGGCCCCACCCGAATTTCACTTGTTTCCATAACTTAAAGAACACCTTCGAGAACTTTACTGTGATTGAGATGAAGCGGTGCAAAGAGAGGCGAGGTTGTTGCTCCATCAGCAAAGTAAAACGTTCTACAGTGACGATATAAACAAACTGATCTCTCGTTGGCAGAAATGTGTTCGCCTCCAGATTGACCATGTTGTAAAGTAAAACTGTAGGCATGAAGAATAAAAATGTAGAATGTTAATAACTTTTGTTTTATTTAAAAAAGCCGGCCAAAGTGGCCGTGCGGTTAAAGGCGCTGCAGTCTGGAACCGCAAGACCGCTACGGTCGCAGATTCGAATCCTGCCTCGGGCATGGATGTTTGTGATGTCCTTAGGTTGGTTAGGTTTAACTAGTTCTAAGTTCTAGGGGACTAATGACCTCAGCAGTTGAGTCCCATAGTGCTCAGAGCCATTTGAACCATTTTTATTTAAAAAGTTTTAAGAGTTTTCTAATAAAAATTTCGGAGGCATTACATTTCACCACGCCCTCCAGCACTGCATGCTTCCTCATACAATACTCGTTTTTGTAACTTTGTAAGTAGGGGTTTCAGCGGTATAATTATCATCTAACTTTGGGCACCAATCAGATGAGGTTTTTCAGCATCCTCTTCTTTGAATAGGTTCAATGACATCTATTGGATTTGAATTAGCTCCACACACTTAAGAAATGTTTGAAGATGGACTGTACTAGTGTTGTATGCAATCTCTTGTGTAGACTGTCACCTGCTTCACCTAGGACTAAGCGTATGAAATACGTTCCACTTCATATCTCTACGAACTGTTACAGCCACGTATCAGTAAGAGCTAAGTGATGTCAGCTTTGACTCATTGATATTGTAGTCATAGGATATTGCTTTTCTGGCGTTTGTGAAGTTCACAGTTTTGCATGATTGGACATATAAAACAAGTTGCCAATATCTGCACCACTTCGAATTTTGTAAAGATCTAACAAAACGTTCCATTACAAATAACTGGATCATCTGCGAAAACGCTGAGGTCACTACTAATAATATCTGTCAAGAGCACTGATACGCCACATGAACAACCAGGGTGTCCGCCCCGGTAGCTGAGTGGTCAGCGTGACAGACTGTCAATCGTAAGGGCCCGGGTTCGATTCCCGGCTGGGTCGGAGATTTTCTCCGCTCAGGGACTGGGTGTTGTGTTGTCCTAATCATCATCATTTCATCCCAATCGACGCGCAGGTCGCCGAAGTGGCGTCAAATTGAAAGACTTGCTCCAGGCGAACGGTCTACACGACGGGAGGCCCTAGCCACACGACATTTCCATTTCCAACAACCAGGGTCCCAACGCACTTCCGGGGGATACGCCGGAAGTTACTTCTACATCTGATAATGGGTTTCCATCCAAGATAACATGCTGCATCCTCTTCACCAAGAAATTTTCAAACCAGCCAGAAATTTCGCTCGCTACCCCGAACTATCACACTTTCGATAACAGCCATTGGCATGGCACTGAGTCAAATCCGTTTAAGAAATCAAGTAATATCGTATCCACGTGCCTGCCTTGTCCCATGACTTTCAGGACATGGAGATTCCCTTGCAAACCCTACCAGATGACTATACTCTCATCACTAGCAAACGGATTTCTATGTACAAAAATCTTTATTTTTATGTACGAAAAATATAAAAAAGTATGCATAAAATTGCAAAAAAAAATATTTTGCTTCGGTATAACAACACTACAACTAATTCTTCACCAATCAAACTGACGCAGTGGTGCACTGCAACCACTTGCTGTTGCAGCGAACCACGAAATTTTCTCCAGGTTTTGCATAACAAAACTATATCGGTTTTCGTGAAACAGTGCATAGTACTAGAAGAAAGATCTTTGAACATCACATGACGATATGCTTGCATATTTTATCAAAGGAAAGTCACTGGCACATATATTTTCGATTTCACCAACGTCTACTTCCCCTTCCAAAATCTGGGCAATTTTATACATAGTATGAAATCCATCATTATTCTGGAACACATTTTTAAATTTCTCTTCAGTAGCCTCTATTTTTGGATTCCTGACGTCCAAAATATTTCACAGATTAGAATTCTTCTGTCACTTCCAAAGATGCCACTGAAATCAGCAACATATTGTTGCAAACGAGAGCAAACACTTGACCTGACTTTCGGCATTACATCGAAAATCACTTCACTTACGGTACCGTTCCTTACAAATGCTCAAATTTAAGCAAGAGGTGGGCAGTGACTGAAGAGTATTGTGTCAATTACGTCAGCCGTCCACATCACAAACAAGGGATTTCGCTTTCAGTTAACGAGGTAGTGGAGGTCAAGCATAACGCAGTATGCTAATGAATGAAGTTCATTCAAATTGCATTCTCATAATATGACAACGCACGAAATGTTTTGTTAAATTTAAAAATTATAACAAATAAAAATGACAAATTATGTGCTTTTAATAAAATCGTTTAAAATATATATTTACATAAAATTTTACAAAAATATGTATTTTTATGTGAAACAGATTTTTGTATAAGTTGGAGAGTGGTGCTTTGGGAATTCTATCTTAGTTATTTTTTTATCTAGAAGTAAAAAAAAAAAATATACTACAAAATCCGTTGCCTACAGATTACAATGAAAATTAAAATAAGATTCGACTTCATGGTTCTAACACAGTCGTGTCATTTACCTTCGAATCACGTGGGGGCTAATGAGCGATTACTCGTTTCCTTCGAAGGTAACACAATTACCACTCGTGAGTAGATCATACCGACCATTTACAGTGGCTGATGACCTTTCCTCTTTTCCACTGTTCGTTTGGCCGGTCTTTGATCGACACTTGGACCCAGGGCGTCGGCGACCTCTCGCTGAACATGCCAGAGCACGAGGCGGAGGCTGAACGTGACAGCAGGGGAGCAGAGGCCGGCACGAGAATGCCCGGTGGGACGCTCCGGGCGCGCTGATCCCCTCTGGCGGCAGTGAGCCTCGCGCAGAGTGTGGTCTTTCCGAAGACTGGCCGGCATCTGAAATGGCACGCGCGTCGGCAATGCAGCCGCCACGGCTGCCCTCGGCCGACAGACGTTTCGCAACTGTAGTCTGTGTCACACCGCTATAACGTACCTTATGGCGGGTTTAGCACACTTGTTTTCAGAGACCATACAGATCATTGGTCATTTTCGTTCGCTCTGTCCTCAAGCTTCCCTTGTGGATATCTTTTACGCAGGATCTAGGGCACACGAATCAACGCTGATTATACAGGGTGATTTTTTCCACCGTGTACAAACTCTAGGAATTAGGCGATGAGAGGATACGGAACAAAAAATATCTAACGAACTTATGTCCAGAAATGCATGGTTTCCAGGGTAGAGATCATTTACTGAGTCATACTTTGTTACAGAGACTGCGGTCTAATACGCGCTCTTCCATGCAGTCACAGCTGCAGTATGCAAGGTTTCCACCTAGAGAGTGGTACTGTTCATCTACATCCACATCATACTACACAAGCCACCTAATGGTGTGTGGCGGAGAATACTTTCGGTACCACTATCTGATCCCTCCAAACCTGTTCCACTCGCGAATAGTGTGTGGGAAGAATGATCGTCGGTAACGCTCTGTATTGGCTCTAATTTCTCGAACTATATCCTCATGGTCAATACGCGAGTTGTATGTGAGCGGACGTAATATGTGTCTGACTCCTTTTGAAAAGTGTTGTCCCGAAATTTCAATAGTAAATCCATCCGTGATGCACAACACCTCTCTTGTAAAGTCTACCAGTGGAGTTTGATAAGCATCTCCGAAACGCTCTCTCGCCAGCTAAACGATCCCGTGACGAAACGCGCCGCTCTTCGATGAATCTTCTCTATCTCCTCTATCAGTCGTACCTTCAAATGGTTCAAATGGCTCTGAGCGCTATGGGACTCAACTGCTGTGGTCATCAGTCCCCTAGAACTTAGAACTACTTAAACCTAACTAACCTAAGGACATCATACACACCCATGCCCGAAGCAGGATTCGAACCTGCGACCGTAGCAGCAGCGCGGCTCCGGACTGGAGCGCCTAGAACCGCACAGCCACCGCGGCCGGCCAGTCGTACCTGATAGGGATCCCAAGTAGATGAACAATACTCAATAATCTGGCGAGAAAGCGCCTAATAAGCCACTTCTTTCGTGGATGAGTTACATTTCCTTAAGATTCTTCCGATGAATCAGAGTCTTGTGTCTGCTTTTCACACTATCTGTTTTATTTGGCCATTCCACTTAAGGTCACTCTGGATATTTACACCTAGATGTTTTACGGCAGGCGCTGTCTCCAGCTGTTTGTCATTAATAGTATAGCTGTACAGTAGTGGATTTCTTTTCCTTTGTATGCGAAATATGTTATATTTATTTACATTCAAGGTCAACTGCCACAGTCTGCACCATTCATCAGTTCTCTGCAGGTCGTTCTGCAAATACTTACTATGTTCTGGCGTTCCTATTTTGGTATAAACAACTGCATGATCTGCGAATAGCCTTAAAGAGCATCCGACACTTTCTACTAGATCATTCATATATATATATATATATATATATATATATATATATATATATATATATATATATATATATATATATAGTGAACAGCAACGGTCCTATCACAGATCTCTGTGGTACTCCGCATATTACCTTTACATCTGTAGATTTAGTTCTGTTAAGAGCGACGTGCTGAGCTCTATATGCAGTCAAGTCTTGAATCCTATCAGAGGTCTGCTCCGATACTCAGTAAGCACGTATTTTTTTCATTAAACGGCATCGCGGTCGTTATCATTTGCTTTACTGAAATCAAGGAACACGGCATCAACCTGAGCGCCGTTGTCCACTGCGCTGTGGATCTCATGGAGCAACAGAGCGAGCTGAGTTTCTCAGGATCTCTGTTTGCGTAATCCATGTTGATTTTTATAGAAGTGATGTTCATTTTCCAAGAACGTCATAATTCTTGAGCATAAAACATGTTCCATAATTCTACAACAGAGTGACGTTAACGATATAGGTCTACAGCTGTGTGGATCTGCCTTACGTCCTTTCTTAAAAACGGGAATGACTTGCTCTTTTTTCAGTCGTTAGATACCTTTCGTTCCTCAGGCGATCTACGATAATCGCACGACGATTGAAAGGAAGGACAGTGTTACGATCTTCCTCGGTGAGACAATTTCGGAAGGCCGAATTCAGTATTTCGGTATGGTATGGTGACAGCGAATCACCACTATCGGTGCAGCCGGAATTTGTGGGCCATGATAACTGGCGACCGTATTTTGGCACCAGTTTTCCTTCCACCTAACAGGCCTAGCAGGCTGGAACTATCGGCATTTCTTGCAGGTTACTTTGTCTCCCCTGCTGGAAAAAGGGCCATTGATGATGCGAAGTGTTATGTAGCTGCTACATGATGGTGCTTCAGCCCACTTCGCCGTTAACGTCCGGACGCATCTCAGTCGTGTCTTCCCTGGTCAATGGATCGGACAAGAAGGTCCAGTTACATGGCTTGCTCTTTCACCGGATCTCAACCCGTGCGATTTCTGGTTTTGGGGTCATCTCAAAAGTATCATGTATGCAGAGCCAGTTCCAGATGTACAAACGCTGGAGTAGCGTATTCATGCTGGCTTGCACGGTTCGGATGCAGCCTGGTCGATGTGAACGTGTTACATACTGTAACTGTGGCTGCATGGTACAGCGTGTATTAGACCGCAGTCTCTGTAACAATGATGACTGAAAAAATGGTCTCTAGCATGGAAGCCATACATTTCCGGACATAAGTTCATAGACCAATTTTTTCCATATCCTCTCATCGATCAATCTCTAGAGTTTGTTCATGGTGGGAAAAATCATCTTTGTAGCGTCAGCTGTTTTCACTGCAGGACATCAGTTTTTACCATGGATATTACTGATAAGTGGTGCAGAGAAATAGATAGTCTCATTTCGTTTCCTTGTTGTCCCTCCACTTCTTCCCCTCCTCCTCCTCCCCCCCCCCCCTCGCCCCCCTGTCGTTCATTCATAAAAACACAAATATGTACAACGATATTACAAAAGTATTCGTATGAACTCGCACCTTCCACATGCCCTCTTAAACTGATGGATCGATTTCAATCAAAGTTGGTACACACACCAGTTATTGTCTGGAAACAACTACTGTGAAGGTAAGAGCCATCTATCCCTCGAAGAGGTGCAGTTGAGAAAGAGCCGTAACTCACGACGCTCCAATAGCCAGAGTTTATTCATCCAGTATTGAGAATCAGTCCACCTAACGACTTACAAGTAAGTTTACTCATAATTTCAAACCTTTACAAGACTTAATATCATTAAAACACCCCACATTATGACGAAAAGAAAAACAGTTCACCGTTTACTACATTTTCTCTGTTCATGCAGTGAAACTGCCGCATCAGGTAGGATCTTTTAATTTATTACGTCTTTACCACCGATTATATTCGCAACACCTTTCGTAAACAGTATGTACATATATCACTGAATTTTATTGCAGAGATGTATCACTCTACGACACATGGTTCAGAAGATATGGGCCGGCCGGAGAGGCCTAGCGGTTCTAGGAGCTACAGTCTGGAACCGTGCGACCTCTACGGACGCAGGTCAGAATCCTGCTTATGGCATGGATGTGTGTGATGTCTTTAGGTTAGTTAGGTTTAAGTAGTTCTAAGTTGTAGGGGACTGATGACCTCAGAAGTTAAGTCCCATAGTGCTCAGAGCCATTTGAACCATTTTCAGAAGATATGACGTCATAAACACTGAAATTCATGAAAAATTGCTCCATAATGAAGGACATTTTAGTTTATTACTTCTTTACTACTAACGCTACTCGCAAAAACTTTGGTAGACAATATCTTTATATACCATTGGATGTACCTACAAAATTGTATAACTAAGTTACGGGGTTCAGTGGTTACATCATAAACTTCGAGCTGATTGAAAAAGAAATTGCAGGGCGAAATTAGCTAGAGATACAAATGAAACATGGGTACAAATATCTGTGAAATATGTTAAATATGTGTGAAATAGAGATCAGCTCCCGTGGAGCCCACTGTTCAACAATGCGCACTGCAATTACTGCACCAGTACTGTAAAGTGTCGTCAAATGTGGCACATGTTCGCCACACTTCATATCAGACGTGCTACATATTCGCCACCCATCATACTTTTGCAGAGCGGGCAAGCCTCCAGTCTCCGAGTTCTGTGATGAGGTGCGGAGCCCAACACCTTGTCACCTACTTGTGGATCCTCCACTTTTCACAGGGCTTACGCCGGAAGTACGCGAACAGCCGACCAGGTTCGCCGGTTTATGCTCGTTCCTATGCGCTGGAGCATAACAATCTGTCCTTTCTCAAAGCTACTTGCGTCACTATGTTACTTCATTCCCTGCCTAAATCGCCGACATAATGATTCCTAATTCGTATTCCGCCGTTATATACTTTACTTATTGCACCTGGTATGTGTATTCTTTCTCTCCCTCTCTCTCTCTTATTCTGCCTCCTTTTGTCGCTCTTTCGCTCTCCCCCTCTCCATTCCCGCTCCCCTCTCGTCTATCTCTCTCTCACTCTCACACACTCTCTATATGAAAACAGAGGGTCAGGAAAGATTGAAGGAGCGAGAGAAGGAGGTGGAATGACGGTTAGGATCGTTAGAGTCGGGACACATTCTCGGAATGGAGAACGAATGGGAAGAATATAGGTCCTGTTCTTTTCCAAAGAAATTAACCACAAAAACCTAATTATTAGTTGCTACTCACTATCTAGCGGAGATGCTGATACTGCGACACAGGGTCTCCACTATATAGTATCATCCTTTTCATAACATTGTTACATTCCATCCTGGATTTTCCAGTGTATGAAAAACCTAAATATGGATGACCGTTAAGGGATCTGAATCAGCACCCTCCCGCATTCTAGACCAGTGTCTTAACCGCTGCAGCAACTCACCTAGTCGAGAGATACAGGTAGGGAGAACGAGAGGGGAGAACAGGAGTACGTAGTGGGAAAGACAAAGTGATCGGGAGCAACAAGAATGAAGGTGGATGGAGAAGAACGGAAAGGAAGGGAGGGGGGAAAGGAAATGGTGGTGTGGAGCGAGGTAGTGGAGGACAGTAAGCCGCCTTTACTCACGGAGAAACCCCATTTATGGATAGCGTTACTCGCCTGACGGGAAACGCTAGTATGAATAAGCTAAAAGGTGACAGAAAAAAGCTCGAAATGCGAATGTGTATTAGGTAGCTCGATGCGGACAGAGACACGGCAGGTCTAGTGAGAGACCTTTCCGCACGACGGTATGATGCGTCAATATGGGAATCGCGAAGCCAGCCGGCTTCCGGCATTTCGGAATTAACGGACGGCGAAAGACGGTAAACGGCGGTGCGATATGAAAACACGCGCCAGCCGAGACATGAAAAACACATTCCTCGCCGCGCCGCGCGCTCGAATAAGCCTGCAGCGGCAACGCTCTGGCCGTTTCCACCGCGGTGCGTTTCCAAGGCAACGGGAGGGCGGACGTTGCGTAGCGCACGTACTGCCGCCTCCCAGGAGCCGAAATTGAAAGACATTCATCTGGGCGGCGCTGTGCGGGCACGCGCGTTCCGTCGTCGCCCGACTGCCGCGTCACTGCAGCCAAATCACGCCCGCCCTGAACAGCTGCCACCGCTGTGTTGTCAGTCTGCGGCAAGAATAACTTCTCGCAACAGTCAGTGTTAGAGTGGGGGCAGCAACCTGCGAAATACACTGGCGACGGTTTCACTATATTCTTCATTTGTGTGGCCGTAGGCTCGTTAGCTGCTGAATTATTATTCAGCATATTTCAAACGTAGGACTGTTAATATTTTTGAAAAATATCGGGAATCCGATATATTGATTTATAAACGTACCTAATCAGCTATCGATTTATCGAAAACATTAAAAGCATACCGATATATCGACGCAAAAAGATCGACGTACCGGCTTATAAAAATATCGGCTGCACATTATAGAAATAATGCCGGTTTTGGAGCTGTATATATACGCATTGATTTATTAGCACAAATTTTGTACATAAACAAGCTAGCAGTCTGCTTATTCTCCTTAGAGCAAGAATTGAAAGGAAAACTATGCACATTCTCGCTTGGCGATAACCACTTTGCTAACAGTGGTAACTGCATGTAAGTGACACAACGAAAGGCGTCCGTCGTTCGGTTTCGTCACGTATCGGAACAATACGGAACACTTCAAGTCGACTTCCCTGTTTTTTCCATGTCTGCCAACTCCAGTGACCTAGCAGTTGTGGTGTCAAATGTGCATGGTGAAGGTGAACGTTGCAGTTCGGATTGGTAGCGCCGATTACATCAGCATTTACCTTCACACGTCTCCATCCACAGCAAAGACCATTCTTGTAATTTAGATTTTTGTTCATCATTTTCAGCAGCTCTTTTTGAACAACGCTGTTGTAGAGAAATAGCACACTAGTTGCGTTAAAAATTGTTTCTTTAACGCTACAGGTGTGCTATTTCTTCACATCGGGACTCCTCTTATTCCAATCACATCGTCACTCCCCAGTGGAATCGGATTTCTTTGCGTCACCTATACATGTTTCACACGAAGAGATAGACAGGACATGACGAAAGCTCAAAAAGTTCTAAGAATCCTTCACACAGTGAAAGTAAAGTAATGTTCAACTACAATTTCAAAAAAACAATTTCAAATATTTTCCGAAAATATCAAAAAGATATAATATAAAATAAAAGTATCGGCTCTCGATATTAAAGAATCTCGCCGATATACAGGGTGTTACAATAAGGTACGGCCAAACTTTCAGCAAACATTCCTCACGCACAAAGAAAGAAAATATGTTATGTGGACATGTGTCCGGAAACGCTTACTTTCCATGTTAGAGCTCATTTTATTACTTCTCTTCAATTCACACTAATCATGGAATGGAAACACACAGCAACAGAATGTACTACAGTGACTTCAAACACTTTGTTACAGGAAATGTTCAAAATGTCCTCCGTTAGCGAGGATACATGCATCCACCCTCCGTCGCATGGAATCCCTGATGCAGCCCTGGAGAATGGCGTATTGTATCACAGCCGTCCACAATACGAGCACGAAGAGTCTCTACATTTGGTACCGGGGTTGCGTAGACAAGAGCTTTCAAATGCCCCCATAAATGAAAGTCGAGAGGGTTGAAGTCAGGAGAGCGTGGAGGCCATGGAATTGGTCCGCCTCTACCAATCCATCCGTCACCGAATCTGTTGTTGAGAAGCGTACGAACACTTCGACTGAAATGTGCAGGAGCTCCATCGCGCATGAACCACATGTTGTGTCGTACTTGTAAAGGCATATGTTCTAGCAGCACAGGAAGAGTATCCCGTATGAAATCATAGTAACGTGCTCCATTGAGCGTAGGTGGACGAAACTAAAATGAGCTCTAACATGGAAATTAAGGGTTTCCGGACACATGTCCACATAACATCTTTTCTTTATTTGTGTGTGAGGAATGATTCCTGAAAGTTTGGCCGTACCTTTTTGTAACACCCTGTAATCGATATTTCTTGGAAATATATCATTACTTTACCAACAGCCCTATTTCAAACCCGTTTTGGTATCTACTAAAATTACGTATATTTTACCCTACACGTCTCATTTCGTTCGCAACATATGATCAAAGTCTTTTTTTGCTTCTGAATCGAAAAGTTTGTTTCAAAAGAAACTGACGTGAAATGTTCTTACGTGGTTTGATGCAGCTTTTTACGCTAGTCTATCCTGTGCAAGTGTCTTTATGTTTGTACAATTGCAGCAAACTACCATCTGAACCAGCTTACCGTATTTGATCCTTGATCTCCGTCTACTGTTTTTACCCCCACACATCCTTCCATTACTAAGTTAACGAGTCCTTTTAAGTATTTTACTTGTGCCACAAATTTTCCCCCCATTTTCATTAAACCTCTCCTCTCCATTTAACTAACCACTTCATATTCTACATCCATCTCTAGCACCACACTTCTCAAGTTCCTATTCTTTTCTTGTCTGAGCTGGTCGCCGTCCACGTTTCACTTCCGTCCGACACTTCATTCACAAACAGCAAAATTTACCATCTGCTCTTTGTGTCTCATTCCTAATCTAATTCTGTCAGCATCGCTTGATTTAATCCCACTGCATCCCAGTATTATTGTTTTACTTTTGTTGAAGTTCACGTTATAAACTCTTTTTCAAGATACTATCCATACCGTTCAGTTGATCCTGAAAGTCTATTGCCGCCTTTGACAAAATTACAATGCCAACGGCAAACCATCCATTTTTTATTTCTTCTTCCTGAACGTTAGTTCCCTTCCCAGAATTCTCCTTGGTTGCTTTGACTGCTTGTTCAAGAGTGAAAAATACTGGAGGGTAGGGTACAACACTGTCTTACTTCCTTCTAAATCGATGCCTTCTTTTCATGTCATTCGTCTATTATTAACTGCAGTCTGATTTCTGCACAAGTTGCAAAATCCTTTCATTCCTCACATTCTATGCCTGCTACCTTAAAATTTCAAATAATGTAGTTCAGTCAACACTGTCAGAAACTTTCTCTGAATCCACAAGTGCTATAAAGGTAGCTTTGGTCTCCTGCTGATTATCTTAGAAGTTAATTCTATGTTCAGTATTGGCTCGTGTGCTCATACGTAGATGCTGTACAATTATTTACGATATTTTAAATCCGTCTTTGCTTCTCCTAAAATTTGGTATTTATTTTATCATGTACATTTGGTTTTACTCACTTTAAAGCAAGTAGCCTGAGGTTTGGCTTGCTTCGGGTTTTAAAGCAGTCTATTTAAAAACGCTTTTATCTTCTGCATATTCATCTGATTTCCCCTTACATGAGGAAGTAACATTTGCAGGCACATTTTTCAGGTCTTTCTGTATTTGGTACAGGTGGATTATGCCTAATTTCACTTTGTGTTGTAGCACTACGCAAACTTGGACGTAAAATGGGAGAAACATTTCACCGTTAACGTTTATTTACATTTATTTACATTAAGCGCGCGCGCACACACACACACACACACACACACACACACACACACACACACACAAAGATGCTGGACAAAAGTCGGGGAAACAGCGGGAAATGCATGCTTGAACATAAATGCAAACCCTAGCCATACCTACAGGTTGATCACGAGCGGAACCTGTGCAACGTTCTCAATACCTTTGAAGTGTAAGTCGTGGTTATAACGGTGTTCTGAATTGTGAGATGCATTATGTCGAAGCTAAGTGATTTAGAACGTGGGAAAATTGCTGGTAGATGCTTCTGTAAGCAAGGTAGCCGAAGTGTTTGGTGTTTCTAGAGGTACACTATGTGATCAAAAGTATACGGACACCACAAAAACGTACATTTTTCATATTAGGTGCACTGTGCTGCCACCTGCTGCAAGGTACTCCATAAGTGTATCAGCGACCTAAGTAGTCATTAGACGTCGTGAGAGAGCAGAATGGAGCGCTCCGCGGAACTCACGGACCTCGAACGTCGTCAGGTGATTGGGTGTCACTTGTGTCTTACGTCTGTACGCGAGGTTTCCACACTCCTAAACATCCCTAGGTCCACTGTTTACGATGTCATAGTGAAGTGGAAACGTGAAGGGTTACCTACAGCACAAAAGCGTACAGGCCGACCTCGTCTGTTGACTGACAGAGACCGCCGACTGTTGAAGAGGGTCGTATTGTGTAATAGGCAGACATCTATCCAGACCATCACACAGAAATTCCAAACTGCATCAGGATCCACTGCAGGTACTATGACAATTAGGCGGGAGTTGAGAAAACATGGATATCATGGTCGAGCGACTTCTCATGAGCCACACATCACGCGGGTAAATACCAAACGACACCTCGCCTGGTGTACGGAGCATAAACATTGAACAATTGAACGGTGGAATGACGTTGTGTGGAATGACGAATCACGGTACACAATGTGGCGATCCGATGGGAGGGTGTGGGTATAGCGAATGCCCGGTGAACGTCATCTGCCAGTATGTGTAGTGCCAACAGTGAAATTCGGAGGTGGTGGTGGTATGATGTGGTCGTAATTTTCATGGAGGGGACTTGTTTCGCAAGGCGCTACCACAGCACAGGCCTATAGTGATGTTTTAAGCACCTTCTTGCTTCTCATTGTTGAGGAGCAATTCGGCGATGGCGATTGCATCTTTCAACACGATCGAGAACCTGTTCATAATGCACGACCTATGGCGAAGTGGTTACACGACAATAATATCCCTGTAATGGACTGGTCTGCAGAGTCCTGACCTGACCTGACTCCAATAGCACACGTTTGGGATGTTTTGGAACGCTCACCGCTTTCGATACTTTGTAAGTAGGCTGTTTAGGTTCTTATATTGGTAACGCCACCGCCACGTAGCGCTCTGTATGAAAATCACTGGCTGTGCAGTGTGCAGTCTGTGGCTGGGTGGCATTGTTGGAATTTGCTATTGTAGTGTTGGGCTGTTGGCTGTTAACAGCGCGTAGCATTGCGCAGTTGGAGGTGAGCCGCAAGCAGTGGTGGATATGGGGAGAGAAATGGCGGAGTTTTGAGAGCGGATGATCTGGACGTGTGTCCATCAGAGACAGTAAATTTGTAAGACTGGATGTCATGAACTGCTATATATATTATGACTTTTGAACACTATTAAGGTAAATACATTGTTTGTTCTCTATCAAAATCTTTCATTTGCTAACTATGCCTATCAGTAGTTATTTAGCTGGCAGTAGTGGCGCTCGCTGTATTGCAGTAGTTCGAGTAACGAAGATTTTTGTGAGGTAAGTGATTCATGAAAGGTATAGGTTATTGTTAGACAGGGCAATTCTTTTTTAGGGATTTTTCAAAGTCAGATTGCGTTGCGCAAAAAAAAATATTGTGTGTCAGTTTAGTGACGATCAGAATAAGTAAAGAGAGAAATATCTGAATACGTTCAGTTTTGCTCAGCTGTTTGAAAATCAAATAACTTAGAGGTTTTCCAGCACTGTCATTTATAAAATTTTTCTAAGGGGACGTTTCAACTTCCCCTCAATGTAACACTCCGTGAAGAATGGACCGCCATTTTCCAAAAAACCTCCAGCACCTGATTGAACGTATGCCTGCGAGAGTGGAATCTGTCATCAAGGCGAAGGGTGAGCCAACACCATATTGAATTCTAGCGTTACCGATGGATGGCGCCACGAACTTGTAAGTCATTTTCAGCCAAGTGTTCGGATACTTTCGATCACATAGTATGACACATCGAAGGTTTATAGCTCATTCAGGGAAAGCGGAAAAATATGATCCGCAAAGTCACAACGCAAACGAAAGTGCGTGTTGAGTGATAGTGCCAGGCTGTTATTGAAGAGGACCGCAACGGAAGATAAGTGGATGGCAGCTGCAGAAGTCATTGCAGAACTGAATCTCGGTCTTGTGAATCTTGTCAGCACTAAAACAACACAAAGGGAGCTCCATAAGCTGCCAACTGCAGGGAGAGTTGGAATTATAAAACCTTTCAGTACTGATACAAAAGCTCATACTGTGAAAATATGGTGTCGAAATCACGAGACCTGGACTACGCAGCAACGGAAGAAAGTCTTTTCGTCGGATGAGTCTTGTTTCCCACTATTTCCAACTTCTGGCCGAGTTAATGCACTAAGAGTGAAATATGGCGGGCGTTCGATAATGATTCGGGCGGCCATATAGTGGTATTCCATTGTCAGTCCGCGAGGTCTCGTTACTGTCAAAGGCTTCGTCATATTTACTGATCAGGTCGATCTAATGGTACGTGTTTCTTCGCCAACAGTGAAGCTGTGTTCCAAGACGAAGGGGCCTTGTTTACAGAGCGCGTGACGTCCGGGGCTTGCTTTTGTGAACACGAGGATGAATTGTGGCATCTCTACCGAACACCACGGTTTCCAGATATAAATATCATTGAGCCTTTGTGGTCTGCTTTGAGAGAAGTATGATTGATAGCTATCCATTTCCATCATTCTTACGCGAACCTGCTACTACTGTACAGGACGAATGATGTAAGATTCCCTTGAAAACCATGCAGGACCCGTATTTATCCACTCCGAGATGACTGGCTGGTATTTTGAAGGCCAACGGTTTTTCTACACCGTGTTAGGCATTGTAATGCACTGCGTTTTTGGTGTTTCTACATTTTTGTCCATCCCCTGCATATTGCATTCACTGAAACTTTTATGCACTAAGAACTTCCTATTCTAACCTTTATGTACATATTGTAAATTTTCTGAGTGACAAATTCTTCGGTAAAGTTTTGTCTTTGTACTGCCATTTTTTGAATACAGACGTACGTGTGACCAAAATTTGTAGATGTTTGTGGTAATATTAACACTATCTGCATCTTCAGAGTTTGTTGAACCTTGGTTTCTATTACGCTAAATATGAGTTTCTTCAACAGGAGTCAACAGCGCTACAAAAACACGCAAGAGATTCTATCGAAACAAGGAAAAACTAACTCAGTTATTATCTTAGAAAGTTATTCACGTTGCTCTTGTTGAGTATAAAGTGATCGTTTTTTTGCGTTGTTATTTTACTGGTGAGCACCCCACCACAAGTAACTTTCGCTGCAGCGAAAAACAGCCAACTTCGCGTATGCAGCCTTCAGGATGATTCTTACGAACTTTTAAAACACCTAGAAGCGACGTTGGTGACGCTGAGACAAATAATTTAATATAAGACACACGGGGTCGTAAATGTCGGGAAATACCCCAAAAATGGGTGAAAAGTGTTGAACGGGGCCAACGAGATATACGAGCCGTGCAACGAACTTGTGACGTCATACTAGTGAACGCTTGGCTCCCTGCAGGGCCCCCGGGAAATCAAAGTTTAATTGAAAAGATACCCACTAAAGGTTTCAATTCTGCCGTGTACTTTCGAGAACTCGGATGCGTTGAAACACTCAGTCAAGAACAGTTACTCGCACCCGTCGCAGGAGACTGCTGGCACTCGTAAGACGTGCAGTGTCACGCGCTGTAACATACGTGCCACGGCATGTCTTTCTCGTGGGCCACGATATTGGACATGTGACGTCACCAGATGACGTAACTTGACACACGTGCAACGACTGGGCTAGTCGATCCTACCCTCGCCGGTAGGGGGCAGTGGTACACTTCGTTCTGCTAGGCTTCTTTGTTTTCGAACACATTATGTAAGTGTGATCTGTTGAGACAAAGACGCTACAAAATTGATGTCCTCGCTGTAAACAAGCAAAACCTGTTATTATTTTGTTTTAATGTCCTCTTTCCATTCTTTTTTCTTTTGGAGACATGATTTAGTAAATTACACGTAGATCCTTCCTGGCAGATTAAAACTGTGTGCCCGACCGAGACTCGAACTCGGGACCTTTGCCTTTCGCGGGCAAGTGCTCTACCATCTGAGCTTCTGTAAAGTTTGGAAGGCGTGACTCGTGCTTCGGTAGCTCAGATGGTAGAGCACTTGCCCGCGAAAGGCAAAGGTCCCGAGTTAGAGTCTCGGTCGGGCACATAGTTTTAATCTGCCAGGAAGTTTCATATCAGCGCACACTCCGCTGCAGAGTGAAAATCTCATTCTGGAAACCTCCCCCAGGCTGTGGCTAAGCCATGTCTCCGCAATATCCTTTCTTTCAGGAGTGCTAGTTCTGCGAGGTTCGCAGGAGAGCTTCTGTAAAGTTTGGAAGGCAGGAGACGAGATACTGGCAGAAGTACAGCTGTGAGTACCAGGCGTGACTCGTGCTTCGGTAGCTCAGATGGTAGAGCACTTGCCCGCGAAAGGCAACGGTCCCAAGTTCGAGTCTCGGTCGGGCACACAGTTTTAATCTGCCAGGAAGTTTCGTATCAGCGCACACTCCGCTGCAGAGTGAAAATCTCATTCTGGAACACATAGATCGTTTAGGCGTAGCTATGTAGTTTTAAAAAATCGTATAATTATTTACTTGTGGCGCAGTACAGTAGGTTTTTGTTGCACTGTACGTTAAAGAAAGTTAACCAGCTTAGACCTCAAGACCAGTAAAAAAAAAAAAAAAAAAAAAAAAAAAAAAAAAAAAAAAAAAAAAAAAAGAAAAGAAAACCACTACCTGCCAGACGTAAGATAGAGATGGTCAGGCGTGACAGACCGATAAGCTCCACAGCTGCACTTGTGGCGAAGTACGTCATCTGGTGACGTCACATGTTCAACATCTGTCATTCACTTTTGGGGTATTTCCCGACATTTGCGGCCTCATGTGTCTTTAAAATTACTTCTCTCAGAGTCATGTAAGTTGCTTTGGTTTTTTTAAAATGTTAATAAGTATAGCCCTATACACTAAATGTAATTTTAAACGTGAACAGTTGTTTGATGATGATCGTGTTGGTTCGAAACCGCTAATGGCGCTGGTGGTTTTTAGTAAATCAAGTTTTTAATAACGGCTGATTGGAACTTTTATTGTTTTGTAGGAATTAACCTGCGTAAATAAATAACTTCTGCCAGCGGTCAAGGGAGAGAAACTCCAGCAAGTTACAATAAAAAATGTAATTGAATTACAAAAAAGAGTAATAAAGAGATGTTATTTAATTATATAAATGAGAGTGCTGAATTATCAATCGTGATACCTGTGAATATAGTACCATACTACTAGTTTTTTTAGTTTCCAGTCGCAGCTAAATTACACCGGCTTGCTACATAGCACTTTTTTAAAATACAGAACTGTTCTCTATTGTTATAAGTTTTGCTAATTACTTATGACAGTACCTTGTATTTCTTATTTTGTCTACGAGGCGCAGACGTATGAATCGTTCGTCAGATACTGGGTAGAAGTTCGTTCGCCGTGCAGTTATATAGACTGCATTTCCTTGTTGCAGAATTCTTTTTCTGTAAGGCTCTTTTGGGCCATAACTTGAAACTGATACGCAGTTTTCTCTTCTGTAACTCACTTATTGTTTCACGTCACGGAAGTGCACACATTTAACGTTAACTTCAGGACAGAACGCACATCTGCAGTTATACACTACTGGCCATTAAAATTGCTACACAACGAAGATAACGTGCTACAGACGCGAAATTTAACCGACTGGAAGAAGATGCTCTGATATGCAAATGATTAGCTTTTCAGAGCATTCAGAAAAGGTTGGCGCCGGTTGCGGCACCTACAACATGCTGATATGACGAAAGTTTCCAATCGATTTCTCATACACAAACAGCAATTGACAGGTGTTGCCTGGTGAAACGTTGTTGTGATGCCTCGTGTAAGTAGGAGAAATGCGTACCATCACGTTTCCGACTTTGATAAAGGTCGGATTGTAGCCTATCGCGATTGCGGTTTATCGTATCGCGACATTGCTGCTCGCGTTGGTCGAATTCCAATGACTGTTAGCAGAATATGGAATCAGTGGGTTCATGAGGATAATACGGAACGCCGTGGTGGATCCCAATGGCCTCGTATCACTAGCAGTCGAGATAACAAACATCTTATTCGCATGGCTGTAACGGATCGTGCAGCCACATCTCTATCCCTGAGTCATCACATGGAGACGTTTGCAAGACCACAACCATCTGCGCGAACAGTTCGACTACGTTTGTAGCAGCATGGACCTTGACGCTGCATCACAGACAGGAGCGCCTGCGATGGTGTACTCAACGACGAACCTGGGTGCACGAATGGCAAAACGACATTTTTTCGGATGAATCCAGGTTCTGTTTACAGCATCATGATGGTCGCATCCGTGTTTGGTGACATGGCGGTGAACGCACATTGGAAGCGTGTAATCGTCATCGCCATACTGGTGTATCACACGGCGTGATGGTATGGGGTGCCATTGGTTACACGTCCGGTCACCTCTTGTTCTCATTGGCGGCACTCTGAACAGTGGACGTTACATTTCAGATGTGTTACAACCCGTGGCTCTACCCTTCATTCGATCCCTGCCAAACCCTACATTTCAGGAGGATAATGCACGACTGCATGTTGCACGTCCTGTACGGGCCTTTCTGGATACAGAAAATATTCGACTGCTGCCCTGGCGAGCACATTCTCCAGATCTCTCACCAATTGAAAACGCTGGTCAATGGTGGCCGAGCAACTGCCTCGTCACAATACGCCAGTCACTACTCTTCATGAACTGTGGTATCGTGTTGAAGCTGCATGGGCAGCTGTACCTGTACACGCCATCCAAGCTCTGTTTGACTCAATGCCCAGGCGTATCAAGGCCGTTATTACGGCCAGAGTTCGTTGTTCTGGGTACTGATTTCTCAGGATCTATGCACCCAAATTGCGTGAAAATGTGAACACATGTCAGTTCTACTATAATATATTTGTCCAATGAATACCCGTTTCTCATCTGCATTTCTTCTTGGTGTAGCGATTTTAATGGTCAGTAGTGCACATAATACGAGGCAACATTGCCTTTTATCTCCATACTGCCCCCCTAAGTCGCAACTCACGACTCACTGTCCGTGTCGTCTGCCTGGGCTCAATAACCACAGCTCAGAGATATACCTTTCTTATCCAATGACCAATCGTTATACGTTCTTAATCTGGCGTCCTCACGACTATCTCAGATCACTTAATTTAACTACAATATATTTAGGAAATAAAAGTGATTAAAGGAAGAATTGCGTAGATAATGTGCCCTTCAGGTTTAGATAATTATTTCTTATCACTACAACCTCAAGTCCCACTTCAAAAACGGAAACCCTATTTCAGAGCATCTCATTTCATACAGAAGATTATCGCGGTGGAGCAGTAGCCTCGTGGCTTGCCTCTCCCCCTTCAGTCCTCCCCCTCCACACACACGCGCACGCTCATGAACGCATACACACACGGACACACCCTAGATACTTGCGACTTGAAGTATTTCCCTGCGGAATGTTGACTACGAGTGTAGAGCGGGCAGAACGCGGAGCATGCTATGTTCGCAGCGGAGCCCCGGCGCATCGCGAACGCGCGGCGAGCAAAAAGCGGCGCGTGCAGAAGGACGCGAAAGCGAGAGCCGAGCCGAGCCGAGCCGTGCCGGCTGCAGGAATGCACGGCCGTGCGTCACGCGTGCCTGTCGAGCCTGCGCCGACACCGCTGCGGGCGGCTTCTGCCACCGCGCTGGGTGTCCGGGTCAGCCGAGAGAGCCCGGACCACGTTCTCCGTCAGCGCTTGGCGCTCTTATTCCACTCCACATCTACGTCTGCCTCTAAGCTCCGCGAGCCACTTTGCAGTATGTGGCGATGGTATTTCGTGAACTCCTGTCACTTCCATGCTTTCCTGTTACAGGTAGCGCTAATGGTGCGTGCGAAGAGGGTGTACTGGAAAGTCTTGGACTGTGCGACTGGTCCCGGCGGAGGTTCGAGTCCTTAGGATAATTTGGGTTAACCCTTTGTGCTTCACGTATATGTAGCACATATGCCATATCCATTGCAAAACTTCTTTTGAAGCTACTGGTTAACAAATAAAATAATGTTTCCAAATGGCATAATTAGAAATTACATAATAATTACTCAAAAAATGCATACATGACTGTGTTGTAAACTTACCGCATTTCTTTCCCTTGCCCTTGAGGAAATACGTAAAGTTGGTTCCATAACCAAGAATTTCAGAATACACAGAATAAAACTAAACACATCAGTTATTGTTCACTCACAAATGCAGTAGCACAAGTCACGACGCTTCTCTGTTCTGCACTTCAAACAAACGGCGAGTCATGAAAGCAAACGCCACTGTGATCTGTTGACCAAACTTGGAACTACGTGAAACGATGCCAAACGGTGTCATTGAAGCATTGGGAGGCTTAAAAAAGCCAGGAATACTTACTGATGCCATTTGGAATTGCAGATGCTGAAAGGGACTGATGACCTTAGCAGTTCAGTCCCATAAGATTTCACTCACATTTGAACATTTTTTTGGAAAGTCTGCGGATGAGCGCAAATCTCTAATTTTACCATCGTAGTCTTTTCGCGAGCGATAGGAAAATATTGGTCGGATCCTCTATATCTACATCTAAATCATACTACGCTAACTACCAAACAATGTGTGATGGAGGGGACTATTGTTATCACTAATTGTTCCCGCCCCCCTCCCTCCTCCCCAAATTCAAAAATGGTTCAAATGGCTCTGAGCACTATGGGACTTAACTTCTGAGGTCATCAGTCCCCTAGAACTTAGAACTACTTAAACCTAACTAACCTAAGGACATCACACAACACCTAGTCATCACGAGGCAGAGAAAGTCCCTGACCCCGCTGGGAATCGAACCCGGGAACCCGGGCGCTCTCCTCCCCCCCCCCTTTCCATATTACACTCCAGAATGGTGCGTGGGAAACATCATTGTCGGCAAGCCTTTGCATTAAATCAAATTTCTCGAATTTTCCCATCGTCGTCATTTTGCGAAATGTATGAGAGAGGAGGTAATATGTTATCCGTCTCTTCCGGGAAAGTGCTCTCTCGAAATTTCAACATTAAATCTGTCGCTCATGCACAACGCCCATCTTATAAAGTCAGACAATGCGTGTCCGTAAGGCTCTCGTGCCGACCAAACGATTCCCTGACGAAACGCGCCGCTCTTTTTTGGATATTCTTTATCTCTCCTATCGGTTCTACCTGCTAAGGATCCCGAACTGATGATCAGTACTCAACAGTGGGTCGAACGCGTGCGCTACAAGCCACTTCTTCTGCGGATGAGTTACATTTTCTTAAGATTCCACCTACGAATCTCAGTCTGGCATCTGCTTTTCCTACTATTCGTTTTGTGTGGTTATTCTACTTAAGGTCGCTCTGGATAGTTACTCCTAGATATCTTACGGTAGATATTGTTTCCAACAGTCTGTTATCAATAGCGTAGCTGTACAGTAGTGGATTCTTTTCCTATGTACGCGCAATATGTTACACTTATTCACGTTCGGGGTATACTTCCGGAGTCTGTTCCATTCATCAAATCTCCGCATTCTTCAAATCTATATCGCCTTCTAGCATTATTACTTTATTATACACAACAGCATCATCTGAGAACAGTTTTTCACTAGATCATTCATGTATGTTGTATACAATAACGGTCCTATAACAGATAATTGGGGTACTTATTAGATGACACCTACATCAGTCCATTCTGTTCAGTTAAGAACGACGTGCTGAGTTTTATTCGCAAGGAACTCTTGAATCCAGTAGCAAATCTGGTCCGATACTCGATGTCTCGTATTTTTGTTAACCAAACGGCAGTGCGTGACGGTGTCAAATGCCTTCCTGAAGTCAAGGAGCACGGCACCTACCTGAGCGCCGTTGTCTACAGTGCCACGGATGTTTCGGCGAAAAAGAGCGAACTGAGTTTCGCAAGATCTCTGTTTCCGAAATCATAGTTGATTTTTATAAGGGAGATTTTCGTTCTCCAAAAAGTCAGAATTCTTGATCATAAAACATGTTCCGTAGTCCTACAACAGACTGAATTCAACGATATTGGCCTATAATTACGTGCATCTGTCCTACGGCCCCTCCTGATAACGAGAAAAAAGCTGAGTTTTTTTCCAGTCGCTAGGCACCGTGCGTTGCTGTTGCGATCTACGACAAACTGCTTCCAGGAGGGACAAAGAAATGAATAAATCCAGAGATGCGCTACTGGGCGCGTAACAGAAAGGTACAGGCCAAATGAATGTGTGTCAGAAATACTCGGGCAACTTAAATCGAATCTCTGCAAAAAAGGCAACGTTGTTGTTATGAAACCCGTTTGGCTAGATTTAGGTACACTGTATTCGAAGAAGACTGTGAGATATTTCTGCTGCCATGAACGCATGTTTCGTGTAGGAGTCTTGAAAATAATAAGACAAGGTAGATTACGGAACACACGAGTTTATATAGATAGTCATTTTCCTCTCCACATCACGAGAGTGGAATAGTTAAGGTAATCGATACTATTGCTATGATGTCCATTCCCTTCCTCTTCCCCAAGCACTTTTCGCTGACGTGTGAAGTTATAGTGACCCCGCAGTTTTAGCTGTGGAATCACTACGTTGTACTGCGCCTGAATATGGAGTTAAAGTCCGGCATCAGTGTACTGACGGGTGGTATTTCAGTAAATTCTTCAGAGATGAGAGGGAGTAGAGAGTTTTGTTTCTCTGAAATGCTTGGTTTTATTAAATTATTTCACTAAGCGGATGTTCAGGGTTGGAATATATTCTACACACCTTGATAATTATATTCTTATTCAAGTAAGAAATTTACGAAGCTATACACCTCTTCTGGCTTCTGATAACTCTAACATGTATCTATTCCATCTTCAGTGAAGGCGTACTCACTTTTCCCTAGATTATATTCCGTAACTTCTCAGAACTATCAAACATTATTATTGAAGAATTTTCAATAGAGACAGTCAGGATAAATTATCCTGTGCTACGTGAGGCCAAACTCTAATACAGAACTCAGGTATCGTCGCTTTCGACTGTGGCGACGCTGGTACAGCGCTCCTTCTCTTAAGCTACCCGAAACTGTCTTTCTCGCTTGCCTACGAATCCTTTCTTTTATGGAACAATATAAATGCTGTCTTTAATGGTTACGTGCGCCATTTTTGATTGGCATGTCCTTCCCATCTTTCGGATTAGTCTAAATATGGTTGTAGGATTGTCCTCAAATAATTGCGTCAGTATCAACCGTGGTATTTTATGACGATCCTTGTGCCCCTAGCGTGAGAGGAATTTAAAATTTGGTGGACAGCGAATTCCGTAATTACTTTGGATGTTCTTTTATAGAGTTAAAGTTCACTTGGGTACCTAGTGCTTCCAGTTTTCTTATCAACTCCAGTTTCAATTTACTTATGAGACAAACAAAGCTGGGATGACTGCCTGTGAAGCCGAAGAATATGTCGCCGATAGAAAAATTCTCTTTCCGCTTTTAACGGCCCTTGCAAGTACAGAGGGTGGAACGATAACTGTTCACAACATACAACATTAGTGTAGAAGAAGTAGGGGGGAAGGCGTGAAATTTTTAATACCCTCTCGCCCCCTTATGCCACCAGCTTTCGTTAACACTAGTAAGTTAACTTTTCCTGTGATGCTGATAAAAGAAAAAGAATTTTCAACTCGTTATAAAAAAAACTAATTACGTTTTTAAATCGATGTAAACTTAGCTCTTACATGCACAGTAGTCTCGTAGTTAGAAGGCTAGAGGAACAAAACGAAATAATTGTTAATTTTTACGCTGTTAAATTTCATGAAACTGTGAGGTAAATTTACACGAAAGTCAATTTTACAGTTTGTGATCACACATTTAAGCGAGCGAGTGGATATTCCAGAATCTCTCGCGCCGTACATGCGCTATAGCTTAGGAGGCTTTTGCAGACCTATTTGTGTTTTTTCCTGGCCTGGTGAGCTACAGGTGTCTCATATCAAAATGTTCGTCTTTACTTTCCCTACATTACTGTGGTACGTTGTAAACAGTTATCGTTTACACCCAAATAGGATGATTAAGCTCCTCCTACCGTTGGATTTTATACGGCCTGCGACGCCTTCAAATACCATACGCAGGTTGTTTATATTCTCTACCTCGCTATGTACAAAGTATTAGTGCTATAGAAAAAAATAATAAGACCTTGTTGTAGCAAAGTTAATGTATTTAAATTTTGTACTGGGATAGCTTTTTGCTGGAGGCCACGATTGTGGAGTCATTCAAGAAAAACGCATTTGGAGGTCACTTTTGTACATTTTCCTTAAATAATTTAAAAAAGACGGCCTGTAGGGAAAACGCATACCAGAACATTATTTAAGTTCTTCAAATTTACTCCAAAAAGGTCCTGTTTGTTTTTTATCTAGGACTAATAGTTTGCATGTTGAAAGGTGGCTACACTGAGCCACTGTGCCAGAGATTGCGCCAAAGAGTTTAATTAAGCCGCCTCCACAGTGCTTGTTGAGAACTCGTAGAAGTCTGTGCGTGGGCAGAGCTCGTAGAAGACAGTTGGTGTTGAGATGTGCGAGTGGGCAAGGCTTGTCGAGATGTTGTAGTAAGGAGTGCTTGTTCCATGTTTTATCCAGTTATTTGATGGGAGAGATAGCAGATGTTATTCTAATGAAGATATTGTAACGATCAGAGTGCTTTTCGTCAATATATATGAAGGTAAAATATTGCGTGTTTTTTTATTATTTCCATGTTTTAAATAATGCGTCATGACAGGTTCAGTCAACAAAGCATCTGGCTTGTGTTCTTGTATTAGAGTGTAATTCTGGTTTTCTTGAGTAATTATGTTATTTTTATTTCCTTTAGTTACTTCAGTATAAATGGTATTTAAAATTTCTTGTCTTGTTGAAGAAGAACCGTGCCAGATGTGTTCGTTGAGTCACACTCCCACACACAGAACAGTTACTCTTGTGCTTATTGGTTTCGTAGGTTTTATAGTTGCTGGGGACTTAATTAATTAATTGTGTTAACGAAAATTTTCATTTCATTCTTTGTTGTTGTTCTAAGCAGTCAGATTGCATAATAATACTAGTCAGGGCCAACCGTTTACGAGACTTGCGTAATCGGACAGACAGCTACTAATAACTAAAAATATTTTCAAATTATTTAATTAAGCCGCCATGCACGTGGCGACCCTGCCAGGATACGAACCTGGAATCTTCTGATAGCAAATTACGTGATTCATACTTTGTGCTAAATTTCATGTTGTATGAAATTACTTGTGAAGCGACGTGCTTGCGTACGTTAACTGATTTTGACAATGATTATTAATGAACTGGGTTGTAACTTGTGTATATTATGCATCGCTTGGCTGCATTGCTTTTTCGCTGATGTCATACGTTTTAAGTATGTGCCTGCTGTGCTTATTTATTTAAATTATAATTGTCACCTGATTAGTTGTGCTGATATGTATGTAAGTTATACTTTGTGATTTATCTGCTTGCGCCTTCATGTTTACTTATTAAGATTACATATGAACATTTATTTGCTTATGCTGATATGATGCTAATGACCTGTTTATTACGTAAGATATATGTTTACTACTATGCGTATGGATTGCATATTTACACATTTCTGTTTTGTTGTCATAACTACTCTTTAATTTGGTGTATAGAAATGTTGATATAAGGTGTACAAACAGAGAGTTTAGGTCACACTATTGTATTAATTATAGATTGTTTGCTTGGCAGAGCCTCGTTGTAAGAATTGTGCTGCATCCACTTGCTGACATTCTGTTCTCTACTGGTATATTTACTCGCTATTGCTTGTTTTGCTTACGCTAAGTACCTAATATTTTTAAGATAAGAAAATGAACTGCTATAATTCGACATAAACGACATTAGTACAAGAAACTTCATAGAAGTCACATGAGCTGGAAGTTTTATGGAAGCTATATAAATTTATGCTAATAGGAAGGAAGCTAACGACATGACATACCAACACTAGGTTTAGACCATTGACAGTTATTACACTGCATTTTTCGTGAGCAATTGAAATAGTGACACTTGACACAAAAAATATTCCACATGTTTGCTTCTGCCATAATTCTTGAAGTGGTGTACACACTGTGAAATATTGTGATCATTCACATTCCGTAATCATACTTAATTACTGAGAGTTATTCGAACTATGTCTGTTAGAGGTCATGTATGCATTTCTTTTGTTTATAATTCATAATGAGTAGAAGATTTGGCTCAGATGGATTACACAGAGGTTGTGTGTTGGCAATGTGTCTTCAGATTGTATGGGATGATGAACTGAAGTTTGCATTAGGATTTTATCTGTACTTGTTCGAGGAGACTGGCTAGAGGAAAGAGTTGTGTTGGTAGTGAGATGATATTGGCAATAAGGTTTATATGTATCGACGCATTGAAGAGGTATTATTGAGGTATTATTGAGATTATATGAAGTTGATGATTATTGGAGTTTTTGTGGACAAGAGGTAAGGTAAATGATATTGATGATAAGGTTTATATGTATCGACGTATTGAAGAGGTATTATTGAGGTATTATTGAGATTATGTGATGCTGATGATTATTGGAGTTTTCGTATATAAGAGGTAAAGTAAGTGAGGAGCATATTTTTTTGTTGGTCTTATGGAACAAGGAGGATGAAGATAGCAGACTAGAACACTAAAGTAGAAGGAAGAGAGTCTATACACACACTTTGTTAAATCACTAAGCAGTATATACTTTATTTTGAAGAGAGGAAGTATTTGCATATCTTGGCTCACTGACAGTTGTTCAGCAACCGTACATTTTGATCTGGCTTGGCAAACATTGGTCTTGACATGATGACTATGACGTTGACCTAACTATTATTGACTGTTATACATTGCTGCCACTACTACTTGATACACATGATGAACATCAGATTTTGACAGAATTGCATTTACACAGTTAACACTATCCAATTACACAGTAGTACTTAATGTGGATGAAAGATGAGTGAGTGTGTTCTGTGTGTTTTCCTTTACTAATCCTACCCACCTATCTCGTAAATATTATTTATTTGTTTGTAGTGGCTTGCACTGACACCCATAAATATTATAGGTTTACTGATATTTGTGTATTTGTAATAGTTACTACGACAATTATCTGATATCATTTGTGTGTTTATTAGAATTTGTATGTTTAGTGTAAGAGCATTGTAAAAGCATTTGTATGTTTATTCAAACTATTGTTCATGCCTGAACTGTCTGATTAGTGATGGTGAATATTATGGACTGTTACCTGCACTTTTTTCAACGTAATGTGTGACACTTAGGAATGATTAACTTCTGCTATTGAACTGTGTGATCAGTGATAGTGAATATCATGGACTGCTCTCTGGAGCTGCTCATCATTGCTAGGTGCAACTGATGGACTACTTGTATGGAAATGAAGTCACTTCTTGCTGTCTGCACCTACTCAACATTGCTGGGTGCCTCTGATGAACTGATTCTACTGAACTAATGTGACGTGTTGCTGTGTGCACCTGCTCAACTTTGCTGGGTGCAACTGATGAACTGCTTCTACTGAAATGATGTCACTTGTTGGTGTCTGCACCTGCTCAACATTGCTGGGTGCAACTGATGGACTGCTTCTACTGAAATGATGTCACTTGTTGGTGTCTGCACCTGCTCAACATTGCTGGGTGCCACTGATGGACTGCTTCTACTGAAATGAAGTCACTTGTTGCTGTCTGCACCTGCTAAACTTTACTGGGTGCAACTGATGGACTGCTTCTACTGAAATGATGGTCACTTGTTGGTGTCTGCACCTGCTCTCAACATTGCTGGGTGCAACTGATGGACTGTTTCTGCTGAAATGATGTCACTTGTTGGTGTCTGCACCTGCTCAACATTGCTGGGTGCAACTGATGAACTGTTTCTACTGAAATGAAGTCACTTATTGCTGTCTGCACCTACTCAACATTGCTGGGTGCCTCTGATGGATTGCTTCTACTGAACTAATGTGACTTGTTGCTGGGTGTACCTGCTAAACTTTACTGGGTGCCACTGATGGACTGCTTCTACTGAAATGATGTCACATGTTGGTGTCTTTTTTTGTATAAACTAATCATTGAAAGCATTTTATGTGAACATTTGTATAAACTGATTTTTTTGTGTATTGTGTAAACTATTATGTAAAGCCACATGTATGAAAAAATTTGTATTGCTTACTGTATTTCATATATTAGGTTATTGAAAGGTCAGTGCAAAGCCAAAATTTTTACTAATTATGTGATATTTAGGTATTAATATTATCTTCTATTTTTGTCTGTATTTTTGTGGACGAATTTGGTGGTATTTTCACCACCAATGCTGGCAAAAATACCATCAAATTCTGGCCTGTGGAGGAGGGGCATATGAAAGGTGGCTACACTGAGCCACTGCGCCAGAGATTGCGCCAAAGAGTTTAATTAAGCCGCCTCCACAGTGCTTGTTGAGAACTCGTAGAAGTCTGTGCGTGGGCAGAGCTCGTAGAAGACAGTTGGTGTTGAGATGTGCGAGTGGGCAAGGCTTGTCGAGATGTTGTAGTAAGGAGTGCTTGTTCCATGTTTTATCCAGTTATTTGATGGGAGAGATAGCAGATGTTATTCTAATGAAGATATTGTAACGATCAGAGTGTTTTTCGTCAATATATATGAAGGTAAATTTATTGCGTGTTTTTTTTATTATTTCCATGTTTTAAATAATGCGTCATGACAGGTTCAGTCAACAAAGCATCTGGCTTGTGTTCTTGTATTAGAGTGTAATTCTGGTTTTCTTGAGTAATTATGGTATTTTTATTTCCTTTAGTTACTTCAGTATAAATGGTATTTAAAATTTCTTGTCTTGTTGAAGAAGAACCGTGCCAGATGTGTTCGTTGAGTCACACTCCCACACACAGAACAGTTACTCTTGTGCTTATTGGTTTCGTAGGTTTTATAGTTGCTGGGGACTTAATTAATTAATTGTGTTAACGAAAATTTTCATTTCATTCTTTGTTGTTGTTCTAAGCAGTCAGATTGCGTAATAATACTAGTCAGGGCCAACCGTTTACGAGACTTGCGTAATCAGACAGACAGCTACTAATAACTAAAAATATTTTCAAATTATTTAATTAAGCCCCCATGCAATGTAGCGAGCGAGAGAATATGTAAATCTTGGATGTGGTATTTGAAGGTGTTTCAGGCTGCATAAAACTCAGTGGAAGTGGGAACTGATTCCCTCTGCATATTGGGTGTTAAGAGTATGCCGGCCGGCGTGGCCGAGCTGTTCTAGGCGCTACAGTCTGGTACAGCGTGACCGCTACGGTCGCAGGTTCGAATCCTGCCTCGGGCATGGATGTGTGTGATGTCCTTAGGTTAGTTAGGTTTAATTAGTTCTAAGTTCTAGGGGACTGATGACCTCAGCAGTTAAGTTCCATAGTGCTCAGAGCCATTTGAACCATTTTTGTTAAGAGTATAAGTGCAGATACTTCTATTTATGACTGAGGAGAGTTTACTGAATAACATTGCACCAGTTTTTTGTTTCATCTGCAGACTAATAGGTATAGCTATAATGGGTACTATGTTTTTAGAGTGGTTAATATCTCCAAGCATATATTCCCCTGGGTTGTAGGTCAGGTAGAGAAGGGGGGTCGTGTGGACTCAAAACGGAATAACTATATTGATGCGTGTAGTGCACTTTTGTGATGTAGTTATGACTGTGCGGAAAACATTAAAACATCAGGTAGCAAATTATGTGATGTGTTTGTGAGAAGACTATTCGACACAGAGGAAAAAAAAAGTAACAGACTGATGTTGGTACTTGTTAAGATACCAATGATCACAATGTATGCACTTATACCCCTATCATCCTTTGTGGATGTATGTAGAACGCGCAACTTAACCACCCTTTCATCAATTAGCGACGTAGCACTATTTACACTTCAATGTTGTCTGTGTGTAATTTGTGTGTCGGTGGAAGCACTGGTGACGTAGTGTTCAACTCTTAACGGGCGTTCTAGTTTGCCCTTGAAAGATTTTGTAGGAACATTACATCATCATAGGTAATACATTCAAAATGATTAATGGAAAATCTCATATAAAGATGCGAAGCAAATACTAACAAAGAGATAGAGGGGCTGGCCAGTACTTACCTCAGCTCAGTACAGCCGATAGATAACACAAAACAGAACAGAAAATTTACATTCCTAGCTTTCGGAACTTTGTTCCTTCATCAGGGAAGAAGGGAAAGTGGATTTAGTCAGAGGTGAGTAACTAAATCCACTTTCCCTTCTTCCCTTTTTTTCCCCTCTCTCCTCCCTGATGAAGGAACAAAGTTCCGAAAGCTAGGAATGTAAATTTTCTGTTCTGTTTTGTGTTATCTATCGGCTGTACTGAGCTAAGTACTGGCCAGCCCCTCTATCTCTTTGTATAGTATTTGTAATAGATTCCAATAAAGTTGTGTAGTGTTTGATCATACGGGTTGCTGTTGCCCGTGGCGTTTCTCGAAAATTAGCGCCCCACTGTCAGGTTTGGTGAACAAACGCTATTTCCCGCTCTCTGCAGTCGCGGACGCCGCAGGCGGACCGGTGGCGCCCTTAAGAGAGCAGCGGGGCCGCTCGGGGTTAGGGCGTCGCGGGGGCGTCGCGGGGGCGGCGGCAGGCGCTGAAGGCGGCGCAGATAAGCAGCGAAATCCGTTTTCTTTCCTTACGGCCGGCCGGTTTAATTGCGGGGCTTAAATCCAGCGCCGGTGTGCTGTGGGGGGCGGGGCCATCACTTAGGGCCGAGATCGTTCCTTCGTTCACCGGCCGCCCTCCGCGGCACATAAAACCCCGAGAGGTGGCGCCGAGACTCGCTCTAATATTTAACAGTTAATTATTTTGGGCCGGCGGCGGAAGGAAGGCCTCTTAGGGAGGAAGAGAAGGAGGTGGGGAGGAGAGAGGAGCTTCTCCGAGGGAACGCGCAGGCTGCCCCGCTGCGGCGGCCGTAAAAGCGCCGGACCGCCTGCTCGCCTACAGTGTCCTCACGTCACCGCCCTGCCTGCTTCCCAGCTCCCCACCCATCTGCTGCTCACGTGACGCACCTCATAAAGTAGAACTGCGTTCCACTTTGCGCTCACACTCACATACTATTTCGTAACGATGAAACATTACAATGCACTACTCTTCAGCGATCTACTCTTATTTATGCAGAGGGCTTTAAAAGGATCACCCTCTTTCACAACTACAGGATGTCTGGGCTAGAGCTATACAAAATCGTTTGTTTATGTTTCGGTACCTATTAGAGCTTATAACTTTATTTGTCCAATATTGCACACAGGAGCTCAAACATTTTTATACATAATGATAGAAGCTGAAGAAACGAATTAAAATTTGAGCCACCGCCGGGATTTGAACTCGAGTCTCCTGCTTTTACGCAGATGTTAAAACCATTACATCCCCACAGCAGTATGACTAAAACAGCTCCATGGACTAATCTAGTCCAGTAGCCTCCCCAACACTGATTTCAATACAGTTTTATCGATAGATCACTGTCTGCCGCTCGTGGTCTTGCTGTAGCGTTCTCACTTCCCGCACACGGGGTTCCGGGTTCGACTCCCGGCAGGGTCAGGGATTTTCTCTGCCTCGAGATGACTGGGTGTTGTGTATCTTTCTGCATCATTTCATCCACATTCACTCGCAAGTCGCCGTAGTGGCGTTAAAGAACTTGTGGAGCGACGGCCGAACCGCCCCGCGAGGGGTCTCCCGGCCACCAATGCCATACGCTCATTATTATTATTTAATAGATCACTTATGACTGAGGTACAGGCAGGTTTTTCCCCATTATGCACGAAGCTGGAGTCCTATTCCATTAACAGAGGGGCTCGACAATACTGACTATTTAAGAAAGGGAAAATGATCTGAAGGTGTGAACTGAAGTTTATGTTAGGGAGAGTATTGGACTACAGTAGTCCATACAGCTGTTTTGTCATACTGCTACAGTGATGTAACAGTTAGCATATCTGCCAAGTAAGTAGAAGACCCGGGTTCAAGTCCCGACTGTGACACAAATTTTCATTCGTTTCTTCAGCTTCTGTCGTTATTGAAGTTGAGACTCATATGTCTCAAGAAAAGTGCTATTCCATCGATCAACACAATTTTATGCGTTTTGGTACTGTTCGATGTGGACTCTGCTGTAGCTTGACAGATATTTAAATGGTGCGCCACGTCTTACCAAACGTTGATAAGCATGACAGAAGTTATGGCCTGTAATATGGCGTAATCCGTTGTCTCAAATCCACCACATTTCGAATCCCTGCTTCCGTAAACAAATACCTTGTTAAACCCACATGCACTGACAACCGGCGGAATCACACCGGATGACTGAGGGCGCCTGGAAATGGAACACTCCGTTTCCGCCTCAACACTCAGGAAACGCCTCATGGAAAAACGTGGTAGCATCCCCTTGAGAGAGGAGATGGGGTGGCGCCATCATGCTGGAAAATGAAGTCGGGAAGCATCTGTGGAACTGCACAGTTCGCCAAGCTGTAGAGACAGGTATACACTGTCACTTAGCAAAATTCATGAGATGGTGACGATCAAATCTTGCAAAATGTCTCTATCGATTGCCAACAACATAAAATATCGAGTTTTTTCTTTGTAAGCATGTGTTCGGGTATACTTCTAGCCTGGACACTCTGTATGTATCGGGTATCTCTCCTACCAGTTGTCAGACGCACTTTCTCTGGCGTTTCGGTAGATATTTGCAATTTCGTTTTTGTTATGAATAGCTGGAATCAATGCAGCCAAATGCGGTTCATCAGGCCTTTTATGCAAAGCGCACTGTCGAAAGAATGCGTTAATTATCTTACAGTTACAAACAAAGTGTTTTTTTTAAATGAAATTTTACATGTCCATTCGATATAACGGTTCCATATTAGTCCAATGCGATATTCAAATAGTTCAAATCGCTCTGAGCACCATGGGACTTAACATCTGAGGTCATCAGTCCCCTGGAACTTAAAACTACTTAAACCTAACTAACCTAAGGACAGCACACACATCCATGCCCGAAGCAGGATCCGAATCTGTGACCATAGCAGTCGCGCGGTTCCGGACTAAAGCGCCTAGAACCGCTCGGTCACCGCGGCCGGCTCCAATGCGATATTCATTTTATCAGTACGTACCGAACAGAGGAAGTAAACCCGAGTAATAACTGATATTCCAGCAGCGAGTGAGCAGCACTGCTGCATGGCGGCAGCAGTCAGCGCAGGCCAAGGCAGTGCTGTCGTTGCTCGGATACTGGTTTATTGTTCCTGTTACTACACATCGATAAAATGAATGTTGCGCTAGACTTATTTGGGACCGTTACCCATTGGGATAGCCGTGATTGTTAAAGCACCGATTATGGCCCGAGATTGAATTCTCCCGTCGGATTAACGACCAGTTTGGATGTATCTTTTACGCGGTTTCTTCATCTCACTAGGTCAGTGCCTCCCAACCAGGGGGTAATTAACCCCTGAGGGGTAAAATGAAATTCTCTGAGGGGTAAAAACTAAACGATTCGATTCTGTTTGAGTCACGAAACTATACTAGTTTGAAAAGATCATTACCATTATCCCAATTTTATAGGACTCTAACATTGATTACACTGTGTAACTTAACAGTAATTACTTTTTCTCAATTAGGAGCATTAATGCGGTGGAGGTTACAGGTTCCTCACATAGTCCACCCAACACTACCTTTGGTAACTATCGAATTACCAGCCGATCGTTTCTAAATGCTTGGCCGGCACGATCACCTGATCTCACTCCCTGTGTTTTCTGGCTGTGGGCCAACCTGGACAGGTTTACGTAGGGAACATTCACACGCGTGCAGGTCTGAAGCGCAGCATATCAAGAGAGGTAGCCAGCATACCTATAGATATTCTTCGTTCTGCTGTGCAGAATGCAATTTAGTGCTTTCAGACTCTTCTGGACACTGATGGACGCCATATCCAGCCCCTTTTGTAACAGCACATTAAAAGTGTTTCGAATGAATTAGTAATGCATTATTTCTCTTCTCCATATCCTTTTCATTAATGCTACCAAGTTTCGTACTCGTAAGGTAATTAGTTTCCTTATTATGATGTGATAAACAGGGAAAGTTTAATTATAACCACCCGGTATATTCAGCCGTGTTCATACGCTATTGTAATTGACTCTTTTTAATTTCTTGCCTTATATCCTACGTTTCATAACAGGTATGTGATGAACAGTTTCTCTCGAAGGTCGTAATGTGGTGATACATAAAATTCAAATGATTCAAATGGCTCTGAGCGCTATGGAGCTTTACATCTGAGGTCATCAGTCCCCTAGAACTTAGAACTACCTAAACCTAACTAACCTAAGGACATCACACACATCCACGCCCGAGGCAAGATTCGAACCTATGACAGTAGCGGTCGCGCAGTTCCAGATTGAAGCGCCTAGAACCGCTCGGCCACACAGGCCGGCTACATAAAATTATTTTGTCAATTGAAATAAGTATTTTATCACTTGATGATGGTAATGATGATGATGTTCGTGGTGGTAGTGATGGTAGTGAACACATCATACATCATAACAGGAAGCGTATAGTTACATATTACGCCCAAGGATGCACTTACCATCGCTCTATTTAATGAAAGTTTATTTAACGATAGTTGCTCGCGGAATATTTGTGTTTGACCCGTTTCTCAGCAGCTTGCCGCGGGCGGCCAGTTTGGGACAGATTGTCGCAACCAGATTGCGCAGGCGGGCGCCGGTTTTTCGGTTCCGATCAGCGGGGGAACATGCTCTTTCTGCGACGCGTTTTAAATGCCGCAGCGCGCCGGCCGCGTTTCCGTGATGAAGATCGGCGGGGTGGGGACGGCGCTCGTAAAAAAGCGGCGATAATTGAGCCGTAGCTGGTATCGGATGGGATTCCCTTTGTGCGCCGCCGCTCTTTGATCAAGTGTGACGTGTCGGCTTTGACGTCACCGAGTGGCGGCAAGCGATTCCCGCGGACTCGAATGCGCCGCTGCCGCTGCCGGTTCATTTCATCGCTCCATCTGACTTCACAGCGAGGAAGCGCGTTATTCGCCTGGACTGGACCGGACATTTAGTGAATACCATTCGAGCTCTGCGCTCGCCGTACCTGACACGTGCCTCCGCTACCTGCAACACTCACCCTTTTTCTCCTTCTTCTGTCTTCATCACAGACAGATAGCCACGTGATGATAAACTTAACACTGTGGAAGGAGAATAATTTGCAGAGGATCAGAAAGAAAAATGTCAGCAGATACTAATATTCAGAAAAAGTACAATTATTCGGCGAGAAGGAAGTCTTTGTGGACGCGGCGGCTGTCTACAGCGTAAAATAATGATGACAATATTGAGATTTAAAGATGACATTTGCCGGCCAGAGTGGCCGTGCGGTTCTAGGCGCTACAGTCTGGAATCGCGAGACCACTACGGTCGCAGGTTCGAATCCCGCCTCGGGCATGGATGTGTGTGATGTCCTTAGATTAGTTAGGTTTAAGTAGTTCTAAGTTCTAGGGGACTGAAGACCTCAGAAGTTGAGTCCCATTGTGCTCAGAGCCATTTCAAGCCAAAAATGACATTAGTACTTGGTTAATAGTCCCTCAGTCTATTCATAGCGTTCGAAGACGTAGGTATACAACGTTTTCCATTACAGTAATAATGGAATCATTTAAGTATTACGCTTAATGCATGAACGGTTAACTAAAGAAATAAGATTATATCTACATAATACGATATTATAATCTATATAAATAGTTAGGAGACAAACAGATCAGCCCTCTTGGATTGTTTACAGATGATGCTGTCATTTACCGTCTATTAAGCCATCAAAAGATCAAAACCAGTGGTAAAATGATTTAGACAAAATGTCTGTGTGTCGCAGAAACTGCCATCTGACCCTAAGCAATGAAAAGTTGAGGTGGTCCACATGAGTGCTAAAAGGAATCCGTTACATTTCAGTCACACGATAAATCAGGCAAATCTAAAGGCTGTCAGTTCAACTAAATACTTGGGGATTACAGCTGGGAACAACTGAAACTGGACAGCTACGGTAGTGGCGTTCTATAAATGTAAACAATTTCCGATCTTTTTGTTTTCCTATCTTTTTAAAACACAAAACGTTATTTTTAAGTATTCTCGTTTCTTAATTTTAGTTTGAATTTTCCAAGTGTCTAAAACTGCAAATTCATTAAAAAATTAGAAATCAAATAAACTTCATATTACGTCTTCTTCTTCTTTCTAAGCGTTTGTTCGGCATCAATTTTAGGTCTCTGTTCCCATTTTTTCCGATCTTGTGCCTAACCAGGGTCCAGGTCTGATGACATCTTGAGATCTTTGTACTGGGTGTCAAGCCATCGCTGCCTAGGTCGTAGTACTGGCTTCGTATTACGTATTACGAACAATTTAGTGCTGTGGAAACACTAGTTGGCAGGTCATTTGTAAATGGCAGCAAAAGAAAAATAATAAGAACTGTCCAAGTTTCCTATTCCGTCCATTTCTGCTAAGATTACAATGTTCCTGCTAGGAGAGCTTTCTCATTTTGCCACTAGTAGGACGAGCCATAGGTTACTGCCTTTCTGTGTCTACCGCGACAAGAATTATGAAGCTTTTAGAAATTTGGTATAGAGGCAAAATAGTCATTTACTACAAGTCAAATGGAAATGGAAGACGTGGGACATGACGGACATGAAGCAGTTTCAGAAAAAGTTTTACAAGAGATACAGTTTATCAATATGTGAAATTTGCAGCACACTTTTTTCACTCTGTGGTCTGACTGTCTCCAAAAATATTGGTGTGAATTTTACTAACTAGTGTTCAAAAGCTGTGTAGTCTAAATTTCTTTTGGCGGTGTCTTACAGATGTTTATAAATTGTGGTGAAAATGGCTGGCTCTGAGCACTATGGGACTTAACTGCTGAGGTCATCAGTCACCTAGAACTTAGAACTACTTAAACCTAACTAACCTAAGGACATCACACACATCCATGCCCGAGGCAGGATTCGAACCTGCGACCGTAGCAGTCGCGCGGTTCCGGACTGAGCGCCTGAACCGCTAGACCACCGCGGCCGGCTGTGGTGAAAGTACAGTAGAAACAAACAAAACAAAAGACCCGGAGACGTTCTAACGATGGAAAATTTTCGACTCTACACAGCCCTATTTGGTTGAATTCAAGCACAATAATAACGATACTGTTTCCTGCCAAGCGAAAGAAGTAGAGATACTGTTAAACACAACTGTTAATACGGTCTAGAGAACAATTATACCGTAGCCTTTATTGGAACATAAATTATTCCCTACAAATCAAAATGTGATGAAAAACGAAACTGGAAGTGTACAGTGATTCTGTTTTGTCACAAACTAATACCTGATTTTTCTTATTATGCTGCTAATTAATTTTTCACGGTGTCTTGAAATATGTCTCGAGAGCATTTCGGGAATGCAACGCAGTGGAATTTGGGTAACAGTGCTGAGATCGGAGTTTGAAGTATTGTAGAATTTCATTTGTTGGTTGACATTAGACCGCATTTAGTTTTACTGTTCAAGATACGAAGTAATAAGTGGAATAAATACAGTGTAAGTAGGCTGTTTAGGTTTTTATATTGGTAACGCCACATAGCGCTCTGTATGAAAATCACTGGCTGTGCTGTGTGCAGTCTGTGGCTCGTTTTGATTGTTGTTGGCTATTGTAGTGTTGGGCAGCTGGATGTTAACAGCGCGTAGCGTTGCGCAGTTGGAGGTGAGCCGCCAGCAGTGGTGGATGTGGGGAGAGAGATGGCGGAATTTTGAGAGCGGACGACCTGGACGTGTGTCCATCAGAAACAGTAAATTTGTAATATTGGATATCATGAACTGATATATATATATATTATCACCTTTCAACACTATTAAGTTAAATACATTGTTTGTGCTCTATCAAAATCTTTCATTTGATAACTATGCCTATCAGTAGTTAGTGCCTTCAGTAGTTTCAATCTTTTATTTAGCTGGCAGTAGTGGCGCTCGCTGTATTGCAGTAGTTCGAGTAACGAAGATTTTTGTGAGGTAAGTGATTTGTGAAAGGTATAGGTTAATGTTAGTCAGGGCCATTCTTTTGTAGGGATTACTGAAAGTCAGACTGCGTTGCGCTAGAAAAATATTGAGAGTCAGTATAAGCACAGTCATTTATAATTTTTTTAAGGGGACATTTCAACAGGAAAAGAATCACCAGCACATATATGGTTGATATAACACCTTCCGGTAGTCAATAAAAAAAAAACAATCACCTGAATGGGGGAGAGTATTAATAAGATTATATGGACGCAATCGAAAGCACTAGACGTAAATATCTATTAACTATAAAAGTGGCGGCAGCGATATAAACACGAAAGTAATTGTGCAGAGAAAGAGAACCCGCCACAGCAAATGAGAGAGAGAGAGGGAGGGGGGGGGGGGGGGGGAGAGAGAGAGAGAGAGAGAGAGAGAGAGAGAGAGACAGAGAGAGAGAGAGAGAGAGAGAGAGAGAGACAGACAGACAGACAGACGGAGACAGAGAGTAAATTAGAGAACAAACATCTTTATGGAATAAAAATTGAGATGATTTCAAGTAGTGGCAAAGATCAGGCAATTATTTTGTGTTATATTTAACACTGGAATAAAAAATAAATGCACGGAATACATAAAAAGTATGAGGGGAATGTTTAAGAAACAAGTGTTGTAACCACAATGAGTGCAGATATAATACCTGGAAGATTCCCAGAAACCACACATGAACACAAATTTATTTAAAACACTGGTCAGTTCGCTCATTTTTTTAATGCGATCTTCGCTGGTTTCAAATTAATTATTTCTCGAAAGTTTCCATTATCGCTGACGCCATCCACAACGCGCAATATCTATGAGCAGTAAGCTGTTACACAATACGTACAGAAAAGTCCATTTAGATTCTACTGGAAAGTGCTTGTGGGTAGCGTAGACCTCTGACGTCCTTATGGTTCACCTACATCGCTTAAGAGAAATGTCGGGGATTCTTTGAAAATGACATAACCATTTTCCTTCTGTATCCTTCATCCAATCCTAGCTAATTAATGTTGTTTGGCCTGAATCGCTGGAAGACATCAAAGAGCGACTTCAGCCGACAAATTGTACAGGTTTTTCTTATCCACCGCTCCCGCAGGCACCTTTTCTTCAACTCTTTGCGAATAGTAGCTACGGATCCACCGAGCTTAGCGCCCCCATCCGACGCACGGATCACCATCAACAGTTCACTTGCCGTCACTTCATGAGACACTGCGGGGAAGTTCAGAATTTAATTCAGGACAAAGGCGCAAAGACTAGTGATCAAACCTTTAAACCATCACCTCTGCTCCCCTTGCCGGCCGAACAGCGAGAGTGAAAGTTTCATTTAGCACTAGGATTCGAATAGGCTTACCTCCGAGTCGAGCGCCACCGCATATGCGTGCGATAGCGACCTCAGGTACGGAGGCAGGTAATCTAAACCTAGCCAATGCTCCGTCTCTAGCGATCTCGCTTCCGACTGTACGCTGAACTATAATCTTCGTTTTACACCTTTCAAAGCCATAGAACTGATCGTTTACGTCTAGCAAGATACTCCAGAAGCAGTATCCTATCCATGACATTCGCGTATCGACAGAAGAAATACTGACTATTTGCTTCTGCACGCACCGTATTCTCTCGCATATTATTCTCATGATCTTTATGTTATATATACGCTGCCAGTAACGGAATATTGTCTAGATTTGCCCAGTAGGATTTTGCTGGACTACGTCGTCTTTCTTATGGGGATTCCTATTTAGGCTCTGTAATTAATCTCATATGCCAAGGCAAAGATCCTGTTGTGTTATGTGTCACAGTCTATTTAAAAATACTCAATTTATTTGTGCTATTAAATTTAAAATATAATCGAGGCACTTATTGCCTGCTGAATATCATCTTTCTTCTTGTTCCCGCCTTCAAGTAAGATCGTAGTTTCTTGTTATATATGCTTCTACAAATAATAATAACAGTATTCATTTGCATTTAAATATTTATTTTATAGTAGTCCGATACAGATCCTGTTACTCATGAAATGTCCAGTATTTTTCTCTGTCTCTGGTGTTTCTGATTACTTTGGGAAGCGATTCGTTTCCTGAAGTGTCGCTTTGAGCTCCATCTGCGCGCAGTTATGTGCAGATTTCCATTCTATATAAATCGAACGTTGCAGTCTAAATTTCTTGTAACCAAGTCCGATCAGTGTTATTTCTAGAAAGTGAAACAGACTGTCGCATTGTTCTTCACACTATTACAGTCCGCCGTCACCAAGCCTATTTACTTCCCAAGAACGACTCTGTTCCTGACCGCTACGAAATCAGGAAACGGAATAGTTATCTTTTGCCCCCAAAATGTGTGAATTTATTCAAAACTATACTCCTTACGACCTGCCTTTCTTTATCATGCTCCTGATGTCAACATTGTCATGTATTCCGACCCAGAAAACAATTTTTTTCGGAGGAATTAAGTACATTCATTACTTCTCATCATGCTCCTGATGTCAACATTGTCATGTATTCCGACCCAGAAAACAATTTTTTTCGGAGGAATTAAGTACATTCATTACTTCTCAATTATGTTTTTGCTTTACTTTCAATGAGACACATTTGAAAAGTCCCCTTCGAAAAATTATACATGACTGTGCTTAAACTGACACACAATATTTTTTTAGCGCAACGCAGTCTGACTTTCAATAATCCCTACAAGAGAATGGCCCTGACTAAATTAACCTATACGTTTCAGAAATCACTTACTTCACAAAAATTTTCGTTACTCGAACTACTACAATACAGCGAGCGCCACTACTGCCAGCTAAATAAAAGATTGAAACTACTGAAGGCACTAACTACTGATAGGCATAGTTAGCAAATGAAAGATTTTGATAGAGAACAAACAATGTATTTACCTTAATAGTGTTGAAAAGTCATAATATACATAGCAGTTCATGACATCCAGTCTTACAAATTTCAAAACTCCGCCATTTCACTCCCCACATCCACCACTGCTGGAGGCTCACCTCCAAATGCGCAATGCTGCACGCTGTTAACAGCCAACTGCCCAACGCTACAATGGCGAGTATTACAACAATGCCAACCAGCCACAGACTACACACAGCACAGCCAGTGATTTTCATACAGAGCGCTACGTGGCGGCGGCGTTACCAATATAAGAACCTAAACAGCCTACTTACACATTATAGTTCCATGAACATTTCGGTTACAAGTTCATCAGTTCTGAGGCTTTATGTTACGACAGTAGCAGCGTATTTCTGAATTCATTCGGTGACTATTGTCATGCCTACTTAATGCGAACTGCAAACTCTGGCATAGCTCCAAGGTTTTGCACGAGATAGCCTTTACAGGTGTTCTGTGCTTTCCTTGAGCCCTCTCAACAAAGGCAATTCTGCCATTCACCATCCCTCCTACATGGTTTACATCTACATCTACATCTACATGGATACTCTGCAAATAACATTTAAGTGCCTGGCAGAGGGTTCATCGAACCACCTTCACAATTCTCTATTATTCCAATCTCGTATAGCGCGCCGAAATAATGAACACCTATATCTTTCCGTACGAGCTCTGATTTCCCTTATTTTAACGTGGTCATCATTCCTCCCTATGTAGGTCGGTGTCAACAAAATATTTTTGCATTCGGAAGAGAAAGTTGTTCAAATGGCTCTGAGCACTATGGGACTTAACAGCTGTGGTCATCAGTCCCCTAGAACTTAGAACTACTTAAACCTAACTAACCTAAGGACATCACACACATCCATGCCCGAGGCAGGATTCGAACCTGCGACCGTAGCAGTCGCGCGGTTCCGGACTGCGCGCCTAGAACCGCGAGACCACCGCGGCCGGCGGAAGAGAAAGTTGGTGATTGGAATTTCGTGAGAGGATTCCGTCGCAACGAAAAAAGCCTTTCTTTTAATGATCTCCAGCCCAAATCCTTTATCATTACCGTGACACTCTCTTCCATATTTCACGATAATACAGTACCTGCTGCTTTCTTTGAACTTTTTCAATGTACTCCGTCAGCCCTACCTGGTAAGGATCGCACACCGCGCAGCAGTATTCTAAAAGAGGACGGAATACGGAATCGATCTGAAATCCCTTGCCAATACCACTCAGCACTTACATATTGTACGATGTGTGCGTGAGCGACTTCTTCTTCCACAGTCGTTGAGAAAAGCCACAAATAAAAGTTACCAAAGGCACAAGGCCATGCAGTAGTGGTTGCTCCAACCCACTGGAGTCCCACTTTGACGTTGTGTGCAGTCATTTGTCGGGCAGCGCTGAAACGCGAATCGCCAAAGTACAGGAAAGCCTAGACGCGCCGCAAGGCCCGAGGGCCGCAAGAAGCGTATGTCTGAGTTCGATCCGGGTGGGGGCGGCGGAGATTAATGGGGTGCCGCGTGGGAGGCCTCCGGCAGCGCAGAGCAGACTTCTTGCCGCCGCCGCCCCCGGCGCACTCGTGTCGGTCCTCAACGCGACCGGCGAGCCGACGGCAGTCGCAACACCAGCCATTATGGACTGCTGACCCGCCCCACACCCCGTCGACGACACACGGCTTTTTGTTGACGTACTTCTTCAGGTGACGTTTGACAGTTCCCGGCTGCGTGCAGAGGCTCACACCGCTCCTTGTTACGTGTGGCAATAGCATTTTCGTGTTTCGAGTACTGCGTGTAAACCGAGTATGTTCTTTTCTTTCTTCTACACTACTGGCCATTAAAATTGCGACATCACGAATATTACGTGCTACAGACGCGAAATTTAACCGACAGGAAGGAGATGCTGTGATATGCAAATGATTAGCTTTTCAGAGTATTCACACAAGGTTGGTGTCGTTGGCGACACCTACAACGTGGTGAGGTTTCCAACCGATTTCTCATACACAAACGGTTGTTGACCGGCGTCGCCTGGTGAAACGTTGTTGTGATGCCTCGTGTAAGGAGGAGAAATGCGTACCATCACGTTTCAGACTTTGGTAAAAGTCGGATTGTAACCTATCACGATTGCGGTTTATCGTATCGCGACATTGCTGCTAGCGTTGGTCGAGATCCAATGACTGTTAGCAGAATATGGAATCGGTGGGTTCAGGAGGGTAATATGGAACGCCGTGTTGGATCCCAATGGCCTCGTATCACTAGCAGTCGAGATGACAGGCATCTTATCCGCATGGCTGTAACGGATCGTGCAGCCACGTCTCGATCCCTGAGTCAACAGATGGAGACGTTTGCAAGACAACAATCATCTGCACGAACAGTTCGACGACGTTTGCAACAGCATGGACTAACAGCTCGGAGACCATGGCTGCGGTTACCCTTGACGCTGCATCACAGACAGGAGCGTCTGCGATGGTGTACTCGACGACGAACCTTGGTGCACGAATGGCAAAACGTCATTTGTTCGGAAGACTCCAGGTTCTGTTTATAGTATCTTGATGGTCGCATTGCGGTGAACGCACATTGGAAGCCTGTATTCGTCATCGCCATACTGGTGTATCACCCGGCGTGATGGTATGGGGTGCCACTGGTTACACGTCTCGGTCACCTCTTGTTCGCATTGACGGCACTTTGAACAGTGGAAGTTACATTTCAGATGTGTTACGAGCCGTGGCTCTACCCTTCATTCGATCCCTGCGAATCCCTACATTTCAGCAGGATAATGCACGGCCGCATGTTGCAGGTCCTGTACGGACCTTTCTGGATACAGAAAATGTTCGACTGCTGCCCTGGCCAGCACATTCTCCAGATCTCTCACCAACTGAAAACGTCTGTTCAATGGTGGCCGAGCAACTGGCTCGTCACAATACGCCAGTCCAATCCTACAGAGAGTATTGTAACATGTCGAGCAGTGGTATGGAAACATGCAGAGCACGGGCAACTGCCCAAACTTTGGAGACTGTGCAGAAAGTCCTACGAAACGACCTTCATTTCTATCCGTAGAAAATCATCCACGTTCAGGAGTTGTTTCCTGCTGACCCGTCAACAATACAAACGTCAGCTCTGTAATTTTTTGCTCGCATGAAAGTGGACAATGAATGATCATGGAAAATTCTGTAGACAGACGAAGCCCATTTCCATTTCCAAGGACGTGTCAAAACGCAGAATTGCAGTATATGGACAACGTAAGATCTGCACACACATCAACCGCCACCACTTCATGTGCTTTTTGGCCACAGGACAATTAAAGACCGATTTTCCCCATGTGATTTGGTACAACTTTTCCGTGGTGGATGGGTCTAGCTAACTAATAATGCCACAACTGTTGACTGCCGGACTTGTGCAGCCATACACACTGAACAGTGCGAATTGTGTAATGCGCAACTCAAACCATAGCCGTCGTATTGCGATTCATCTGTCATTTGTAGTCAACACCACTTACGTTCAGTCACTTACAGCGCTATCTATTGGTAAAAATTTTCGTTTTTTTTCCCCACAGCGTTTTCCCGTGCGTCAATAATATGCTATTAAAACTTGACGTCATTCTAAGAGGTGGACCTCTTTTCAGAGCCTTATGAAACTGGAACTTTAGTTGTGGACATCCTCTATGTCACATATTAATCACATACTAACATATACGGTTCTTTGCTGGTACAACAAATTCAAGTTTAGAACTCAATGCAGTCAAAAGATGTGGCCCTTTATGTCACCTGTTTTGATGCTAGCAAACTCACTCTTCAAAAAGCCTATAGGATGCGTCCCGTTAATCTAAATTTACGAAATTTAGGAAGATGCAAGGTTTCACGATACAAGTAAGGGTAAACACCCGAAAATCGTTGATCTGTTATTGTATCACACGATAAAAGTTTTTGTCATTTCTTATCCGAATATTATCACTGTGTCCGTCTGTTAAGGCCCATTCTTCACATGAATTACGACAGCAAAAGCGAAATTATGCAAAAAATTAAACTTCAGAAATGAAACTGAAACATTCTTAAAACTCCTGAAAATACTTGGACCGATATCTTGCGAATATCTATATTGACAACAGGCAAAAATCTCGAGATTCACGAGTCCGCGTTGGGTGGAATGTCCATATACATAATTAAATTTGTATTAGCGCGCGTGTCCTACTTGAACTTAAGCAATTATTTAATAAGACGTTGGTTTGCAGTAGTCAGCTCAAGATGAAAACCGATAGTAAGATAATTATTTAATATCCTCTCGTCCTGTTATGCCACTGGCTTTTACTAATGTCAGTAAGTTAACCTTTACTATGTGGATTATAAAATTACAAGATACTTGAACAAATTATGGAAAACTAATTACGTTTACAGTCCCATGTAAATGTAACACTTACAATGACAGTCGTCTCGCAGTAATAATGCCTAAGAATGAGAACGACTTAACAGCTAATTTTACGCTGGAAAATTTCGCAAAATTGTGAGCTAAAAGCTACCTAGATGTTAATTTTACAGTTCGTAAGTGCACGATCAAGCTGGTGGCGTTAGAATGCGAGAGGATATTAAAACTCTCATGCGGTAGGCATTCACTGTAGCTTAAGTAGATTTTGTAGGAGCATTTGACGTGTCATAAGTGTCTTATATCAAATTGGTAGTGTCGACTTCAGCTAGAAGCATGCGCTTCGTTCTGAATAGTTATCGTTTAAACCCTGTATAATGTTTATAGATCTATTTATCAATACTTTGTCACTTTTCCTATGATTTTAAATAATGAATCTTTCTGTGTGATATGTTTAGTAATGAGAATTGAAATTAGCACTTAAGTTTAATTTGACTGTTTCTACATGTCCTTGATTAATGTGTGTGTGTTTTAGGCTCTTGTATTCCGAATTCCCATATGAAGCAGAACATGCAATTACAGGGTGCTTGAAGCTTAGAATATGCATTCAAAATCAGTTTAGCCAATCACTGTTCAATTGCTGTTCTATACACGCTGCCTTAGCACGAACTTTGATGTGAGCTACGAGGTATTACTCTGTTTTCAAACACACCATCGCCACCATTTTCGCACATATCGCTGTTAGCAGAATCTATAGTCATAGGCAGATTGTAAACGAGCTAACTCTGACAGTTTACAAATGTGTAGTTCTTCAGCCTCGGCAGTGAGCAGCTACGTGCTGAGATGTATCTACTGACAGCAGTGTAAAGTTTCGTTTACGGTAGGCTGAGAGCGCATAGATGAAGATGTGGAACAACAAGGCTGTGCCAATCTAGAAACACTGATCCGTATCACTAACGGGCTAACCCGGCACATGGTTCAATGTGCACTATTCCAGTAGCAGGCTGCCTACCAAACAGCTTCCAGAAGCAACAAAAATTTAATTTTCAGTGTTTCATATGATTATTGTTCGAATTAAAAAAATTAAAATACTACCATAATCTACTCATTAGGAGATATAATCTTACTTTAGAGGCTTACTAGTAAGACAGATATTATCGTAAGATACTGTGTATATGTTTGAGCCAGCATCCATGACCTTATGCCAACGGGACGTTAAACTCTTAATTTTTCTTCCGTTTTTGAGGGAGCATAACTCACAGCGCGCGAGTTGCCCAGACTATATTCACCCAGTATTTGAGAATGAAAGCACTTAGTGTCTTCCAAAAAACTGTATGCATGATTTCAAATCTGAACTAAATCTTACTCGCCCACCTCCCTCCCCCCCCTCCACCGCCGCTTCCTCTCCCACAATATCATAAAAAAGGGTTCAAATAGCTCTAAGCACTATATGCCCAGTCTCCTAGACTTAGAATTACTTAAACCTAACTAAACTAAGGACATCACACACAATCATGTCCGAGGCAGGATTCGAACCTGCGACCGCAACAGCAACCCGGTTCTGGACTGAAGCGCATGGAACCACTCGGCCACAGCAGGCGGCTAATATGATAAAAGGAAAAACGTTTATCCCTTATTGCGTTTTCGCTGTTCACGCTGTGAAACTTCAGTATCCGGCGTGACGTTTCAATTTATCACTTTTTTAATACTTACTGTACCACCAACACATATTGCACACAGTATTCACACACAGGGTGTCCCAGGAGAAGGCCAGTATTTGGGGATATGACAGGAACAATCATTCGAAGCAAAAATTCTTCCATACATGGGCTGTAAAATGCGTACGTTAAGAGCTACGAGATCTTTTCCATCTTAGCTGCTGTGAAACAAATCTTTACTACTGCAAACTCTTTGCTTTCCATTTTCTGTAGGAGGAAGTATGGATCGAAACAAGAAAAATTATCAAGTAAACATCGAGTCTAAAGTAAATATCTTAAGAGCACTTGTTCAGTACAAGACACGTTTTCCACAGTAGCGAAGATGAACAAGTGCTCATAGCTCTTAAGGTATGCATTTTAGAGCACATGTTTACTAAACTTCTTTGGTTCGAATGACCGTTCCTGTCACATCGATAAATGTTGAAAAATCCTCCTGGGAGATCGTGCATAATATTGACTGTACCTGCAGAATTACATCACTGTACGACGCGTAGTTCGGGATAGTTATCTTAAACACTAATGTGCCTGAAAAACCAGAAAATTGGAAATTTGTGGTAAGATCTTATCTACCTTAAACTAACTTAAGCTATGGACAACACACACACCCATGCCCGACAGAGGACTCGAACCTCAGACGGTGGGAGCCTCACGGACCGTGACTAGGGGCCTCAAATGCGTGGCTACCCCGCACTGCTGATAAACTAGCTTTTGGTTAAAACGGAGCACATTTTAGCCTCACTGTACTCATCCAATGTTTGATAATCAGAGCACTTAGCGACTACCAACAAACTTTAAACATTATTTCAGAACTTTTATAAACTCTTTCGCTCTCTCATGCTTGACGTCAAATATTTAACACACTACCTCGTTTTTAAAGTAATGAAACGTTTGAAGGTCTTTGACGCTTGGGAGTTCTATAGTTTAAAGATCGATGTTTACTGGTAGCATAATAGTGCTTCATCACCACTACAACACTCTACAACTGCTTCCACCATCATCGACTACAACGAGAACACATCAGCCACAGAAAACTAACATCCAGTGGACATCACTTTTTAGCTTGCTTCCTCTCCGTCCCTCAGCTCCACTACGTGAAGAGAATAGGGTTTTCAGTCAGTTGCAATTATTTAAAGTGATTGATATTTTGTATAGTTTATAACCTGTAAGCTCAAATCTGTGAAAACTTGTAGCTAGCCACCTTTTACAGAGCTTAAACATAATATCAACGTAATGCGAATAGGAACAGTAGTGTACAAGTAAGTCAATCATCTGTTCTCTTACAAATTTGTTTGTTACATAAGACGTGCACACAGGTGATTTCTTCTACTTCAGTCGTAAGATGGGTTTCACATAGCGTTCAATACGTAACATACTTAATGCTTTTTTGTTACTGTCAACTGTTAGTTTTTATCAGTGGATCAGTGCCAGTGTGTTAGTTGATTTCACTGATAGTTATTTCAAAGATATAGGTGCGGTCACAGTGGGTCACAAAAATAGTCCTACTATACTGGATGGTCTGTATTGTAGTATGTATTACATTGCCACATAAAGCATCTTCCCCGAACTCCAACTAGCGGCGTATTTATTTAAGTAATGATGTAAAGCACGGGATCGTGTTGTGTTTTCTTCAATTCATGAAATCAATTCCTGATCAATAGTCACTATAAATGATCGGTAATTTACAGATTAGCTTAATAAACTTGTTTGTCCGTTCGTTTTGCAGTTCTGACCTTTAAAGTTCAGAGGTCGGCGTGATACACAATCGTGTGAGCGCTAATTTAACTCGTTTTGTTCCTCTTGATGGCCTACGCAGAGGTTTCAGGCGAGAACCAGCGCACTCGGTGAGAAGGGCAGAACGCCGCTGTCGCCGGTAACACCTTTAACGGATCTGCTGTGCAACGTTCAGCATTGTGACTGATTCCGGCGGGCTCTTTAATTGGAACATCTGTCTCATTAACGACTGGTGTGGGCGCGTTGCTCTCCGTGTTACTTATTGCCTATCGGCTGTCTGCGTCTCTCTACAGTAGATTTAGCGTCGTGAAAGAGACGCTGTAGTTGGAGGTGATCACGTACCGAGAGAAGGGCTGTACCTGTTTTGTACTACTTCGTCTGCCAAACACCGTATTCATTGTACTTATATGTTCAAGAATAAATTTTCACTCCGCAGAGGAGTGCGCGCTGATGAGAAAATTCCTGGCAGATTAAGAATGTATGCCGCAACAGGACTCAAAAACCGTAGTATTTGTTTTTCGTGGACAAATGCATACCTTGAAGGAGAGCTTCTGCAACGTTTGTAGGGTAGGAGAAAGAGGTACAGGTGTGTGTAAAGCCATGAAGGATGGTCTTGTATCATGCCTGGATACCTAAATCTGTAGAACATTTGCCAGCGAAAGCAAATATTACGGTTTGGAGCCTTGTTGTGGCATACATTTTCTGTCTGCTACAAAGTTACTCTGATTCTCTTTCTTCTATTCTCGAAACTAAATGCAGACTATATAAATGTCCGGCCTAGCTACCAAATGTTACAATAAGCGTTGCGTGACTCCCAACTGGTATTATTCTGTAACCTTTATCTTCAAAAGCGTGACGGTGGCGAAAACTATTTTTCGTGGAAGATGATTTAATTAGCTTTACTTTCACAGTATTATTTCTTGTCATATTTATCCTACGTTCTCCTTCGTCTTCTTCTTCTTTTTCTGTGCTTAAATTATTTCGGCAGTTCGCGGTGTAGTATCGTCGCAGTTATTAAGGTTGAGTGTTTAATTTTTTGTGGCAGCTATGTCGGAGAGAGAGCTCGTGGGGACGCAAGTACAGGATGCGGCAGAGCCACGCGACGGCGGCGGCGGCAGCGGCGGCGGTGGCGGACGGAGCAATCGAGCGTGCAGCGACGCACAAAGCGGGCGCTCTTTGCAGGGGCAGCTGGCCAGTGATTACAAGCCCGCGGCGGGGGCGGCGGGTGTGGACGACGCGGCACGCACGCGGCTCAATGCCGGCCTGATTGCCGCCCGCGCCTACCCCCAGCCGCCTCCAGTCGCCTCCGGTCGCCCCCGTGGCCGGCGACGCCTAAGTGGATTGCTTGGCCGCCCGGCTGATTGTCGAGATTTGCGGCCGGGCTGCGCCGGAGCGACGCCAGCCTTCCAGCTCGCGCCGTCCTCGGCAGAGGGGGACCCGCCTCCACGGCGCCGAGGCACGTACGCCTCCTGCTCCCGAGGTTTACTGCGGCAGTCGCGAGCGCTCGTGCCGATTTCTCCCCAGTGGGTCACCGACGTCCACGAGACTTAAGCCGTGTCCCCACGGGGCGGAGGAAACTGATCCGCGCTGCGCTTTCGTAATTACTGTGCGGCATCGGCTGGAGTGAACTCGCGAGTAGTTGGTCGCGGATAGTTCACAACCACTGAGTAACCTCCCAAGTGATAAAATAATTATATAACATTCACATTTAGTGTAAGCTCGCAACAAATAAATTTCGTAACCTACCGATAATAAAATGTGACTACTCTCTCAATAACATTGTGGCTCACTTATAACCTTTCAATAATTGACTGTGAATTTAAACTGGTAAATTTTGGACGTCAGCAGTGCTGCGTCATGGCCCTGAAAATTCATTCTGAATAAATTGAAAAACCTTTCCTCAATGAAATCGCCGGATAACGCGTATATATCTGCTCCTATAGGAACTTTTTCTGGCACAGCCCAGTGCAATGCTGGCCGATAGATTTGTCATATGTAAAAGGAAACAACTGATTTTTCTTTACAATAATCGGGATGACCATGGATTGGAGAAATTAGTAAATTCTTTAAATTGAGATGAATGATTGTCAAAAGTTAATTTTTATAAGATAGATTATTACTAAGAGATTTTTTTAAAAACATTTACATGGGACTTGATATAACAGCAGTACATGTGCGTAAGGCTGCTTTTACCTGATACAACATCGCTCAGGCACCGCCATCGCTCCCCACGACCGGCCCAGCCAACTCGATACACCAGACTGCTAGCTACAACTTACTCCTACTGCCACACAGTTCCTACTGCAGCCAACACTGCTCTCTGGTCTGAGATTCTCTTATAGCTTACATATCGCAGGCAGCGCGTGAGCAATCCATCGTAATTACATCTGCTCGAGTGCGCTAGTAATAAATTCCTTAGTCATGGACCTCTTTCAACTGAAGTTTTCAACGGAAATGTAAATCGACTGAGCATGAAAATCCGGGTACGAAGCAGCCAACTAGACCAAAAGGACAAAAGAAAAATAGATGATGGTGAGCTCGAAACTGCGTACATCAAAGGAATTCGGAAATACATTATCTCGTTTATATGGAGTATGATTTTAACAATTTGTTACGAATGTTAGAAGGCCAGTGTGATAATTTTCTTTTAAGAGTTTCACCGCTGATTTCAAAATCAGTGTTTTTATTCGTGTCGGAAATATAAGATCACGGATTAAACAACGTGAGGAAAGTATAAGTTATGGGACCAGAACTATTCTACAATTTCAGTCTGGAATTGCGCGACCGCTATGGTCGCAGGTTCGAATCCTGCCTCGGCCATGGACGTGTGTGATGTCCATAGGTTAGTTAGGTTTAAGTAGTTCTAAGTTCTAGGGGACTGATGACCTCAGCTGTTAAGTCCCATAGTGCTCAGAGCCATTTGAATCATTTTTTATTCTACACTTCCAATCACCTACAGCGCAGATGTACACCGGAATGCACTCTTTGAAGTTTTGAAGATAGCAAACATAAAATATCGGCAGCAGAAGGCGTTCTACAACTTATTCACCAAGCAGACTGTATTTCCGCTGTCCAGTCACACTACACACAGTTCACTAAATCATGGTATAGCGATGTGCACGTACACAGATGATGGTAGTATTGAATACACAAGGTATAAAAGGGTACTGCATTAGCGGAACTGTCATTTCTACTCAGGTTATGCATGTGAAAAGTTTCGGACGTGATTACGGCCGCACGGCGAATTAATAGTCTTTGAACGCGGAATGGTAGCTGGAGCTAGACGCATAGGATATTTCATATCGGAAATCGTAAGGGAATTCGGTATTCCGAGATCCACAATGTCAACAGTGTGCTGAGAATACCCAATTCAGGTGTTATCTCCCGCCACGGACAACGCAAAAGCCGATGGCCATCACTTAACCGAGTGGAGCGGCGTTTGGGTAGAGTTGTCAGTGCTAAAAGGCAAGCAATACTGTTTGAAATAACCACTGAAATCAATGTGGGAGGTACGACGAACGTATCCGTCAGGAAATTTCGCGAAATTTGGCGTTGATGGGCTCGCAGCAGACGACCGCCGCGAATGCCTTCGCTAACAACACGACATTGCCTGCAATGCCTCTCCTGGCGTATGACCATATCGATTGGACACTAGACGACTGGAAAACCGTCCCCAGCCTCTGCTTTAGTTGCTAAGAGTGATGGTATGTTGAGAGTGTGACGCAGACCTCACAAAGCCGCGGACTCTAGTGTAAAGAAAACACTTTGCAAACTGTTGGTTGCTACATAGTGGTGTGGGGCTATTTACAAGGAATCGACTGGATCCTCTGGTCCAGCTGAACTGGTCATTTACTGGAAATGGTCATGTTCTGTTGCTTGGTGCTTGGTTACTTGGAGACCATTTGCAATCTTTCATGGACTCCATGTTCCGAAACAAGAATGGAATTCTTACGGGTGACAATGCGCCGTGTTACCAGACCATAGCTCTCCGCGACTGCTTTGGAGAACATTCTGGACAGTTCGAGCGAATGATTCGGCCATCCAGATCGCCCGACCTGGATCCTATCGAACATTTATGGGACATTGTCGAGAGGTCGGTTCGTGAATAAGATCCTGCACCAGCAACAGTTTTGCTATTATGATGCCTGTAGAGGAAGTATGGTTCAGTACTTCTGCAGAGGATTTCCAGCAACTTCCTGAGTCGAAGCTATGTCGAGTTGCTGCACTACCAGGACAAAAGGTTGTCCGGCACGATATTAGGCAGTATACCACGGGTTTAGTTACCTCAGTGTAACGTGACAACCTGTCGAAAATCTGAATAACCACTTCTTGCAACTCGGGCCACTGCGACGCGAGCAGTGACAGACTCATTGAGATTGTGAAAGGTACCGACAGTCATGTGGATTAATGCCGACTTCATTGCCACGGCAATTTCGCTACATTTCTCGGGTGAGGATCCATGGCGCGAGCAGAATGATCGAGATGGTCCCATAGACTCTCGATTGGGTTTTAATGTGGGGAGTCTGGTGGCTAGGGGAGTGCGGTAAACTCACCTTGATCCTCTTCAAACCACGCACGTACACTAATAACTGTGTGACACGGTGCCCTGTCTTGCTTTTGGACGTTATCGTGCTGAGGAGAAATAAACTGCATTTAGGGGTGGAAATGGTCCTCAAGGATAGATGCATACTTGTGGTGATCCATTGTGTCTTCCAGAATGAGGAGATCACTCAGGAAATGCCATGGAAACGTTCTCCAGGCAGTACCTCTCCGGCGATTATTGCAAGGAGTTGCTTTCAGACGTTTCATACTGCAAACGCTAACGACCATCTGTCATCTAAAATGGTAACCTGTTGCAATTCAGTGCACATCGAGGTGAGGTACCGGTACTGGCGTGCAAATTCCAGCAGTCAGCATGGGTGCATGGACCTGGGGCCTGCGACGAAGGCCCATTAGCAACAACGTTCGCTGGAAAGTCGTTGAGGAGATACTGTTGGTAGCCACTTAGTTCATTTGGGTGGTTAGTTGCTCAACAGATGCACGTCTGGTCGTCCGTACACATCTTCGCAGTTATTGCTCAGGTGCTTCTACCACTGATCCCAAAGACAGTGATCATGCCCAATTGCAAGTCAGATTAAGCGCTCCATTTCTGCATTACGACATCAATTGTACTGTTTTCCGCATCCTCCCGACGCGCTTTACATGTGCTCCAGAGCTAGTGCTGCCACATGCCGTCTGTGAGTGGTTATTTCACGGTAATGTCGAAGATAGGTAATGATCATTTTAATGTGATTGGACCTTGTAGATGAGTCGTATACGTAAAGGAAGCATAAGTTGAGAAGGAAATGACACAGAATTGTAGCTCAGCCCGCTTTTTATTCTTTCTGTACATTCTGAAAACTGTTAAGAAAACTAAGGAGGCATTTGGAAAGCAAATTAAAATAGAGGGAGAACAAATTAGATGTCCAAGGTCTGTCGATCACATTGTAAATATGTCAGAGACAGCAAAAATATTGAAACATCAGCTGAAGGGAGTAAATAGTGTCATCAAAAGGTGTTGTAGAATGAGTATCAACAAAAGTAAAAGAAGGGTAACGGAGTGCAGGAGAATTAAATCAGGTAGTTCCAAACCCTTTTTTAAGTTGTGAAATAGGGCACTAAAAATTGAAGACGAGTTTGACTATTTGGACAGCAAAATAATTGCCGATGGCCGAAGCAGAGAAGGTATGAACTGAGGACTTGGATTAACAGGAAAAACATTTCTGGAAAAAAGAAAATTTCTTAACTTAGAATGTCAGTATGAGTGTTAGGAAGTCCTACCTGGCGGTGGTTCGGTCGAGGCTAGAGTTTTACACAATTAAAACCTGAACGATAAAAAGTTCAAAGAAGAAGAAAACAGAAAATCTGAAATACGTAGCTATAGAGGAATGCTAAGGATTAGATATGTAGATGACATTACTACCAGGAGGTTATGAATTGAACTAGGGAGAAAAAAGATTACCAGAAAGGCCTGAAAAAGAAGGCAACGTTGATACGAGGTACTCTGGTGCATAAAGGAACGTGAATTTGGTTCCTCATGGAAGCAGAGGGAAGTAAGAATTGAAAATTGTAGACGGGAGACCAAAGATTTATTACCGTAAGCAGGTTCAAGTGATACTGTTATATGGAGATGAAGAGAAATGTGGAGGGTAGAGAGGCACGAGTGAACATCGTCAAACCAGTCGTCGGACTCAATTATCCAAAAAAAGAAGGAAAAGTTTTACGAAACAGACTGTATCACAGTAGATTACCCGGGAACGGCAACATGTGGAAAAATGTGTTATGAGTTGTTGACCTGATATACTCGATAATTTCACAGATTAGACGGTACTTGACATCCTTATTTAAGAATTAAGAGTATGTAGTCTGGACCTTGTTGTCCTTTTCTGTATTGTAGTAAGGGATTTCCAGATTTCTCATCTTTCTTGACGGACAGGGGCTAGGTCTTCTGATGCTGCAGTCCAGTGATGGTTCACTTGTAACTGAGTTTGGTGTTCGTAGTTCTCGATTGATCTGAGGAAGATGTTTCTTGATTTAACCCTTTGGCGAATTGGAGGACATCGTACTCTATTTTTGGGCAGTTACCTCCTGCCGAACTGTCGACTGGGCGATTGCGTTCTGGTAACAGATCGTATCGGCGAGAATAGTTTTTAGACACCCGGTGATCAGCGAGCACGTTTCGTTGAGCGCCATCTCAACTTTGCTTAACTTGAGCGGATTTATACCAGAGCGAGAGAAGAGTATCCATTGTCTACATAGCAAACTTCTAGAGAGGTTGAGTTTTACTAGTTGTGGTCTATCATCCCAAGTTGAAGCCACAATTTTTCGGAAGTTATTGTTTCTGTCACTGAAATTCATTGATCTGCCGAGGCTGAAAATCAGATTCATTCGTTGCATATACGTATTTACCACATTGTGTAACGGTGTTGGTACAACGGCAAGATATATTTGGGGCTGTTTATCATTTTCGTAACTTTTCTTAAGTGACTGATGGTGAAGCCACTGAAGGCTTCGAAAGCTATCGCAAGTAATTTGAATAATAAACACAGTCGAGTGGAAAATTACTTTTAAATGCGGAAGCTTCTATCCCACGTTTCGCTTACGTATCACGTTACATTCCAAACAAATACTTTCAGGGAAGTCTTCGTAAACTTAAATGTGTACTATATGTTGAGATATTTCTAATTTGCACAAATGCTTTTCTTGGTATTATCCGTGTACATTTTATATCCTTTGCATTTCTGCTGTCAGCAGTTATTTTAATGGCAGAATAAAGGAACTGGTTTAATACTTTCGTGGTCTCGTTTCCTAACCTTACTACCTCATGTCATAAGCAGATCGAGGGTGGGGACAAACGATCGTTCGACCGTCCTCCCGCCCGAGCAGACCCCGGGGACCAGTGCTAGAAAATCCCCCGTCATCGTAACTCAGCCTAAAAATGATGAACTTTTTTAAATTTTTCCAACAGCATTAAAACTGGCTATTTGTGACGAAAAATACGATAAACAATTCAAGTAAGTGGTAATATACAAACGCTTCAGATCAACGGAAAAGTTTTTCACAATCTCTACCCTGGATTCGCCCCACCTTAAAGCTGTTTGATTAGTTCCAGTACATTCGAGTAGCCTTACTTTAATTTTATTTCTGTTCTTCTTACAGCATCGACACTATCCATTCTGGTCTATAGATATTACCTCACAGAATCCGGAAGCAAGTACTAGTTATGAGAGTGGGGTCGTCAACAACGTCCAACACGTCACACTGAAAGCACATTTATTGCGAACATGCGAAAGCGTAGAGAAAGCTGGACTACCAGCCTCAGCAGGGAATACTCATGCTACGTGCGTGGAACGTCGTAATAATAAATATGTTCCAGGCCCTTCAGCGAATTAAGCTCTTTAATGATAGATAATTACTGTAGTGCAGCGTTTGTAATTAATGGCTTGACAGCACAAACGGCGGACTTTATATGAGCGAATACTCAGAAAATTTTAATTATCATCTCCAAAAGATAAAGTTACGTAATTAATTCGTCCTTTCCATCAGGTACATGTATGAAGTGCTGATAACTGTGAAATTACAGCGTCACAGTACCGTAAGTTACCGCTAAAGGAGTCAAAATAAAATTGCGAAACCCACTGCTTGTCTTCGCTTCTCTAGCGGCGTGCTGCTGAATTGTGGCAGGGGAATTTCATTGTGATCACGAATGCAAGATATTAACTTGTCGTGCCCAGGAAAGAACCCAATAAAAGAAATTTCAAAAGGCTGCCAACAGGGATCGTTAAGCGGTGCTGTTTTGGGATCTGGTACTCGACCCGATTTTAGGAAAGCCACAGGTTAATAAAGAAGTCGTAGGAGTAGTGGCTTTTGTCGGCGACCTGATGATCCTTGTGGAGGGAACCTTCAGAAGCAAGAAGAAAAACTAGAAAAAAATCTGTCACCAGGTACTTAGAAGCCTTCTTGGATGAACGACAAAATTATGGTGCACATATTGAAGAACTGAGGAAGAGAGCCAGGAACACGATGAAAAAAAATTATTATTCTCATCAGTTACGATAAAAAGCTACCAATACACACAATAAGAATGTATCATAATGCTATCTTTACTGCGATCATGGGGTAGTGTACTGGTACTTCGGCCCACAAATTTTTGCTCGTAACACCAGCAGGGTACAATGTGAAATACTTCTTCGGTTGACGGGGGTGCTTTTGGCGCTGTGTCAGTTGAAGCGTTGTAAATAATACTAGGAACGTATCCACTCAGTCTCCAGGCACTAAAAAAAAGGCGATATATTAGCTGAAGAAAGAACAATATCATGAAGTGCTGAATTTAATAGGAGCACAGACGCAAGCAAGCAGAAGATTCAAAATTCGCACTGTATGGCAGAAACGATGGGATAATGCCCAAACAGCGTGGTGCACCTTTGGTTTTCTCCTAATATAAAACGGAGCCAGGGAATAAAGCACCGGAATCCCTCAAGAGACCTGACTCATTTCGTGGCTTGTCATGGACTCTATGGCGCCTACTGGCATCGCATTGGTAGATGGCATATCTCGGAATATGCCTGTGGTGAAGAAAGTACGCCAGAACATAGTACCTGGGAATGTCTTCTGTATGCCGATGTTTCTTATACTGACCGGCATCAACTGAATCGGAACGGAAGAATCGATGTCAGGGAGATAATGCCATTTAAAAGAGAATGGCAGATACTGGACAACATTGCTGACGCTATTTCAAGAAAGGCTTGGCTAGAGTGTTATCTCATGAACTTAACCCTCGTCTACTGCACTACCAGTCCACCCCCGGTAGCTCAGTGGTCAGCGCGAAAGAATGCCAATCCTAAGGGCCCGGGTTGGATTTCCGGCTGGATCGAAGATTTTCTCCGCCCAGGGACTGGGTGTTGTGTTGTCCTAATCATCATCATTTCATCCTCATCGATGCGCAAGTCGCCGAAGTGGCGTCAGATTGAAAGACTTGCATCTGGCGAACGGTCTACCCGACGGGAGGCCCTAGTCACACGACATTTCATTTCACTGCACTACCAGAGGTTGCGACAGAAGATCGAGACACAGAGCATCAGTGGTACCTGAGATGAACAGCTGCGGAAGAGGAACGACCAACACCATATGCGCAGCCATCGTAACAACACCAGAGAGAAACGGAGCCGCAGATCGTGTCTCGCCACCTAAAGAACCAGAATCGGGGTGACGTTGGCCAGCGTGTCACTGTGCTTGTCACCGGCAACGACAATGCTCACTTGGAACAGGGGAATCCTTACCTGCAACGAGGGAGCCACAGCCTGTGATTAAATTATAGGTAACAGAGTACAGTGGAATGGAATAAGTAAATATTAACTTAGATCAAAATAAAAAAAAAATATTTATAGGCTATAACTTTTTTCGAGACAGTAATTAAAGCTTTATGACTATCTCTTTTACTTTTCGTTTGCACAAAAGAACTGCAGGCATCATCCCCTACGGCGCTTGGCTTGGGGCAATACACACTCCCCGTTGAGGCTGCTCATCCTGTAATGGTCCAGCAAAGGAAAAATTGGCGCCGGCAGGTGGCCCGATGCGGCGAAGAAGCGCGGAGCGGCGGCGCGTTCGCCGTTATGGTAGTGGAGCGACGCTGAAAGAAGCCGGGGGCAGCGAGTGGATCGGGCCTCACGAGCGATCGGGCGCGGCTCTGCGATCGGCTCCGGAGCCAGGGGCGGGGGGCGACGTGGGGGCGGGGGTGGGCACTCAGGCTGAGTGGCGGGAGGCGGAGGCGGGAGGCGGGAGGCGGCGCGCCGTCCTCTCTGATTACGCCGCCGTCCGACCCCGCTGTGGAAGGCCGGCCAGGGAGGCGGCAGCCAGCCGGAGCGCAGCGCCGCGCCGCCGAATCACTGCTCAATGCCGGCTTGATTGCGTGGCGCTGCGGGCGGCCTGCAGCTCGCCTTCCGCCAGACACTGCCGCAAGGCCGCACCCCAAACTGGCACTGCCCATCACCGCGCCTCGTGGCAGCCACCACGTCCGGAGAGAGCTAATGTGCTCCGCTACCGCCAGTGTGAAAGCACGAATATCTCTCAGAACTACATTTGCACCTACATCTACACTTTGCAAACCACCCTGCGGTGTACGGCGAAAGGTTTTTCGTACACTACTGTCTCTTTCCCCATTTCGTGCTCCAGTCGCGATGAATTTGAGGGAAGAACGATTGACTGTAAGCCGTGTGGGCTCGAGTCTCCCTAATTTTACTTTCGCGATCTTATGGCGAGATTTACGTAGGAGGACTTGGAACTTGGAACTTTAACAGGAAACCACACTGTGATGCAGAACGCCTCTCTTGCAGCGTCTGCCACTGCAGTAGGTTGATCCTCTCTGTGATGTCTACGTGGTATCAAAATGAACACGTAACGAAACGCGGTGCTCTTCTTTGGATTTTCTCGACTTCCTCTATCAATCCCATCTGGTACAAATCCCATACCGACGAACAATATTCAAGAGCCGGTCGAACGACGGTTTTGTAAGTTTCCTTCTTTCTTGGACTTCATTTTCTGAGGAGTCTTGCAATGATTATTAATCTGGCATCTGCCTTTCATGAGAATAATTTGATGTGGTCGTTCCACTTTAACTCACTCCATATGCATATTCCTGAATATTGTATGGAAGGAACTGCTTCCAGTGACTGTTTCGCAATCGTATATCATACAATAACGTGTATTTATGTCTATGTATACGCAATTTGTTACATTTGTTTATGCTAAGGACGAATTTCTACTCCCAGCACGAAGCATCGATCATCTGTATGTCTTCCTGCATTCCGCTAGAACTGTCAAACTAAGCGACTTCTCTGTATACAACAGCACCATCCAACGAAAGGCCTCATGGAACTTCCGATTTTGTGAAATGATTTAAATGGCACTGAGCACTGTGGGACTTAACATCTGAGGTCATCAGTCCCCTACAACTTGGAACACTTAAACGTAACTAACCTAAGGACATCACACACATCCACGCCCGAGGCAGGATTCGATTCTGCGACCGTAGCCGTCGCGTGGTTTCAGACTGAAGCGCCTAGAGTTGCTCAGCCACACCAGCCGGCTCCGATTTTGTCAAGTATATCATTTATATACAGGATGGTCAGAAACAATCTGAAGAGCTTGTATGGGATCTGCAGAGAAATTTGTGCTGAGCAATAATAGTTACGAAAGAAATTCGATACGTTGCATCGTTTATGAGCTGTTTAGCATTGAAGTTAGCCAACCAGGTCGTTGAGCGCTAATGAAGGCAGCGTGGCACAGACTTATTTTAAATTTACCACTCGTCAAAAAGACATGTTTTACCTGGTTATGGTCCGCCCCCGGTAGCTCAGTGGTCAGCGCGACAGAATGCCAATCTTAAGGGCCCGGGTTCGATTTCTGGCTGGGTCGTAGATTTTCTCCGCCCAGGGACTGGGTGTTGTGTTGTCCTAATCATCATCATTTCATCCCCATCGACGCGCAGGTCGCCCAAGTGGTGTCAACTCGAAAGAATTGCACCCGGCGAACGGTCTACCCGACGGGAGGCCCTAGCCACACGTCTTTTACATTTATTTACCTGGTAATGAGCATTTAAAAAAGTGGTAGATCACGTACCGCCATACGTCTCTGCATTACCGCATTTTATCGCGTGCAAGTGCTTGGAGTCGGTCTCGCAACGACCTGATTGGCTAACTTAAATGCTAAATATCTCGGAAACTGTGTAACGTACCAAATGTTTTTCTTAACAATTATTTCTCAGCTTAACCTCCTCTGCGACACCTTTATAAGCTCTTGAGACTGCTTCTGACGACCCTACTGTATATTACGACAAGTTGTGTACCTATAACACTCCTTTGTGGTACGCACGAAGTCAGTTTCACGCCTGAAGACTTCTCTCCGTTGAGAATTCCATGCTTTGTTCTATTTACTAGAAAACCCTTCAGTCCACTCACACAATTGGTTTGATATTCCCTAAGCTTGTAATTTGTTGATTAGGCAGCAGTGTGGAACTGTATCGAATGCCTTACGGAAGTCAAGAACACCTCTGTCTGAGCGCCGGTGTGTATCACTCTCTGTGTCTCCTGGCCGAACAGAACGTGCTGCATTTCACGCGATAGTTATTTTCGGCACCCATGTTGACTCCTACGGAGGAGATTTTCGATCTCGAGAAATATTGTAATATGCGAACATCCTGTAAAACATATTTTATAATTCAGCATTTGACCGACGTCAAGAAATTAAGGACTGTAGTTTTGTGCGCCTGTTCTACGACCTTTCCTGAAAACAGGAATGAACTGTGCATTTCTCTAATCACCAGGAACACTTCGTTCCCTTGGGGACTTACGGTATACTTTTGCTAGAAGAGAGGCTAGTTCTTACACACACTCCGTGTAGAATCGAACTGGTATCCCCTCAGGTCCATTGGGTTTACCAGTTTGAGAGGCTTCAGTTGCTCTTCTAGGGCGATTTTTTTCTAAAATATTTCAAATGCCTTGCAGCAATGTACATTACCTGGACATTATCCTGAAGAACCCAGTGTCATATGGATTTCTAACCGTCATTCCAAGCTTACTGATAGATAACTGAACACCACAATGAGCCTGATCTCTGCGACCATCATATCTACAACTTATTAGCTCTCGGTGGTGTGTGACTTGTTACCTCCAGAGATGCGTCGAAAAGAGGCTCTCCTACAGAGATTCACAGAATGGTTAAAAATCTAAGCCTACCGCTACGTCTGGCTGAACTACTACAAAGTCACTGGTACAAGTCGAGAGGTCAATGGATGCGTAATTGGAATTTAAAAAAAAAACGAACCGCTACAACAATGGGTCTATAACAACTACCTCAACTGAATTCAACCGAAGACAGCAGACAGCACTAAACCGGGTACGTACTGGACACGGCAAATGTGTAGGTTCACCCCAAGTGTGGAAAAATAACATCTCAGGACTGTGGCTTCGGAGCCCCAAGAGAGTCCATCCAGCGTCTTCGCATCGACTGTCGTTTGCGCTCTTGTGAGGGAAACTGGAGTCACTTTCTGGATGTATCTGCATCGGTGCCAGAACGGATAGAATGTCTTGACGCTGAAATATAATTACGTTCAAGCCTGTATTGTCGGTGAAAATTCTTAATTATTTTACACCTTTGTGTAGCTGCTGTCTGTTATATCTATACCGCTATTTTCATGTACTGCCATGCGGTAATAAATGAGTCAATAATTACTACTTCGAAAAAATAAAGTTGCGTAGTTAACATTTTGTCCGTTTGCAGTTACAACGCCTGCAGTCCTAGTACACACTAGGGCAGCTTACTACATATCGACATATCGATATTATATCGATATTTCAACACAAAATTGTGGATATTTGTCAGCTTTGTTTTGACACGTCGGTATGTCGATATCTAGATGGCAGTAACGACTGCCAAAATTTTTATTTTATGTTATATTTTTCTCGCAATTTTCGGTAAATACGAGGGTTGTCCAGAAAGTAAGTTCCGATAAGTCGCGTAATGGAAACCACAGTGAAAACCAGACACGTTTTATTTGCAACAGTTAGGTAAACCTTCCACCTACTTCTCTACATAGTCGCAGCTCAAACTTCGAGGTCTGTCGTAGTGTTGTATGAACTTTCCCATATCCTCGTCATAGAAGGCTTTCGGCCAGTTATCTGCACTGGTCTGCAGCTCGTTATCTGTGGAAAAATTTTGTCTTCCTAGCCAACGGTTCTTGTGAGCTGAGACGAGACCCAAGGGGAGACAATTACGGACTGTATTGTGAGTGATCAAACACTTCACATCGGAAACGGTGCAGGAGCGTCTTCATTGCCCCTGCAGTGTGCGGTCGAGAATTGGCATGAAGAAGAAACTGCTCGACAGTTGTGTTATGTGGGCTGCATGACACAGGCGAAATCTCTATTCAAGTCCTCATACTTGGCGGGAGACGCTATTCCCTACGCATCTTTACGTGCTCACTGTTCACTCAAAACTTAAAAGAGCGACGAGACACGGTCGACGGGGATATTAAAGACTCTGCCCAACACATCTGTGCAAGGCTTTACTGGATTTTCCCAGTGGTTTCCATTTCGCGGCCGATCGGAACTTACTTTCCGGACAACCCTCGTATTTAAAATTGTTCTTTTGAAACTGTAGTAGAACATAATTTTATTTCACTGTTTGAAGGTGTGTTATTACTTTTTGAGCTTTCATCTAATATAGTCTTTCCCCTTGACTATGTGAAACAACTATGGGAAGCACAAAGAAGAAGTCCTATTGCACTTGGGGGTGACTGTGTGAATGTAATTACAAGGTTTCCGGTGTGACGAAACAGCACACCGGTTGCGTTAAAAACAGTTTTTATGGCAACTACTGTCCCATTCCTTCGCATCTGAATTCTTCAACGACAGTTACCAAAAACGATGAACAAAAATCTAAATGAAAAGTTTGGTCTTTGCAGTGGGCGGAGACGTGTGAGGGAAAATGCTGACGTATTCAGCACTCGGTGCTACCAAAAGAAAGTGCAATGTTTAACTTCACCGAGCAGTTTTGACACTACAGCTGCTAGTTCGCTGGCGTTTGCAGAAATGAAAAAAACAGGGAAGTCGACATGAAGTGTATATAGCTCTCAAAACGGCAGTATATTAACAATGTGCAGCCGATATCTTTATTGGTCGGTACGTCTATATTTCTCCGACGACATATCGACCTGTCTTTTCGATATATCGAGTGTGGATAATAGTATGTTCATTTCGATACATTGGATACTCGATATTTTAAAAAAAATATATCAACAGTCCTATTACGCACTGTAATTGCCGCTTCATAGCACGGTAGCACGCCGCTAGATTAGCCAATGCAAAATGGCGATGAGTATAATATGATAACTCATTTTCTGAATTTGAAGGCGAACAACGCTGCAACAATCCATTCAGAGTTGTGGACGTGTCAGTGACCAGCCCACCATTTTATGACACAGTGGTTAGGTGGCGTAGACGCTTCTATTGCGGTCGAACAAGACTGAATGACGAAGGAAGGAGTAGTGGACCACCTGCCTCTGAAGAATTGTGAGTTGCTATAAGAAGTAAAATCAGTCATGGGGTAGTCTTCAAAGTATTGTACGATATTTTTAACAAGAGACAGGTCACTGCCCGCTTGGTTCAGCGACTGCTCGCACCAAATCAAAGACGCTGCCGAATCGCAGCAGCAATGGAAATGCTTCTGCTGTGTCGGGCCAATCCATGTGACTTGTCTAGACCCCAGAAATTGCTGAAGATCTATAAATTTGTCCACGCTTCCAAAACGGAGTAAATTGTAGTTTACAGTTATTAAGATTGTTTATCAACTTCATTTTGTTCATCATAATCGATGTTGTTGGAAAGCCTGCAGTTGTGTCATTCATGGTTTAAATAGTGAGAACCACAAGAGTTATTCATTTTCTTATGCTTAGCGCTGCGCGTTTCTAGAATTTATTCTCTTCCCCAGTTGCATTTGAATACATAAATATTTTTTGTCATGTTTGCAATTGTAGGTTTCTGCCTTTCTTGCACTGAACTTGTCATGTTGTACTACAATAGGAGAATTGGACAAACGAATTTTGGAATGTATTTCGTTTGTTAATGTTAGAGGCAATATTTTTGTTTTTCTACTTGTAAGACTGTGCTTTCTGTATTGCGTAGACTATCACACACGCGCAAATCGTCAATTACGCTGTTTGTTTTTGTAATCAAAACATGCTATAGATATATTACGACAGCATAATTTCACAGAGAGTTTGTATAAAGTCAGGTGTCTTATATTTTCTGTGAATTTCATTACATACATGAAATTTTCAATAACAAAATGTATTTTACTAGTATTGACTATTGACTTATCGACTACGTTTCTGTTTTGTTACAGATATTGAGTAGTCTATGGCGTAATGTACTTAATTACGAAGATTAGCCGGCAGGGGTGACCGAGCGGTTCTAGGCGCTACAGTCTGGAGCTGCACGACCGCTACGGTCGCAGCTTCGAATCCTGCATCGGGAATGTATGTGTGTGACCTCCTTAGTTTAGTTAGGTTTAAGTAGTTCTAAGTTCTAAGGGACTGATGACCTTAGAAGTTAAGTCCCATAGTGCTCAGAGCCATTTGAACCTATGAAGATTAAAGCTGTTGTCATATGCAGCAGAAACATTCGAAAAAAAATATTTAATCGATGCGCTGTCTAGTTCGTAGTTGAATATGTTTTGTCCTTATTCATTGCGGTGCAACATAACCTCAAAATGACAAGCACAGTGCAAGAGAGGCAGAAAATCGCACATGAGAACATTACAAAAGATATTTATGTAAATAACCTCACCTGAAAATGTGAATAATTTCTCGAAACGCGTTGTGCACAGAAAGAAACGATAAGTAACAGATACTGTTTTCCCTTATTTAAATAATTAAGTTTACTTCAAGGTCAAGTTTTTCTAGAAGTATATATGTTATTTAATTGCGTTTCTAATACTACAAGAAAAGTTAAAACATAGTATTAAAAGAATAATTTCTTGCGACGGTAAACAGTTCCGTCCAATAATTCCGTGTGTCTGAATTTTCATAATTAAATACACTTGGCTTTTTGGCGCCTTTTAAAATCTTTAGTTCAAAACAAAAAGCTCATGTTGTTTTTGGTCCTGTTAACTTATAACCATGGATTAGATCTGTGGAGCAGTACATCGCGTAGTTATCTCGAGCGCTGCACGTCGCTATGAGGGCGAGGGTTCAAGCCGTGGCTGCTAGTGTAATTCCGCGCGACTTCACAGAAGATCCGACGTTTTACTCCTAGCATACAAAGCAATATGTAACATTCCAAACGTTTGGTGCCCTTTATTCGTTCTTATAGATAAATTTAATACAAATCATCTGATGCATTTTTATGCATTAATTACTGTCGATACTTCCAAACACATAAACCATTTTGACAGCTGACGACAGATTAAATATAGAATTTGGCTAAAGATAAGAAATTTCTTGGCGCAGGCAGATGACTAGTTTGTGGCAAACCGAGACTCGAAACTGGAACCGTTGCTTTGAGATACTGGTCGAAGTAAAACCATGAGATACGAAACTTCTTGGCACAGGCAGATGACAACTTTGTGCCAGACCGAGACTCGAAACTTGAACCGTTGCCTTGAGATACTGGTCGAAGTAAAACCATGAGAAGGGGACGTGAGTCGCGCTCGGTTAGCTCAGCTGGTAGAGCACATGGCTGTGAAAAGCAAAGGTCTCCGTTTAGAGTTAAGGTTTCGCAACCGATTTTAACTTGCCAGGAAGGTTCATATGAGAGCATACTTCGCTGCTGGGTCAATATTGATTCTGCCTAAAGATATGTATAGGAAAAAAAAAACGAAAAAGTCTACATCTACATCTACATTTATACTCCGCAAGCCACCCAACGGTGTGTGGCGGAGGGCACTTTACGTGCCACTGTCATTACATCCCTTTCCTGTTCCAGTCGCGTAAGGTTCGCAGGAAGAACGACTGACGGAATGCCTCCGAGCGCGCTCGAATCTCTCTAATTTTACATTCGTGATCTCTTCGTGAGGTATAAGTAGGGAGAAGCAATATGTTCGATACGTCATCCAGAAACGCACCTTCTCGAAACCTGGACAGCAAGCTACACCGTGATGCAGAGTGCCTCTCTTGCGCCACTTGAGTTTGCTAAACATCTCCGTAACGCCATCACGCTTACCAAATAATCCTGTGACGATAGGCGCCGCTGTTCTTTGGATCTTCTCTATCTCCTCTGTCAACCCGACCTGGTACGTTTCCCACACTGATGAGCAATACTCAAGTATAGGTCGAACGAGTGTTTTGTAAGCCACCTCCTTTGTTGATGGACTACATTTTCTAAGGACTCTCCCAATGAATCTCAACCGGGCACCCGCCTTACCAACAATTAATTTTATATGATCATTCCACTTCAAATCGTTCCGTACGCACACTCCCAGATATTTTGCAGAAGTAACTGCTATCAGTGTTTGTTCCACTATCATATAATCGTACAATAAAGGGCTCTTCTTTCTATGTATTCACAATACATCACATTTGTCTATGTTAAGGGTCAGATGCCACTCCCTGCACCAAGTGCCTATCCGCTGCAGATCTTCCTGCATTTCGCTGCAATTTTCTGATGCTGCAACTTCTTTGTATAGTACAGCATCATCCGTGAAAAGTCACCCGAAGTTACAAAATTCCCATTACTTTTTGGACACATCTTGTATACTATCGAAAGAGTTTTACGTACTGGTGTCAGTACCAGCTACCGTAACGAATGTGTCATAGGAACGTCATTATCCGAGTGTAATTTCTGCTCATGGAAGTTGACGTCACTGTGGGAGGGAGGGAGGGAGTGAGGGAGGCAGGTAGGAGGAGAGTGAGTGCAAGACAGTGTAGCGAGTTCGTGGGCGGCCGGCCCCTGGCGGCGATGGCCACGTTCTCCGGAACGACGTATTTTCGCGGGAGGGTCACAAATGGCCCTCCGGGTCGCGTGGCGTCAATACGGCGGCCCTTCCCGTGGCTATTAGGCTAATCGGTGGACGCCGAGCCCGGAAAGGTCGTTGGGGGAAGGGATAGGGGGAGGAGGGGGTGTTGGCCGGGGCGGGGCGCCGCCCACTGCCGGTCAGGCCACGCCTTGTGTCAACAGCGCCACGGCGGCGGGCGGCGGGTGGCGCGTTATTTGCGGTTCACGGGGGTCGCCAGGACGCCCAAGAGAGCCGCGGAGGCAAACGCGCAGCGCCGGCCCGCGGTTCTCCCTCTCTCGGTAAATTTAGACAACTGCGGTGAGGGCTCGGCGAGAGCGCTCGTGGTCAGCATCGACCTCGATGAATCTGTGGTCTGGCTAAGGTTTGAGGTACGTGGGGAAGGCTTCCAGAGGCTGCCAAGTGCGTTGTCAGTACGCAGAGGTAAAGATGACAGCAGCCCTTGACAATCTCAGCGAGTGCAAGGTTATTATAAATGAGTGAAGCGATTTCACAGATTTGCTACAGCTACAGTGCAGCCATAAATTGTCTTGAGAAATTAAAACTATACTACATATTGGCAAATTGTTTTCCACTAGTTATAAGGTATTCATATAAAGTTTTGTTTTCTCATTCATACGCATCAATGTGTGCACCTTGACTGGCCGGCCGTTGTAGCCGAGCGGTTCTAGGCGCTTCAGTCTGGATCCGCGCGACCGCTACGGTCGCAGGTTCGAATCCTGCCTCGGGCATGGATGTGTGTGATGTCCTTAGGTTAGTTAGGTTTAAGTAGTTCTAAGTTCTAGGGGACTGATGACCTTAGACGTTAAGTCCCATAGTGCTCAGGGCCATTTGAACCATTATTTTGCACCTTTACTGGCATCGGTAACGTCTAGTCGGAATTCCAATTCTCTCCACTTACAATTCCTGATCTCATGGTGAGATGTTCTAGTGCATTGCGAAAGCGTGCCTTCAAGTCCCATAGGCTTCTAACCTTGGTTCGGTACACCAGGAAGAAGTCTGGTGGTGTGAGGTCAGGGGACTGTGTCAGCCATCGAAATGTACCATCTTGTCAATCCACCTATCCGAAACCTTTCATTTAGAAACTGATGGACATTTAGGGACCATTGCGGTAGTGCCCCACTCTGCTAGGATATGACATCAGGATACAGGTCTTCCAGAAGTGGCACAGCAAACTTTTGAAACATGTCCAGGTAAACACCGCGGTTGACTGCAGACTCGATGAAAAAGAATGGACCAATGACGCATTTGTGCATCAGTACGCACGAAACTTTGACCTTGGGACTGTCTCTTTCTATTTCACGTGTAACATGAGGACGCTGTGAACCACGAAACGTTGCCTCATCGGAGAAGCAAACTTTCCAAAAAGTCATTATTTGCATCAGTCATGCCTAGCATGTCCACTGCAAACTGTTCGCGCTGAGTTGTCCGTAGCCTTTAATGCCTGAAGCAACTGCACCTTGCAGGGATACAGCCGTAACCTCTTTTGCGAGATCGTCTGATGTCCAACTCTCTAGGCATCGAACGCACCGCTTTTGTCGGAATCGCTGCAAGCGCCTGCCGTACCTTGTCCACGCTGACGTCTGAAACAGACTGGCGACCCGCACTCTTTTTAGGTAGAGCTCTAACTGTTTACATAAACGACGTATGCTAAGCCCGAATAGAAGGTCTGAACAGTGGTTGCCTTCCATACGGTGTTCGAAAGTTCCATTGCACTTCGGTATCGAACGTCGTCTGAAGAAACCAGACAACACGCTCAGTTTTCTTCTGTGGCGGTCCACATTTCATCTGGAAGGTTAAACAGAAATTATGACTTGTCTCATCACATGTTAAAAGCTATTTGTTAATATCTAGTATAGCTTTAAAGTTATTGAAGTCATAAGTTGTAAATATAATTTATGTGTACCCCGTATTTTACGTGGCATATTGTCATAGGGCTTTGCACACACATAGAAAAATCCAAGAAGTTTCTTTTTTCATATTGCATGTGCTCCATGAATGCTCTCCTACTGGTTCTACAGGTATCAAGTCGATAACCAAGTGCTTCCCACGTTTGTCGCAGCACGTCCATATCAATCATTCGAAAGCACCTTCGCTGCGAGTTCGCAGTTGTGGTAGGCTTTATGGCACAGGAGGTGTATACAGTCAATCTTTCACATAACCCCACACAAAAATATCACATGAGGTTAAGACGGGAGGCGTAGAGGCCATGACATCAATTGCTAATAACCATCACCACAACGACCGATCCATTGGTTTCTCAGTTTCCTGTTTAAGGATTCGCGAACATCATAATGTTGGTGGGGTGAAGGACAATTCTGTTGGTGGATGAAGTCCAAACTCTCGGTCTCCATTTGTGGCAGGACTCAATTTTCCAGCACTTTCAGATACAAGCGTCGTGTAACAGACTTTTTTCAGAAGAAAAATGGACTGTCAACGACAAACTGCGAGACTGCGCAGAACACTAACTTTTGATGAATCTCGGATGTGCTGCACGATAACGCGGGGATTCTCTGTATCCCAGATTCGCACACTGTGTCTGTTCACTCTGACGTTCAGAAAATAAATTATTCCGTCACTGGAAATTAATTTTTCACAAAATCAATCCTTTTCCATACGCTGTTGCAACTGTGCCGAAAATTCAAAGCGTCTGACTTTGTCAACGGGAGTCATGGCTTGTAGTAATTGCAAGTGCTAAGAATTCAGCTTTAGTCGTTTCCTAACGGTCTGCTTGCTCTGTTCGTCGTCTTCTGTGTGCTTGAAGAAGCATCCAGAATCTGTAAACTGCAGTTGGCAGTTGATGGATCTTCGTTGAACTATGTTCTGAAGTGTCGCTGCACTGTTACAGCAGACTGATGTGAGTGCATTCTAGGCGCAATATACGCTTCTCGGCACCTGTCGCCATGTTGCCTACCCGCTCACTGTTGCGCTCTCGTGGCAGAAATCTGAAGTAGGGCTGCAACTGCGCAAAACTTTTTGATTTTTCCAAATGAGTGTCGAGTTTTGGGAAACTATGTCAGTTGATGTAACTACAGTAATTGTTTGAACTCACTTCAGTCATTTATATCAATCCTATATTATGATGCTAACACCTAAAGTCAAATCCTGGAATACGCAGGTCTGGCCTTTCATTTGACAAACCGGAAAACCACGAGGAAGTTAAATATTGTCCGCAGAGGGCAACAAGTATGCCACTACGATCCTCCAAAATAGCTCGGAGTGCAGTTGGATTGCAGTGTCACATTCAAAGACTTTGCCATGAAACAAAGCTAAACCTACCTCCTTGGAACAACATCATCGGTAAACTTACTTTCACCACCTGGGGCTCAAAGTCAAACGTGCTCCGTTAATCTACCCTGACACTATGCTTCTCTGCAGCAGAATACGCAGCACCACTTTCGAAAAATTCCTCACATGCCAAACAGATCTATACGGCGTTGAATGTGACTCCACATTGTGACCGGCTACCTATAACCATCTCATGTTGCCAAAATTTGCACAGTATGGATATAGCACAACGGGACATCCGCGGAACAACATTAGTATAAATGGAGGAAAAGAAGCAGGAAATTGATCCCAGACATTTCCTGTGTGGATATTAACCATAGAAGCCTAGCTTGGGGTGAAGCTGGACCTTCATGCACACAACATCAACAATTCCATCAGCATCTTGACGTCGCCGTACAGAGCTACGGCGAAATTAATTAATCTGGTGGGTTTGAAACCCAAACGCTCAAAATGAACAATTTTTAATTAAATGGATAAGAATATAGGAAAGAATTTAGATTTGTAGATCACCACAACGGATGCTGTCCAGAAGCGAGTCCATGAGAAAGATTCTGATTGAGTCTCTGGCTCCTGTACAGCCACTATACGACCTGCTACTACTCGCTGTACTGGGGCAGAAGTTTTGCAATACTTTGAGCCTTCCGCGTCGTCCTACACCCATGATAGGTTCTATTCTTTCCTACACTCTATACGGCAGCGCATGCTATCCTCCATTTCTACGTTTCTTTTATAATCCAATAGTACTGTCTAATATACGCTTTTTATCGTAATTCTCCGATGACAATCATGTCACGTTTAATTATAGTTCCAGTTATAATTTTATTGTTCGTAGTTCTTTAGACTTATATATCTGTATATATGTGTTGTTGTCTCCTGTATAATGAAGTGGTCAGTACTCTTCCATACCTATGGTATAGAACTCACCTTCGTCAGTAGTTAGCGGACCTATTGCAACACCTAGCCTGCATTAGTAATTGTTTGCAGCGTTCGCAGTATGTGTTTTGGGGTGTCTCTCGCTCTCTCCATCTCTCCCTCCCTCTCTCTCTCTCTCTTTTTCTCTCCCTCCATGGGCACAACCGACCACCTGAACGAGGCCTACACACAGGAAATGTGTGAGGTGTGGCCCGTGGCAGGTTAAGGATGAATCAAGCTAGTATTAACATGATTCATGCTCAACCACTAGCTGGTGTGAACAGTTGTCCCACTCTCTTTAGCATGAATTCATTCTTCAGTTTCTGAGCTGTGTCAAGGTCTGTATTTGCTCCACTAAGATATCTCTCACTGTGCTTGGTATGTCCATTTTTAGGCAATATGTTGCCGCGGGGTACTCACTACTTATGTCTATTGCGCAGCACATTACCTTCGCTGAGTGTGGCCGAAAGTTCTCGACAGTAACAGTAGCAACATCGCCTGTGCCAAGGAAATTCATCTGCGCCAGTAGTTGGCAGTTCTACTGAGTCACCTAGCCTACGTTAGCACTTAGTAAGTACGCTGTGCAGTCACATTAATGTGATTACTTGTCAGACGCCTGAATGAGCAATTTTTTGCAGCCCAGACAGCTGCGAGACGCACGAAGGAAGTCAATAAGATTCTGAAATGTATCGACAGAGACCTGGAGCCAAGACGACTCGTGCCGTGGTCGTCTGCACTAGGTTCCTGGTTGAGAATCTGTGACGCGAACAGGCTGATCGAAGTGGTCCCACAGGTTTTCGATTGAGCTTGAATCCGGAGAGTCTCGTGGCTAACGGAGTACGGTAAACTCATCCTGGTGCTCTTCGAACCACGAATGTACACGGCGAGCTGTGTGACACGATGCGTTGTCCAGCTGGAAGATGTCATGGTGCAGAGGAAAAACACACTGCACGTAGGAATGGGCATGGTACCCAAGGATAGACGCTCACTTGTATTGATCGATTGTGCCTTCCAGAATGATGAGATCACGGAGGGAATGTTACAAAAATATTTCCCAGAGCATAACTGTTGCAGGGTGTTTGCTTTCAGACGTTTCAAGCAGGACGTGTCAAAGTTCGTCTGCCGGATGGAATACAAAATGAGTGATTCATCTGGAAAGGCCACCAGTCCCCAACTCAATGCACGTCTAGTTGCGGTATTGGCGTGAAAAGACTGACCTTCGGCGACGATGAACTGTAGTCAGCATGTGTGCATGAGTCAGGCACCTGCTGCGGAGGCCCATATGCTGCAACGTTCGCTGTATGGTCTTTGAGAAGACACTGTTAGAGAACTTTCGCTCATCTGGGCGATCAGCTGTCCGACAGTTGCACGTCAATTTCCCTGTAAACATCTCCTCAGCAGTGGTTCACCCCTATCTTCTGTGGCCCGTGGTGCACCACTGTTGTCCAGGCGCCGGTTTTGGATTGCGTCATTTTGCCATGCACGGTATACATTAATCACGACGGCACGCGAACAGCCCACAAACTTTGCCGTTTCAGAAGTGCTTTAATGCTTAGCAAGAAGGCGCATGATCGTGACCTTATGGACGTTAGGTAAATCTCTCCGTCTTCGCATTACGACAACGCCTGGACTGTTTCCTGTGTCTCCCAGACACGCTTTTCATACCCTCCACTGCTAGCGCTGCCACCTGCCGTCTATGAGCGGTCGAACATGGTTGGGTCCATATTAATGTGGCTGGAACGTGTAGTACAGCTTAGGACAGCGAGGTAAGCGAACCCTACTGTCCACCCCCGTCAGGGTCGGAGATTTTCTCCGCTCAGGGAAAGGGTGTTGTGTTGTCCTAATCATCATCATTTCATCCCCATCGACGCGCAAGTCGCCGAAGTGGTGTCAAATCGAAAGACTTGCACCCGGCGAACGGTCTACCGGACGGGAGGCCCTAGTCACACGACATTTCATTTCAGCGAACTCTACTTGCAAACTGTGTGAGTAAGCTTTCCTCCGGAAGTCCTGTGCAGAATTCATATCGGCGGCCACGTCACATCCGGAGGTGTTTTCGGCCCGTCGGCTCACTTGACCCCACTTGACTGGGCGGTGGCCCCTGCCACCTCCGGTGCCCTCATCACTCCCCTCAGGAATTCAGAGGACAGCTCAGCGCTCCGGCCACGCGTGGGACACACTCTTTGCGGCACGGAGTGTGGTTCCAGGATTAGAAAGCAAAAATTCGTGCAAAAGACAGTTGACTAACTTCAGGAAAGCTGTTTCCGCAGAGATACCATCGGATTTCAATTTTGTGGAAGATTTGCCGCTGCCATTACAATCATTCCGTATTCGACAATTTCTTAGCGAACAATACAGTCCACTACCATACAATAAATCTGTGGAACAATCTGATCTAGAGATGGGGTCGGTTAGTACAACGCACAGAAGCTTTCTTTCTCGTCCTTTTCTCGGAGATTCCGTGGCGTCTGACGAAGTCCCATTCGCGAACGCGTGCAAGTCAACGCATTCTACTTGAAATTGACAAAATGGTTCAAATGGCTCTGAGCACTATGCGACTTATCTTCTGAGGTCATCAGTCGCCTAGAACTTAGAACTAATTAAACCTAACTAACCTAAGGACATCACACACATCCATGCCCAAGGCAGGATTCGAACCTGCGACCGTAGCAGTCGCTCGGTTCCAGACTGCAGCGCCTAGAACCACACGGCCACTCCGGCCGGCTTTGAAATTGACATCTGATGTTCACCTATTGGGGCTGTTGCACGGGTTGGATACGACAACTTAGAGCGTTTCTGGATACACGTATAACTAATATTCAACAATATTTGTACTGTATACTTCAAGCAACTACGTTTAACGCCAAACAGCGAAATTTATTGAATTTTCTTGATCCTAGTTTTTGCACGGTCGAATAAAGGTATACGACGACTAAAAGAGTGTATCTTTATTGTTTTTTAGTTGCTCAGTAAATTTACTTTCATTCTTTTCAAGTTAGAATAAATCACTGTTAGCTGCCACACACGTATTTTAAGTACAAGATTTTGGTTGTACTATGTTTTTTCCCTCGTAGTGACACACGTTACTCGACGAGTTCGTTTCGGCGTTTCACCATTATCAAAAGTACCAGTGAAGATGGCATAAGAGTATAATATTGTTCTTACGTCTACCTTAGTCTACATCTACATGTGGCATCTTAAGCTTACGTCTTAGCTGGTATGACGTGCTCCATATGGCATTTTGTAGCGTAAATGTCGCTTGTCTTTTTTTATTTTATGCGTGATCTTGCAAATTAATGTTTGACAGCTTTTTGATAGCTTTACCTCCAACGATGAAATATGTTTAAAATGGAATTACTATTTCGGAGACGGACAGTGATTACATTTAACTTTCCAGAGACAGTATTTTTTGGTTTTTACATAAATCATAAGTGTTTTAATGTTTTGTGATTATCGCGATAATTTACTCTTTTCCATTTATAGCGTGAATAAAATTTTCGAGGCCTTTTACATATTTAAAGCTCCTCTGTTCATAGACAATGTCTCCTGGGTATTTTTCTGTGTGAGTGTAAATTTCCATTTCCTTGAAAATTTGATTGACTTTGGGAAAGAAAGACGGTAAATCATCACGATAAAAACAAAACAATGGAACACCTACGAGTGACATAAAAGCCACAAAAACAATATGTCTGATAAAGTAAACCTAATCACGGGCTTTCCACGAAATAGAAGCCCCATTGAAAACATATAGGATCGATAGAGCCGAAACTGTCCAAAAGCTGTCAAAAATAGCTTTACAAGATCAAATAATAAAAATAAACTTATAAGTAACGTAATCATATCGTAACAAAAAGACAAGCGACATTTACACTCTAAGATTCCATATGGATCACGTCGTACCAGTTCAGATGGAAACAAAATGTGCCACATGTAGACAGAGACTAACGTTGGCGTAAGGAATTATATTATACCTATTATATCAGCTTCACAGATGCGCTTGATAATGGCAGAAAGCGGAAACGAGCTCGTCGTGTAACTTGTAGTACTACGAGTAAATAAATAGATGGTGCATCAAAAAACTTGTACTCCATATTCGTAGTTCTTCAATCTCATGTAAGCTCCGGGCCCACTGGAAAGAAAGCTGAGTTTAAGTTCACGCACTGTAACACAACAACATTAGGTCACCTCTTGATTACACCCTCATTTATGTTATTTAAATTTTGGTAGATAATGCAACATTGCGCCAGAATATGTTCGTCCTGCATTTCAGAACGAGAGCGCTCAGCGACTTCCAAAAAGCTTTATTTGTAATTTCAAACCTTTAAGAAATTCTATCTCGCTGACATCCCCCTCACAAAATCATAAAAGATGAATAGTTCGTCGCTCACTACACTTTCACTGTTCATGCAGTAAAACTTTAGTATCAGACATTACGTTTTAATTTATTATTTCTTTACTGCCGTCTCTACCGGCTGCAGAGATTATCTGCATTTATCACTGAATGTAACTACAAAATTATACCTACGTATACATCAATACTCCGCAAGGTGCCGTGTAGTGCTTGGCGGAGAGTACCCTGCACCACCACTAGGCATTTCCTTTCCTATGCCATTCGCAATTGTAGCCAGGGGAAAACGAATGTCTATATGCCTGAGTACGAGCCGTAATTTCTCTTATCTTATCTTTGAGATACTCAGGCGAAATGTATGCTGTCGGCAGTACAATCATTTTGCAGTCAGCTTCAAATACCGGTTTTCTAAATTTTCTAAACAGTGTTTCCCGAAGAGTACGTCGACTTCCCTACAGTGGCTCCCATAGAAAACGCGAGGACACAGTTAGATTAATTATAGTTCGCACAGAGGCCTTTACTCGGTCGTTTTCCCCAGCTCTATACTTGAATGGAACGGGAAGAAGACCTTATTACTGGTATAGTGGGAAATACCCATTGACGTTCATATCGCATTGGTCTCCCGAATACGAATATAGAAGTAGATGTAGGCAATACTTTTTATTTGGTTTGGTGACTCCAGTTCTTACAATTATGACGTTGTCATTTATCGTGTCCACTGTCAGGGCCGGGTTTTGTGGCCGAGCGGTTCTAGGCGCTACAGTCTCGATCCGCGCGACCTCTACGGCCGCAGGTTCGAATCCTGCCTCGAACGTGGATGTGTGTGATGTCCTTAGGTTAGTTAGGTTTAAGTAGTTGTAAGTTCTAGGGGACTGATGACCTCAGCACTTAAGTCCCATAGTGCTCAGAGCCATCTGAACCACTGTCAGGTTCCTGACGATGGGGAAATTCTGGTACGTTGGCTGGCAAATAAATATTTTACACGTAGCTCAGAAGTGTTTTCTTATCAAATAGTATCATTTACGTAGTACATGGTGGTCACAATTAAACTTCGCTACTTGAGCCATTGTAGGCGCAAAATATTTACCGTTTGGATAACCAACTTTGCAGGAGGGATATTCAGACTAAACGCTTGAGGATTTGCGTTGTTTGCGGTGTTATTGTAGTGACCTGCCGTTAGCCTCCAATACTGGAAGGGCACATAGTTTTTAAAAACAAGTATCAGTGCGCCTTAAAGTTGGAGAAACTCAGCATTGGTCTCGATAAGGTCAGCAGGGCTTCACTGGTAGAGCTCTTTTATCTAAACAACAGCAACAGCGCTGTTGTTCTTCGCGAGTATCGACGCACTAAAGGAATACGGAGAGATCCTCGTTCCACACTGGAGTTGAAGAACGTGACGCAAACGTTCGAATTAACTGCCAATTTGCGAATTGCTCCTAGAAGAGTACGACGGCCAATGGCACCACAAATTGTTGAAGAAGTCACTGTTGCCACGGGTGAGAATGCTAGACTCAATGTGTGATCCTCAAGTGTGAGCTGAGTCAATACAGCTGAAAATTTCATGGTCCACCGTTCGAAAAGTGCTGCGAACAGTTACGAAATATTATCTCTGGTGCGGTTGCAGGCTGTCGAAGATGCAGATGGTGCTCACATTGAGCAACGTTTGTAACCTGGAACGCAAACATGGCACGTGACACACAAATGTTACCCTCTCATGTGGGAATTAAAATAGATTTCTTCCAATAGTTTATTCGTTATTTCTCTTCCGCATGTCCTTACAACATTTCCACGAAAGTTCAAAGTCCTACGATCACTAGTTTTTCGGGCGGGTGCTCCCAAGTAGCGAAAGTTTAGTTATAACGACACTATATACAGAAGATGAGGAGCTCCATACATCCGCAATGTTGGCACCATTTTGGTTTCTTACAAACCACTCTCCATCACCTTCGGAGCTTCATACCTTCCTTATTTTTGTGCAGTATTTAGGTATCTATGTTTCACAAATAACGTCTGTGGTCGGCGAATGTATGTATTAAAGCATATAATGAAAAACAATTACAAAGATGCTTATTAAACTGCCTATAAATAGTAGAGGTTAAAACACTACTCTGTCTGGCTTCGCCGGCCGCGGTGGTCTCGCGGTTCTAGGCGCGTAGTCCGGAACCGTGCGACTGCTATGGTCGCAGGTTCGAATCCTGCCTCGGGCATGGATGTGTGTGATGTCCTTAGGTTAGTTTGGTTTAAGTAGTTCTAAGTTCTAGGGGACTGATGACCACAGCAGTTGAGTCCCATAGTGCTCAGAGCCATTTGAACCATTTTGTCTGGCTTCCTGTAGCCGTTAAAGTTGTAAGAGCCTGTGACGCTCGCTTGAATGCGTAGATAGTCTTCGTTTGTCCTTTGATAGAGAAAGACGGCATTGGAGGTTGATATTTCTAAAAGGTGTGTATGGCTCAAATGGCCCTGAGCACTATGGGGCTTAACTTCTGAGGTCATCAGAACTACTTAAACCTAACTAACCTAAGAACGTCACACACATCCAAGCCCGAGGCAGGATTCAAACCTACAACCGTCGCGGTCACGCGGTTCCAGACTGTAGCGCCTAGAACCACTCGGCCACTATGGCCGGCAAAAGGTGTGTACTTTCAATTTATGTTGATTTTTTGAATATAGAAATTGTTAAAATTATTACCTGTAATAATTTATTGCTAGCTTGCCCAAGATTTCATTCCACATTCTTAGCCGTTTTCAGCATATTAGTAGCCGTGCAGCGATCGCGGGAGCCGCTGCAGTGGTGAACTCAAATCAAACTGAATCAAAGCAGTTTTCCCGCAATATAGCGGGCGGGTAACGGTACATTACAATTATCTCTTTCAGCTTCCTGGAGACTTCAGAGGGAAATTGTGGATTTCATTATGTCATTTTCAGGTGGACATGGGCAGCTGGTGTTATGTTATCAGTTACGTAAATAACTCATGAGTGATAAAATTTTACTTGTGTGTGATCAAAGACTGCTGTGCAAAACCTGTTCTGGCTAATAACATAAGAATCAATTTTTTTTTCTTTTTAGTTTCATGCTCTCATGTTAGTCGTGGGTCGTGGCAGTTAATAGTCTTCATATATTAAAAAAAAATTCCACTGCAGCTTTTATGTTTCGTGAACATAACACACTGTAACTTCCGTACAGGTAATAAGAATAATTATCTGTGCATTCAAGAGACGAAAGTAGCGAAGGGCATTTTTTTATTCCATAATTAGTTACAGTAATGATACAATGTTCCACATCTAACAAGTCAGATCAGTGTTGTGCGTATCCCCACATAATAGGTCAAAGTGCATAAAGTTAAAATATTTTCAACTGCAGAAACTAACAGTGAAAATCGTATTTATCTGTCGAGCTCGCAACAATAAGCAATATAAAATTAATTAAAGTATTATGCCACATAAACTACATATAAAGTAAAAAGCACGTGCTGTGGGGATTACCCGACAAGTTTTGCCTCTTCACGTCAGCAGTAAATTCAAATCGGACAAAAAGCTGTGTATTTTCACTGTTAAGGAGTGAGCAGTGCGGAGCCTGCAAGGTGTGGACGGCCCTAAGCGAGGGCAGCCCAGTGAGACGGGGTACCGGAGCGGCGCGGCGGTGCCTGCTGTGTTTATGGAGGGCTGGGCAGCCCTCACCTGCCCGATTTGCAAGCGGCGTTTAGCGCTGATCAAAGCGCCCGCCCCGAAAAGCGGAATTACATTACGGCCGGCAGTGGCAAAAGGCCGCGCCGGTAAGCCGCGGTAATCAATGCCGCCGTGGCGGCAGCCTCTCGTAGCAGCAGAAGCGGCAGCCGGCAGCGGCAGCCTCTCTGGCGTGCGTGCACTCGACGTACCGCGGCGAGCCGTCTCGCCGGGGAACTTGTGCCACACCTCGCCTCCCGTCCCGAGCCGTGTAAGAGTAGCTTCTTCTCTGTTTCACTGCGTCCACTTCTTACTCATAATGCTGTTTCAGCTACAAAGCGTATTTCTTCGCTGTATAGGCTGCTTCAGGAGGAGCAGACAATAATGCTAAATCCCAGATCCTTTACAGAATCGAACCGCCATGTATAAAACAGCTTGTAATGGCAGATAACGTTACAAATGAGTTAATGTGTTCACTATCTGACGTTAACGGAAGTTTCTAGTCGAGATCGATGAAAAATGGATTTATGTACGTAATTTGCATCTCTGAAGTACACTACTGGCCATTAAAATTGGCGTAACTTTGCAATGTTGTTTCAAATGGAACAAGCATGAAAGGATTGTACTGATGAAGGCGAATGGTCGATTTCGGTTTGTTAGAAAAAATTTTGCGAAGTGTGCTTCATCTGTAAAAAAAATTACGTATAGAACACTTTTGCTACCCATTCTTGCCGGCCGCGGTTGTCTAGCGGTTCTAGGCGCTCAGTCCGGAACCGCGCGACTGCTACGGTCGCAGGTTCGAATCCTGCCTCGGGGATGGATGTGTGTGATGCCCTTAGGTTAGTTAGGTTTAAGTAGTTCTAAGTTCTAGGGGACTGATGACCACAGATGTTAAGCCCCATACTGCTCAGAGCCATTTGAACCATTTTACCCTTCTTGAGTACTGCACGATCGTTGAGGATCCCAGGCAGGCCCGATTAAAGGAAGCCATAGAAGTAATTCAAAGGCGAACTACTAAATTTGTTACCGGTAGGTTCGAGCAAGTTGACGGCATTACGAAGATGCTTCGGGAACTGAAATGGGAACCACTGTAGGGAACTCGACGTTCTTTTCGGCGAACACTCTTTCGAAAATTTAGAAAACCGGTGACTGCAAAATTATTATACTGCTGACAGCATACATTTCGCCTAAGTATCACAAAGATAAGATAAGAGAAATTACGGCTCGTACTCAGGCATATAGACATTCGTTTTCCCCTGGCTACAATTGCGAATGGCATAGGAAAGGAAATGCCTAGTGGTGGTGCAGGGTTCTCTCCGCCAAGCTCTACACGGCACCTTGCGGAGTATTGATGAATACGTAGGTATAATTTTGTAGTACACTTCAGTGATAAATGTACACCACTGGCCATTAAAATTGCTACACCAAGAAGAAGTGCAGATGATAAACGGGTATTCATTGGACAAATATATTACACTAGAACTGACATCTGATTACATTTTCACGCAATTTGGGTGCATAGATCCTGAGAAATCAGTACCCAGAACAACCACCTCTGGCCGTAATAACGGCCTTGATACACCTGGGCATTGAGCCAAACAGAGCTTGGATGGTGTGTATAGGTACAGCTGCACATGCAGCTTCAACACAATACCACAGTTCATCAAGAGTAGTGATTGGGATATTGTGACGAGCCAGTTGCTCGGCCACCATTGACCAGACGTTTTCAATTGGTGAGAGATCTGGAGAATGTGCTGGCCAGGGCAGCAGTCCAACATTTTCTGTATTCAGAAAGGCCCATACAGGACCTGCCACATGCGGTCGTGCATTATCCTGCTATAACGTAGGATTTCGCAGGGATCGAATGAATGGTAGAGCCACGGGTCGTAACACATCTGAAATGTAACGTCGACTGTTTAAAGTGCCGTCAATGCGAACAAGAGGTGACCGAGACGTGTAACCAGTGGCACCCCATACCATCACGTCGCGTGATACGCCAGTATGGAGATGACGAATACACGCTTCCAATGTGCGTTCACCGCGATGTCGTCAAACACGGATGTGACCATCATGATGCTATAAACAGAACGTGGATTCATGAGAAAAAAGGACGTTTTGCCATTCGTGCACCCAAGTTCGTCGTTGAGTACACCATCGCAGGCGCTCCTGCCTGTGATGCAGCGTCAAGGGTAACCGCAGCCAAGGTCGCCGAGCTGATAGTTCATGTTGCTGCAAACGTCGTCGATCTGTTCGTGTAGATGGTTGTTGCCTTGCAAACGTCCCTATCTGTTGACTCAGGTATCGAGACGTGGCTGCTCGATCCGTTACAGCCGTGCGGATAAGATGCCTGTCATCTCGACTGCTAGTGATACGAGGCCGTTGGGATGCAGCACGGCGTTCCATATTACCCTCCTGAACTCACCGATTCCATGTTCTGCTAACAGTCATTGGATCTCGACCAAAGCGAGCAGCAATGTCGGGATACGATAAACAGCAATCGCGATAGGCTACAATCCGACGTTTATCAAAGTCTTAAAGGTGATGGTACGCATTTCTCCTCCTTGCACGAGGCATCACAACAACGTTTCACCAGGCAACGCCGGTCAACTGTTGTATATGTATGAGAAATCGGTTGGAAACTTTCCTCATGTCAGCACCTTGTAGGTGTCGCCACCGGCGCCAACCTTGTGTGAATGCTCTGAAAAGCTAATCATTTGCATTTCACAGAATCTTCTTCCTGTCGGTAAAATTTCGCGTCTGTAGCACGTCGTCTTCGTGGTGTAGCAATATTAATGGCCGGTAGTGTAGATGGTCTCTGCAGCCGGTAGTTTCGGCAGTAAATAAATAATAAAACGTAATGTCTGATACTGAAGATTTATTGCATGAACAGTGAAAGTGTAGTGAGCGACAAACTATTCATCTTTCATCATTTTGTGAGGGGGGTGTCAGCGAGAGAGAATTTCTTAAAGGTTTGAAATAACTTATATTGGTTTCCGGAAGTCACTAATGGCTCTTATTCGGAAATACGGGACGAACACATTCTCGCACAATGTGGGATCACTCCGTTCCATTCCGTATACTTTTAAACTAACGAGGTCCATTAGCCTTCTCCTTTTCGATATCGCGTAGTGTCACTATCTTCATTTGATAGTGCGGCGCCGGCCGTGTGGCCGACCGGTTCTAGGAGCGTCAGTCTAAAGCCGCGCGACCGCTACGGTCGCAGGTTCGAATCCTGCCTCGGGCATGGATGTGTGTGATGTCCTTAGGTTAGTTAGGTTTAAGTAGTTCTAAGTTCTAGGGGACTGATGACCTCAGATGTTAAGTCCTATAGTGCTCAGAGCCATCTGAACCATTTTTCTGATAGTGCGGCAACCACTCTACGGCAAACTTACTTTTGTTTTCCTGTAAGAGAGACAGAAACATGCGAACTATCGGTCTGCCTTCTGGGGCGCATGAAATACTGTATCTGAACGAACTTTGAGTCGTCTAGAGTTGGGATGTATCCGATGGAATACCAGTGATGGCTCTGATCATGTTATAATTATTAAATTCCTGATGCTGTATGTATGTGGATTTGTTGACAGAACTTTGCTGTTACTCGTAAAGCATTATTTGGTGACGTCGTTATGAATTACACGTGGTTTACTTTGAATGGTACAAGTCAACCAATATTCATTTTCTCTTTTGTTAGTAATACGTGGGGTTGTTGGGTCACGTTTCTCTCGTACACTTTCATTCTGTTTATCTCTTTATGTGTGGGGTTTTCTTCGCTATTCGTGTTCTACATCTACATCATACTCCACAACCCTCCTAACGGTGTGTGGCGAATGTTACTTCTGCTACCACTAACCCATCCCACTTGCGAATGGCTCGTGGAAATAATAATTGCTGGTACGCCTCTGTATTGTCTCTTTTATTTCTCGAATTTTCTCGTTGTCATCACTCCGAGGGATGTCTGTAGGAGGAAGCCTCTCTTGCAACGTCTGCTATTGTAAGTTGTTGAGCAGAAGTAAAGCTGTGAGGACGGGACGTGAGTCATGCTTGGATAACTCAGATGGTAGAGCACTTGCCCGCGAAAGGCAAAGTTTCCGAGTTCGAGTTTCGGTCGGCACACAATTTTAATCTGCCATAAAGTTTCATCTTTTCCTATGTATGCGCAAATATTGCATTTATTTACGTCCAGGATCAACTGCAAATATCTGCATCATTCAGCAATTCTCTGCAGGATATTCTGGAAATGGATACTGTTTTCTGGTGTTGCTACTTTCTTATAGACAACCGTGTCATCTGCGAACAATGTTAAAGAGCTTCCTAGCTTTCTTATAGACTATTTATATAGAATGGAAACACTATCTGTTCTGTCATCCTTCCTTGGGTTGCTCTGGTAATTACTATTGTATCTATCGGTTTTGTTACATTAAGAACGACGGGTTAAGTCCTACCTCCAAGGAAGTCTTGAATACAGTCGCAAATGTGATCCATTCTCGGTGAGCTCGTATTTTTTTTTCACTAAACGGCAGTGCGGGACGGTATCAAATACCTTCCTAAAGTTAATGAACACAGTATCAACCGGAGAGACGTTGTCTGCAGCGCTGTGGATCTCATGGAGGAAAAGAGCGAGCTGAGTTTCAGAAAAGTCTGTTTTCAGTCTCTTTTCACTCTTATAGAGGAGATTTTCGTTCACCAAGGACGTCATGAAACAAATCCATAATTCTACAATATACTGAGGTGAACGATATAGGTCTATAATTATGTGCATCTGTCCTACGAGCCTTTTTGAAAATGCTTATGACCTGCACTTTTTTCCAGTCACTAGGTATTCTTCGTTGCTCCAGCGATTTGTGATAAACTACTACCCGAAGGGAAGCAAATTCTTTCGCATAATCTTTGTAGAATCTTTTATGTATTTCATGTGGACCTGATGCCTTTCCGCTACTAACTGATCGTAGTCGCTTTTTTGTTCCGCAAGCGGTCATGTAAGTATCTGATATTTCGACATTAGTAACGATGACTGAAAGGAAGAAGCGTGCTGCGATCTTCCGTGGTAAAACAATTCGGGAAGACCGAATTTAGTACTTCGTCCTTCTCTCTGTTACCTTCAGTTTCGGCCTCAGTATGGTCACTGAGTCAATGAACAGAGGATTTCGAACCGCTTATTGATTTTACGTGAGATAAACAAGTCTTAGGTTGAAACTTCCCGGCAGCTTCTGTTAAGTTTGGAAGGTAGGAGACGAGCTACTGGCAGAAGTAATGCTGCGAGGACAGGGTGTGAGTCGTGCTTGGGTAGCTCAGTTGGTAGAGCACTTGCCCGCGAAAGGCAAAGGTATCGAGTTCAAGTCTCGGTCAGGCACACAGTTTTAATCTGCCAGGAAGTTTCATATCAGCGCACACTCCGCTGCAGAGTGAATATCTAATTCAAGAGTTAGGTTTCTCACTCATATCGGTTGACGAAATTTTACTTTCAGAGACCTTGAAAGCTTCTTTCATGGCTCTCCTTATAATCGTTTCTGCTTTGTTCAACTTTTGTTTGTCAGGTAGATTTAGACTTCTCTTGAACCTGTGAAGTAGCTCTCTTTGTTTACGTAGCACTTTTCTAACACAACTATTAAAACATGATGGGCCTTTCCTGTTCCTTAAGACCTTGTTTGGAATATACTTGTCTCTGGTATACTGAACGATGCTTTTGAATGTTTTCGATTGTGTGCCACGTCTTCGTCCTCAGCACTGAATATTTGATGCTGATTACTCACATATTCTGCTATTTCTATTCTGTCACTATTGCTAACCAAAATTAATTTCGTACATTACTTAATTTTCCTTGCAAAACCCATAGTCAGACTTCGTATGACAGCCATATGATAACTATACCTTCCTGTACTTTAACTGTTTTCTGCTTGGAAATCTAAGACGTTACCTTCACGAATTGGTTGTCTAATTATCTGCTCGAAGTAATTTTCGGACAAGACATCCAGACTAATGTCTGAATAATCTCTGTGTCTGGCACCAGTTTTGCTTGTTTGATTCTTCCAATCCATAACTGGGTTGTTGGATGCGTCCCCTATTACAACAGCATGACTAGGAAAATTACTAACGATATTCTGTAAATTCTTTCTGAAGCGCTCTACCACTACAGTTTCTGACATAGGCTCTCGAAAAGCATCCGATTACAGACCTTTCATGCTTAATTTAGTCCAGATTATTTAATATTCTGGATCCGTGATAGCCTCGCAAAATATTATCGAATTATTTACTGCAATAAATACGTCGCCACCATTGGTGACTAATCTACCCTTACGTTTAGGGTTTCGTTGCTATTCACTTTTGGTTTTAACCAACTTTCTGTTCCTGTCAGGGCACTATAACCTTAAATAAGCGATACTAAACCTAAAATGTTTCCTTGGATGCTCCTGCAGTTCTCTGTATCAAATCTGCGAGATTATTGTTTCTTTTGTAATTTCGATTCTGACAGGCAATTTGTCTCTCATAGAGCCACCACATGGTTCACTGTGGAATAGAGAGAACTTGCACAAATTTTAATTTTTTACTGAATATTTTGTATAAAATTTAAAGTTTTCTTGTAGTTTTTACAATAAAATAATACTGTGTATATTTTCTTCGTGGTGTTGATGAAAAAACTGCTTAAATATAAGGATTGGAGCTCACTCAGTTTTTATACCGTATATTAGTGTACATATTGTGCGCCAGCCCCTCTACAAGACTTTACTCATCAGTTAAAGCAGTCAGAGTGCTGTTCTTTTAATTAACTTTTTTCTCTGTCTGATGCATGTTGTGAGAGCGTAACCGCATTGTGCGTGACGGGTAGCAAAAAACTTTTAATAAAAATCTTTTCTTCTGTGTGTAACTAAGCAGGTTATTTACAAGTCATTTAATCCCAACATTATTTGAGTATTTCGTGAGACAACTGTTAAAATAATTGTCTCGAATATTTCGAGGACTCACGTGCTAAACCACTTCAAAGACAGTGAGCCGAAGTCTTGTACAGTGTGTCCTCAACATCTTCCGTCAAAGTTACGCAGTAAGCTATGATATTAAACTGAGTGTTCTGGAGTGAAGCCGGTGGTCAGATATGGATATTTCAGTCGGTACAAGGTATTGAAAGAGCAATGCGTGCAGGGCAAGTGCCTGTAAACTCTCTATGTTTCTTAACAAACAATTACCTGCCTCAACAAGGTTGGCACCGCTGTCTTAAAAAATAAAAAAATAAAAAAAACACGATTCTCTTTGGTCTGTCCATAGTGGAGTTAACCATTGTTACTACTTGTCGAACATGTAACAGTATGCCTTGCAAAAATATGTAGACATAATATATTTATTAACATATTTATAGCACGGGTCAGCGTATTTTCGTGTTCCACCAGCGCAAACAGAGTCCATATACAAGTTCTGCAAGGGACATTATTTTTTTTATTTTTCATTTTTGGTTACCAGTCCTCTGACTGTTTTTATGCGGTCCGCCATGGGTTCCACTCCTGTGTTAATCTCTTCTCCTTAGATTATCACTTACACCCAAAGTCCTCACTATTTGTTGAATATATACCAATTCCTTCCTTCCTCTACAGTTTTATCACTAATATCAGCTCTGCTACTTGTCATTATTTTCGCCTTTCTTCGGTTTACTCTCAGTCATGTTCTGTGATCAGTAGACTTCCCATTCCATTTGGCTTGTCCTATAACTTTTCCTCGGTTTCACTGAAGATAACGTTGTTAAGAACCAATTTTATAGTTGAAATTTTTCACTTTGAAATTTACTGCCGCCGTTTAACCTGTCTTTTATTTCCGTCATTACAGAGTGAACATGAGAAGTGAAAGGCTGCAATCAAGTCTTACCCGTTTTCAATACGAGCATTTCGTTCTTGATGTTCCAGTGTAATTGTTGCCTTTTCATTCGTGTACATATTGTGTATTTCGTGTATGCTCCTATAGCTTACTCCTGACGTTGCGCTTGCTAATGGAAGAATGGCGTGAGAAAAATCAACATACCTTCAAAGGATTTGTCGTCTTTTCCTATATCGACAAATCCTTACACGCTATCTTGATTTTTCTTACTTCGTTCTTCCGTTAACAAGCGCAACGCAGAATTGCCTCTTTAGTGTCTTTACCTTTCCTAATGCCAAACTGATAGTCACATAAGAGACTGTCAGATTTCCCTTCCATTCTTCTATCTATTATTCCTGTCAACAACTTGGAAGCATAAACTCTTACCTGATCCTGCAATGTTTCTTGTACTTACGTACTGTTGTCTTCGGAATTATGTAGATGACATTTTCTGAAAGTCGTATGACAAGTCTTCAGTCTCACAAATCCTACGCACCAACTTTAATACTCGTTCGACTGAGGGTGCTATGAATCTCTGTCCAATTATCCTCCCTCTTCAACAATGCGGTTGGCAGTACGAGTGAGTGTATTGTCACCAAGAATCTCACTAAACGGGAAAAATTTCATCACAGTTGGTTGCGTACGCCACAGACAGTTGGCCAAGGTTCTAGTCAAAAATTCTTCAGTCCGGAACCGCTCGACTGCTACGGTCGCAGGTTCGAATCCTGCCTCGGGCATGGATGTCTGTGATGTCCTTAGGTTAGTTACGTTTAAGTAGTTCTATGTTCTAGGGGACTGATGACCTCAGATGTTAAGTCCCGTAGTCTCAGAGCCATTTGAACCATTTTTGGACAAAAATTGCTCGAGCAGTACAATTTGAGGAGGTGTAGTACATGATTCATCAACAAAGACCATTGAACGTGACCGTGAAGTACTTATTGGGAAAAATATCCCATCGAGAAGCAATTGTATATTCCTATTGTGTACAGAGTGCGTAAGGGATGGGGAAAATCGATTTTCAACACAGCATTAACATTTGTCAATGGATTATGCCATAATTACGCACAGAGATCAGTGGCCAACAATAAGAACAACTGTTATACTCAGAATAAAATTACGTCGTGGCTGACGTTTCAGCGAGTCGAGTGGTAGGGACCAGATCCCACCCCATGTTTCTCTGATCATAAAGATCCGTCGTTACAAGATTGGCCTGAAACCAGTACTTTGTAAGCTGCTGATACCATACATACCATACTTCTGATCAATTGCATCACGAATTGAAGGAAGAAGCCAATCGCGTAACATCAGAAAAGGAAAAAGACCTAGCCCACCTGTAAAGCATCTCAAATGAATAATCCTAGGACGGGTGCCTAAAACAGTGTTACACTTATTCGCTACGAAAGGCAAAATCGCTATGGTGTTTCAATATACGGCCATTCATCCAGACGTTTTCTTTTATATGAGTATCCCAAATCACAGTAAGTGAGTAACAGGTTGGTTCCTCTAAGCAGATATTCAGTTTTCATGGAGACACTAACAATTCCTTCTTCATTCACCGAAAAGTTACGAAGATTTGGCCAAGTGCGACAGAAATGACAAGGCTTCAAAAGATAGCGCCCATCATTCATTTACGTCGTACTCAGACAAAGCCGATATTGCGTGTGCTTAATTTAAGGCACGATGCCATCCGCCTGATAAATCTCTGGGAACAGGGCTGAGAGCAACAGTAATCCACGGGCTAACATTCCCTACCCAATGAACAGAACTCAATCCCTGATAATTATAGTTTGCCGTTAAACTTACGCATGAAATTAGATTTAGTGGCCAAGTATTATTATCCTATAGAAAGAATTCATCCCCTAATGTAACGGCATTACTATCTTCATAAAAATTTCTTCTCTACAGACCTAAGGAATCGGACTTTTAACAGAAAAATTGTGAAGATTTGTCTGGCACTGTAAATATATAAAGACAAATGTCCCCAGTCTTGTCTTAAGATTGACTGCCAATTCACAAAGTATTTCTTTTTATTTTTTTTATTCCGGGTTCAGGAACAGCCTGTAACGAACTAAGGATCTCTGAAGCTACTCATGCTTATGTTGAGATGCTCCTTAATTTATTGAACTGTCTGGTTAACCATACGCCAATTCTGATCACTCTAAAACACAACTTTGTAACTGGAGGTCATAAACAGAAATATATCACATAGAACTGCTTCTCGCAGACCTCTTAACAGTACCATAACGGGATTTTCCCTCTGCAGCGGAGTGTGCGCTGATAGGAAACTTCCTGACAGATTAAAACTGTCTGCCGTGGCGAGACTCGAGCTCTTGACCTTTGCCTTTAAGGGGCAAGTGCTCTACCAGTTCGAGTCTCGGTGTGGCACACAGCTTTAATCCGTCAGGAAGTCTCTTAAGAGTGTTCTATACCACAGCAATATTGCTTGAAAGTGACACAGACTTTAGGAGTTTGAGATGTAGGTTCAAGGATTGTGTAGCTGTTGTTACCCATCTATATATTAACGCCTTACATAATGATCTAGACCTAAAAATGAGTCTGGTATCAGTAATCCACTCGCAAGTGTGTATCGTATGGGATGTTGCACTGGAGACGGGTATCACAATTTTTTATCAAGAACCGTGGCAGAAATTACGTATCTGCACACAGAAAATAAAAATGTAACGTGAAAAGGATACAAAGCGTAAAAACAGTGACAGTATGAATAGCGATTAAATAAATTTATTTTTTGAGAACACCCAGGGAAAATTGTATTTTAAGGTAAGAACTTATTTTATGTTAGAGTAGCGCTGAGACAGTAAATTATGTCCTATCATCCTTAAAACTTCATGGAATTAACGTTGGAAGATAATTGTATAGTTTTCTCACCGTGTCAGCTCCGCTTCGACACAAGAATAATACCAATTCAGTAACAGTGAATCAGGGAATTACTGCGTTATGATTCACTGAAATCAAGAAGCTACGTGAAGAATCGCGGTGGGGGGTCCGAGGAAATATAATGAGGCATTCCTTACCTGATGCTGACTGCGTTGCAGTGGGTTATGGTGATTGCAGAGGACTCGTAAACACTTTACGTACCTGAAACAAACAGAAATATCTGTCAAACGAAAAACAATGATATACTCATCGGCGTCATCCATATAGAATTGCGTGGTATAAAAAAATATTATACCATTCTGTTTTTATTTCTCTCTTTTTTTTGCGGTACCCTCCTTTGGTGTTCTAAGGCCACATTGGTGTAAGGATATTACAGCGTAGGTTGCGCTGAGGAATAATTGTTGAGAACAAAATTCGTTGCACCTTTTCCGAGTTAATTAGCATTGAAACTAGCCACTCAGGCAGTTGTGTTCGCAAATTCAAGCGGCTTACCGCACACAATTAGTGTCAATTGCTCTCACAGCGTGGATGATAACGCTTGAGACTGTTCAGCTTTTCGCTGGGGTTCATTCCTTACTACCGCCCCATGTCCAATTTTTGTATCGCTCTCTTGTTGGGTTTTTTTTGTGTCGCTCTCTTGTTTGGGTTTTTTGTATCGCTCTCTTGTTCGGTGTTAGGAAACAAAACGAAGTACACGTTTGACGACACCGTCTCTGGCGGGCCGCTTGAATTTGCATGCGCAACGGCATGTCTGACTAACTTCAATGCTAATTAAATCGTGAACGGCACCACTTATCGAATTTTATTCTTAACAATTATTTCTCAGCACAGCTTACTCTGCAACACCCTTACAAGCTTTTCACACTGTTTCTGACGACCGTGTATATAATCGCACTGTGGCGTAAGAGTGCACGAATTTTTTAATTATAGTCCTCACACACACAACGTACATGCGCAAACACTCACCCCCCATTTCCCTCCCCCCCCCCCCCCCACACACACACACACATAGAGAGTGGGAGAGAGAGAGAGAGGGAGAGAGAGAGAGAGAGAAGAAGAAGAAGAAGAAGAAGAAGGGGAGGGCTAAAACAAAATTCACACACTTTGACTCCACAGTGTGATTCTTTGCTTACTAACCAAATTTCATCCTATACTTATTTTCGGTAGAAAATGGATATAAGACAAAGAAAGGCAACTTGGTAACAAATATTTCCACTTAATAATGGCCACACAGTTTGCCATCAAAAGGCACCCTTATGTCATTTACAACATTAACATACAGTGCCAGAGTCAAAAAAATTTGTGCATGAAACTGTAAGCTGGTGTGGTCTCCTGACCATTTCTTACATATTTCACCATCGTATTCTGTATATCGAGACGTTTCATTCTAGCCCAACATCGATAGAGTAGAGTCAATTTTACATATTTCCATTAAATCTATATGCAGATCTAATAAATAGATCGCAAGTGCACAAGAAGATTAAAAAGTCGAGGTTGGCGTACACAAACATTCAAGACACGACGAAAGCCACAGGAGACAACCAGCCCACTGGAAAATCCGTAGGAGGGTGAGTTAGCATGCAGCTGCGCTGACTGGCCGACAGCCCATGGACCAAAACAGTTTTTGCCAGAGAAATGGGATAATGACCTCCGTGTTCACCTTAAAAGCAAAACCAGCTATATTGTTTGGGAGAGCCCCAGCATACGCATTTTTTTGATGACCTTAGTGCGCAGTTTCAGAGTTCTCACAAGTGAACAGTAAACATTTAATGCAGATGCTGTATATTCCCAGATTGGTCGGCTTAGCCATTTTCCCGTTTGTAAGAGTAATGCTGATTGGTGGACTACTTCTGACGCAATTAGCTAGAGGAGTGAGGGAAAGACAGCAGATGATATACCCTTCCACTTTTTGTGAGGAGGGAAGTCGTTCTGGTGACGCTCTTCTAGCAGGAACACATAGTGGGAGCGAGTGCACTCTTGCGTGTACGCAGAGAGTTAGGAACAAAGTCTCTACTCAGTACTGCACTGAGAGAGCACAACTGTTGCTAGCGAATCGGAGTGATACTTTATATTGAGTCGCTCGCAATTAAGCGTTTGTTCACTGTGTTGGCCGTGACAATGTGCAGTGTGAACACAGACAGAGTATTAGTTAGCGCCTGCAAGTGAGCATTGAGTGGCATTGCGGTGGACTGGTTATCTGACTGGTGTACCACGCCAATAGTTAGACTAGTGGCAGATAGGAGTCCTTGGCTTCGTCAAGGCGTAGTGAGAGTTTGATTGGCGAAGGTCAATCCAGATAGAAAGTGATAGTTTTGTTATTTTTGTGGCGAACGACGCAGGCAGCAGTCGTTGCAGCTCCCGGTATTATGCACTACAGTGTAGGCGAGACCCATCTTTCCTCCATTAGAAATAAGATACTTCATTCACGTCACTCCATTACATTTCTCACATGACAGCCTCAACCGTACTTAGAAAAATTCAATCAGATAATTATTCAAGTTGTCTAGGCAAGGATTTCAGCCATTCTGCCTAGTAAATAACACTCTTAAAGAAAAGGGATAAACTTGCTTTCCCACACTTTGTATATAAATGTCATTAACAGGATTCCTATCCACAAGAGGTAACCTACTATTCTGGAAGGAACCCGGAAATTTGTGTATCAGTTTGTAAATAAAAGCTTCACTTGATTTTCTTAAATTTTGCAATAAATAAGATCTTTCGTCTGTTTAACGTTTATCTAACTAGCAATACTCTAGTGCCCAAGTATCCCACTAGTTATGTAAGAAAATAGAATATTTTTGTGCCTTTTCCTTACAGCAGACGGCTCCAGAAGATATTTATTGCTAAAAGCTTTTCAGGCATTTCTTTTTGCTATGTTAGGAGCGTCTGTCTGACTTCTGTAGTAGTGTGGGGTGGAAATTGCTTCTTGCAGGAGCCAAAGAGGACTTGTCAGATCAATCCATTGCACAACTCATCAACATAACAAGCACACACTGACAGAAAATGGCGACCCTGCCAGGATAGGTAAGATAGGTAGGTTACCAAGATAGGACAGTGTCATAATACATGTTAGATGATAGTTACGTATGGCAGGTTGCAATCTTAGTAAAAAAAAATTTTTTTGGGCGTTACAGAAAGTTTATTGATATTTAGGCAATGTTAAGTTAAGCAAGAGGCAAATAATTGTAACTTTTTTGAAAAAAAAAGAAATTTAGTTGATTGGAGAAAAAATTATTTTAGGGTGCATTATCACTTTTAAAAATTTTCTTTCGTATCTTAAAGAGTTATTTGCAAAGATTTAGGAACAGAATAGATACAAGTAGCGAGGAAAGCAGTAGTAAAAAGGTCTTGTGTTATTTTATTGGAAAATTTTTGGGTTTTTACGATTTTTGAGTAGCTGTTAGGGCATAGGATTTTCAGGTGATAGGCACAGACGCAGAGTGACGCAGAGACGCAGAGTGACACATATCAAATAAGTTAGAATTAAGAAGTAACATTTTTCAGCCCTTTGCAAGCGCACAGGTGGATATTGGAGTCTGTAGCAGAGCAGACAGAACAGTAGCCAAGAATTCACGACGTTGTTGTTGTTGGTTTAACCAGCTTGTTTGTGGTTGTACAGTTTTGTGTATAGGGTTGCGGTGTGTTGAAAGAACTTCCACGTTAACGAGAGCGCAAGCCAAAAGGTTACGTGGTAGACAGCAAGTAGACGAGATAGAGGAGAATCAACCAGATAAACAGCAAGTAAACGAGCTTGCTGAGAATAGGACAGACGTTGAACCAGAGGATAGGACACTCGGTGAGCTGCAGAATCAGCAGGCTCAGGTAGATTTGGATAGAATTGAGACAGATCAATTCAGAGACCGAATGCGCGTTAATACAGTCAATGAACCGGCAGGTAGTTAACGTTCAAAGAGAAGTAAACAATGAGGAAGAGGGGGAACATTTAGAATACGTCGAACCTCTTGTACACATTCTAAATATGCCTCAGCAACAGGCACAGAATTCTGTGGAGTTACGAGCGCCGTGGAAAGGTATCGTGACAGACGCAACTGTACTTGCAAACATAATACATACACAACAGAGAGGGCAGTGTGCGGAGTAGTTTGCGTCACGAAATGGTTCAATGACAAACGCAACTAGTTCTCAACATAGAGAGCAACACAGGGAGAACAGAAGACAGCACGGACTGTTGCAGTTATCGAACTTAGAAACGTCACAGCACAGTCCAGTAAACGACGCAAGTGACCGAGTAGAAAAAAAAAAGATCGAAAACACACAGTCCAGCAGAAGGTAGTGTTACAGGATAGGACGCGATCATGGAGATGTTACAAAAATGAACGATATTATAACGACACAAATAGCGAAACAGAATCGGGATATTAACACACAGATGGCGAAACACTGTCAGGAATTGAAACAGGATAATCAGGAATTGAGACAAGAGACTAGGACACAGATTCAACAGGTTGAAATCCAGATGGAAGAAGGGATTGCCAGAATTGATAGTCAGATCACTCAGATAAATAAAACCACGAAAGAACCTAGGGAAAGAATTCAGGTACTAACACAAGGTCAGCTGCAATTACGCACTGACGTGGGCAAGTTCCAATTGGACATTGTAAACGTTGACAAAAAGGTGGAACGTTTTACAGCGGAAGAAGATATTTATTGCTGAAAGCTTTTCAGGTATTTCTTTTTGGTACGTTGGGAGCGTCTGTCAGACTTCTTTAGTAGTGTGGGGTGGAAATTGCTTCTTTCAGGAGCCAAAGGGTACCTGTCAGATCAATCTGTTGCGCAACTCGTCAACATAACACCCACACATTGACAAAACAAAAAAATCCGTGGGTGAAAAATGGTTCAAATGGCCCTGAGCACTATGGGACTTAACATCTTAGGTAATCAGTCCCCTAGAACTTAGAACTACTTAAACCTAACTAACCTAAGGACATCACACACATCCATGCCCGAGGCAAGATTCGAACCTGCGACCGTAACAGTACCGTGGTTCCGGGCTGCAGCGCCTAGAACCGCACAACCACCGCGGCCGGATCCGTGGGTGAACTGGAGTCTAACCACATACGTTTCGATGTGGCACCTAGATGGAGTCACCAAGTCACACAGTTACAACTGCCCAATTTATAACAAAATTTTTGTTTGGCAGAATTAAAATACAAACTGGCGAATCATAGAGATATCTGCCATGGGTATCATCAAGGCGTTCTGTTACGGACACCTGTAAATATAAGACTACTCTTGATTTTCACTCTGGTAACACCGATGAAAAGCGTACTCTGAGTGTATCCTCTCAAATCACCACAATATTATTTGACAGCTCTTTCCGATGCTGTCTCGACACCACTGCTTCTGCTGTCAATACCAGGACAGGGAGTAGTTTATTTTGGCATGGTGTCTCAAACTGTACAGACCCCAAGCAATTCTAGTAATACGAGGAATTAAAATACGGATGAATTTTTAACGTTATTTTGTTTTTCTGGATATAGTCATCTTTGTTGTGCTTTCACAAATGTTGTGCACCCCTGTATCTAGTAAATATAATATAAATTGAGAAAAGAAAGAAAAATTGCTTGATAACAAGGTCAGAGAAGCGTAACAGACATGTAACAGAAAATAGCTTTCGACATGACCATTGGTCGCAAAGGCACCGTTGCAGTACTACGCCATAAAACAGCACCCAGTCAACCAAGAGCGCGCAGGAGTTTTTCCGGAAAGCGAACGTGTTTGGGTGTGTCTAGCCACGTCAATTACTCCCAAGGCACGAGTTTTCGAGATGGCGCACCAATCACTTCTTCAGGATTGTCAACTTTGTAATTAGAATAGAAGAAAAAAGGAAGAAAGAAAAATTAGTGTCCCGTCGACGTAGAGGTCATTAGAGACGGAGCACAAGCTCTGAATGTTTCAAGAAGCTGCCGATAAAAACATGATGTTTTAATTTATTAATCCTTTACCAGTCGCTGAATTCGCGGAATGTTTCTCAGACAATATGTACGCATATAACTGAATGCACCAGAAAAATTATGTCATTGTACGGCTAGTAGCTCAAGAGATATGATGTTATAAAAACCGAAATGCGTGAAAAACCGTCGCATCATGCTTGACATTTGAATTTATTACTTCGTTGCTATGGACTCTACTCGTTAACAGTGTTCGCAGACGTTATCCACATCTGCTGCTTATGTATCGACAAAAAATATACCAGTGAACGACACAGTTTACGAAATATGATGTCATATATTGAGATGTGTGAAAACTTGCAGCATCATGGATGACGTTTTAATTTCGTATTGCTTCCTTACTACTAACTGTATTCAGAACACATTTCGCATACAGTGGCTGCATAAAACTCTGGATGTACGGGCAAAATTGTATTATTGTACAGCACATAGTTCAGAAGATACGACATCACAGATGTTAAAGTGGGTGAAAATCAATCTGCAGGGTGAAATTCGCTAGTGATACAGGTGAAATCTTTTACACATACATGAGAAATATGTTAAATATATGTGTAATATATTTGATACGTGCGTACATGGACAAAGGCACAGGTAAAAAAAGCACTCCGTCCTCAGGCCACGAGTGGCCTTCCGGGACCATCAGACCGCCGTGTCATCCTCAGTGGAGGATGCGGATAGGAGGGGCGTGGGGTCAGCACACTGCTCTCCCGGTCGTTACGATGGTATTCTTGACCGAAGCCGCTACTATTCGGTCGAGTAGCTCAATTGGCAACACGAGGCTGAGTGCACCCCAAAAAATGGCAACAGCGCATGGCGGCGTGGATGGTCACCCATCCAAGTGCCGCCCACCCTCGGCAGCGTTTAACTTCGGTGATCTCACGGGACCGGCGTATCCACTGCGGCAAGGCCGTTGCCCACACAGGTAAAAAGCTGATCCTTAAATCTCTGGAACGATTTCAACTAAATGTGGTACACACGTTAGTTACAATCTGGAAAGAAATATTGTCGAGACCACCAGCCTCCTGTTGGTGTGAGCGTAATAATATGGAGAGAGAGGGGTGGAGGAAGAGATGGGCAGGTAGCGACGGGGAAGGAGGAAATGGCCGTAGATAAGGGTGAGGAGAACATGGACAGATAGAGAGGAAAAGGGGAATTGGACAGAGAGAGGAGGTGAAGTAGGCGATGGACAGAGAAAGGAAAGAGCTGGACAGAAACAGCGGGTGCAAGAAATATGGAGAAAGAATGGAGTGGAGGAGTTGGGACAGATAGAGGGGGAGGAGGAAATGGACAGAGAAAGGGAAGAGTAGGCAATGAACAGTGAGAGGTGCGAGGAGGAGATGGACAGAGGGGCAAAAGTGGAGGGTTTAAAAAGGGAGAGGGGAGAGAAGCAGGTGGACAGAGAGGGGAGAGAAGAACAGAGAGAGGGGCAGGAGGCGATGGACAGAGATTGGGGTGTGTAGTGGAGTATGTGGACACAGTGAGAGGAAAGAGGAGTCGGAGAGAAAGGGGGTGAAGAGAGGAGGGGGAAGGAGGAGATAGACTAATAGAAGACTGAAATAAAAATGTACCTGAGAACGCTTGGTACTCTCCTAGTCTAAGTATAAATGTACTGCACTGTGCATAACACACTTTGAAAGCAGGCAACGTGGGATGGGCTTTAGTCCGAGAGTAGCTCCCATTTTCTTGTATTTAGACTGAAAGAGCATGCAGTAACAGTTAGGGCCGTATCGCACCGCTCGGCAGGTGCGTCACGTCCAGTGGGCAGCCATAACGGCCGATGGTGGTGGCTGCGCCTCTGCGAGCCGTGTAAGCCCCATTATGCAGCAATAATGAGGTTATTAGCCCGCCGCGAGCGCGTGCCGGGGACATCTGGACGTCGCGGGACACAGGAGCGGGCAGCCCGGGGCCGGGCGAGGCGGCGCTAAGCCGCGCCCGGCAGCAGCAGCCACGCCGGCCGGCCCGATGCAAATTGGCGTGCAGATTACAGTATCGGCCGCGCGCAGATGCCTTGTGTAATCAGCGTGGCGCCGCCTGGCGCCGGTATCAACACAGCTAACTAAGTTGCGCGCGCACTCAGGGCGCTCCCGTACGGCTCCTCCTTACGTCACACAGAGGCGGCAATGGCGTCGGGCGCTGCTACTAAAGCCTAACGGCCTGGCTGCGTCGAATAACAAAGAGGAATACGTGCTCGCAGCACTGCTTTACGGCTGTTAAACGTGGCGTTCGTGTTTCTGAAATATTACTTGCAGAGATTATGAAGGTAATGGCAATAAAAAAAAGTACTTTAAAAATGGATCCAAACAATCTCGACAGCAAAAATATTTATTTTGTGGTAACCAGTTTCGTTCAGATTTTCTCCGTGCGCAGAGCGTCATGACACGATGGTTGGCGGTGGCGGTGAAAAGAGCGGGTGTTATAACTCCACTTGACGTTCGTCACATCGCTTCATTCACTGCCACCGCTTGCCGTCATGTTATGAGGGTCTGAGGACGTCAAAAACTGACCGAAACTGGTTACAACAAAATAAATGTTCTTGCGGTCGAGAGCGTTTGCCTTCATTTTTAAAGTAAATTTTTCCAGATTGCTGTTCTCCCGGAGAAATGTTCTAAAAAACTACTAAAAGAAAATGTTCTTTCGTCCATCCTGCATCTCGCGACCCTCGAGGACGTCACCAATTGTCGGTGAAAATAACGCAAGCAACCACAATACTTTTAAAATGCTTTAAGAAAATGATGCGCTTGAGTCTTAGTTCAGAAAATGAAGGCTTCCACGATCGGATATATAAGCAGCTGGTAAATGAAGCATTTTTCATGATTGTGGTCCTCGAAACCTTCCCTTTTCTAACGTTTTGTCCTGTCACGTTGGACCTCTTGAGATGTGTTCTTTCTTTTGCTGAGGCTTGCCGAATAACGGGTCGGACGTCGGGGAGTGACTTAAATGCTGTTGAAATGGAACGTGGTCGACGTTTACACGTACTGACAGAGAAAATTCTTGTCAGAGATAAATCTTAGGTACTGACTGTCGTCTGTCAAAGATGAAACGTGTCTACTGATTCTATAGAGTAACGGTGCATGTATCATGAAGTTTCATGGCTTCTTCTTTCTGTTAATACTATCCCCATATTTATTACAATTTCGATTCCTTATCTGCCACGAGGAACTATTATACACGGCTTTATAGAGAAGACATCGCAACTTATAAATATAGGGATAATTTTAACAGATAAGAAAAGAAGCCATGAACAGTTCACATTGTTCAAATGGCTCTGAGCACTATGGGACTTAACTACTGAGGTCATCAGTCCCATAGAACTTAGAACTACTTAAACCTAACTAACCTAACGACATCACACACGTCCATGCCCGAGGTAGGATTCGAACCTGCGATCGCAGCAGTCGCGCGGTTCCAGACAGTAGCGCCTAGGACGGCTCGGCCAACATGGCCAGCCCATGAAGAGTTGCTCTACAGAATCGATAAATAATTTTATCTTTGACAGACGACAATCCATACTTAAGTTTTGTCTCTCACAAGGATTATCTTTGCTGATCACGTGTAAACCTCGAACACACCCCTTTTTCACGGTGCTTATGTCGCTCTCCGACATCTGTGCTGTCAGTCTTTTTAAAAAATAAATATGAACATTTTCCGTTGGCAGAACTCAGCGGAACCAGGAGCACCTTTGAAAATGTTAGGAACGGAAACGTTTTAAGTTTCAGTTCCACACAACCTGGAAATTTCAACAGCAGTTAATTCAGAAGTAATTAATCAGTATGAAAATTTGCTTATCAACTTTGTATGTGAAGTGAGGGCCTATTTCCCTGTATTTTGCAAGGCGATACCTGGTTGTATTCTTATATAATTTAACTATCTACTAGTTGGAGATTTCCGTCAAAACGAAGTCTTTGCAGGAACTTGGGTGCATTCATGTATACCGATATCGTTTGTACCGAATCAGTAACCACTTTCACGACCAAATATTTGGTTTTATACTAGCCTTTCATCCGCGTACGCATGTCATTCAGTTCACACACATATTCATGGTCTTTCACAGTTCCCATGGTAGGCTTCTACGGGTTACAGGGGAGACTTAGTAAATAAAGTTTTGATGAGGAACCCATGTTTGGAAGTGTACCGTTCGGATTTAAATAAAATTTTTCAGATCAGCTCACTTCCAAATCTCGCGCTCCATGTGACGCAAGCAACGGAGACAATGAGCTCTGACACGTGTGTTCCACAGGCTCTTAAATTCTGAATCAAGAGTCCCTAATTGATGTCCCGCTTTCATTAAGAAATCAAAGTCAGCTTTCAAAATTCCTATTGATTATTTAATCCTTGCACATTGCTATCCGGTCATCTACCCTCGCAGAATCCTCCAAGACGCCCTACGAATCGATTCCATAGCGAATGTGCAGATAAAGTTGATCATTTAATAGCGCATACAAACAGGCGTTCCTCCCACTCAACATTCATGAATAGGAGAGAAAGAAATTTTATAATATCATTCAGCTCGAGGTATCCTCTGCCAGACACTTCATACTGATTTGCAAAGTGTAGATGTAGACCTGGAAGCCGGTGTGGAAGGGGCACGGGACGACCATACTTCAGCATTAGGTAACCTTTGTGCTGCATTGTTTATGGTAACCTACAAACATTTGACGTATCAAGGTGTTAGAAGGTGTTTACATATCAGCGAAAGCTTAACAGTCGCTTGGAGAAACAGCACAAAGCATTTGGATAGGAATAGGCTAGGTGTATTGGGTGACAATAGGCGGTGCTGTTACCAAGAAGACTTTTATGTTATTGTTGACTATTACGTTTCATTACCACACCCAGACTTTCGCTCTGGACATCCCAGGAATTCAACTTCCATTCCACTGATTGGATCTGGATTTTCTAATAATTTTAAGTGCAGGGTGATATCGAAAGGTTTAGATTTAGCAATTCATGAGATACTAGTTCGCTATACGTCACATGTCATAGAGGGAAATAAAAAGATCTTCCGTAGCCGTGTGTCGACCCTGTTTGAACTGGTTGCAACGGACGATTTTCAGCCAGGCGAAAAAAAAAAAAAAAAAAAAAAAAGGAAGATCTTAGCATTTGAGACGTTTGAACACCGACATATGGAGTTATTGGAATCTTTGTCTGTAATGTGTAGTACAATACAAATACTGCATACGAATATTACAACAGAGCGAAACAGACTGCATTCGGGAAGTTGTGTGTGAAATAATGTTACGGTCTAATTACGAATGTCCGCTGTTCCAGTATTGGACATTTTATATATTAACCAGAACCATGAGTGGATGAATTATGTGAGAAATGGTGTATCTTTCCTACCTTTTACGTCGTGAGACACTCAGGAAAATATATTGTTATTTTTGAATATTTGGGTGGTGATGAAGAGTAGTGGAAAGGGGAAATTTGTGGTATGGGCTACAGGACCAAACTGCTGAAGTTATCGGTCCCTAGGCTTACGCACTACTTAATCTAACTTAAACTGTTGTTGTTGTTGTGGTCTTCAGTCCTGAGACTGGTTTGATGCAGCTCTCCATGCTACTCTATCCTGTGCAAGCTTCTTCATCTCCCAGTTCCTACTGCAACCTACATCCTTCTGAATCTGCTTAGTGTATTCATCTCTTGGTCTCCCTCTACGATTTTTACCCTCCACGCTGCCCTCCAATACTAAATCGGTGATCCCTTGATGCCTCAGAACATGTCCTACCAACCGATCCCTTCTTCTAGTCAAGTTGTGCCACAAACGTCTCTTCTCCCCAATCCTATTCAATACTTCCTGATTAGTTATGTGATCTACCCATCTAATCTTCAGCATTCTTCTGTAGCACCACATTTCGAAAGCTTCTATTCTCTTCTTGTCCAAACTATTTATCGTCCACGTTTCACTTCCGTACATGGCTACACTCCATACAAATACTTTCAGAAACGACTTCCTGACACTTAAATCTATACTCGATGTTAACAAATTTCTCTTCTAGAGAAACGCTTTCCTTGCCATTGCCAGTCTACATTTTATATCCTCTCTACTTCGACCATCATCAGTTATTTTGTTCCCCAAATAGGAAAACTCCTTTATTACTTTAAGTGTGTCATTACCTAATCTAATTCCCTCGGCATCACCCGAGTTAACTCGACTACATTCTATTATCCACGTTTTGCTTTTGTTGGTGTTCATCTTATATCCTCCTTTCAAGACACTATCCATTCCGTTCAACTGCTCTTCCATGTCCTTTGCTGTCTCTGACAGAATTACAATGTCATTGGCGAACCTCAAAGTTTTTATTTCTTCTCCATGGATTTTAATACCTACTCCGAATTTTTCCTTCCCTGCTTGCCCAATATACAGATTGAATAACATCGGGAAGAGACTACAACCCTGTCTCACTCCCTTCTCAACCACTACTTCCCTCTCATGTCCCTCGACTCTTATAACCGCCATCTGGTTTCTGTACAAATTGTAAATAGCCTTTCGCTCCCTGTGTTTTACCCCTGACACCTTCAGAATTTGAAAGAGAGTAGTCCAGTCAACATTGGAAAAAGCTTTCTCTATGTCTACAAATTCTAGAAACGTAGGTTTGCCATTCCTTAATCTATTTTCTAAGATAAGTCGTAGGGTCAGTATTGCCTCACGTGTTCCAACATTTCTACGGAATCCAAACTGATCTTCCCCGAGGTCGGTTTTTACTAGTTTTTCAATTTGCCTGTAAAGAATTCGCGTTAGTATTTTGCAGCTGTGATTTATTAAACTGATAGTTCGGTAATTTTCACATCTTTCAACACCTGCTGTCTTTGGGATTGGAATTATTATGTTCTTCTTGAAGTCTGAGGGTATTTCGCCTGTTTCATACATCTTGCTCACCAGATGGTAGAGTTTTGTCAGGACTGGCTCTCCCAAGGCTGTCAGTAGTTCCAATGGAATGTTGTCTACTCCGGGGGCCTTGTTTCGACTCAGGTCTTTCAGTGCTCTGTCAAACTCTTTACGCAGTATCGTATCTCCCATTTCATCTTCATCTACATCCTCTTCCATTTCCATAACATTGTCCTCAAGTTCATCGACCTTGTATAGACCCTCTATATACATCTTCCACCTTTCTGCTTTCCCTTCTTTGCTTAGAACTGGGTTTCCATCTGAGCTCTTGATGTTCATACAAGTGGTTCTCTTATCTCCAAAGGTCTCGTTGATTTTCCTGTAGGCAGTATCTATCTTACCCTTAGTGAGATAAGCCTCTACATCCTTACATTTGTCCTCTAGCCATCCTTGCTTAGCCATTTTGCACTTCCTGTTTATCTCATTTTTGAGATGTTTGTATTCCTTTTTGCCTGCTTCACTTACTGCATTTTTATATTTTCTCCTTTCATCAATTAAATTGAGTATCTCTTCTGTTACCCATGGATTTCTACTAGCCCTCGTCTTTTTACCTACCTGATCCTTTGCTGCCTTCACTACTTCATCCCTCAAAGCTACCCATTCTTCTTCTATTGTATTTCTTTCCCAGATTCCTGTCAATTGCTCCCTTATGCTCTCCCTCATTCTCTGTACAACCTCTGGTTCTTTTAGTTTATCCAGGTCCCATCTCTTTAAATTCCCACCTTTTTGCAGTTTCTTCAGTTTTAATCTACAGGTCATAACCAACAGATTGTGGTCAGAGTCCACATATGCCCCTGGAAATGTCTTACAATTTAAAACCTGGTTCCTAAACCTCTGTCTTACCATTATATAATCTATCTGAAACCTGTCAGTATCTCCAGGCTTCTTCCATGTATACAGCCTTCTTTTATGAATCTTGAACCAAGTGTTAGCAATGATTAAGTTGTGCTCTGTGCAAAATTCTACCAGGCGGCTTCCTCTTTCAGTTCTTAGTCCTAATTCATATTCACCTACTACGTTTTCGTCTCTCCCTTTTCCTACTACCGAATTCCAGTCACCCATGACTATTAAATTTTCGTCACCCCTCACTATCTGAATAATTTCTTTTATTTCAACATAGATTTCTTCAATTTCTTCGTCATCTGCAGAGCTAGTTGGCATATAAACTTGTACTACTGTAGTAGGTGTGGGCTTCGTATCTATCTTGGCCACAATAATGCGTTCACTATGCTGTTTGTAGTAACTTACCCGCATTCCTATTTTCCTATTCATTATTAAACCTACTGCTGCATTACCCCTATTTGATTTTGTGTTTATAACGCTGTAGTCGCCTGACCAGAAGTCTTGTACCTCCTGCCACCGAACTTCACTAATTCCCACTATATCTAACTTTAAGCTATCCATTTCCCTTTTTAAATTTTCTAACCTACCTGCCCGATTAAGGGATCTGACATTCCACGCTCCGATCCGTAGAACGCCAGTTTTCTTTCTTCTGATAACGACATCCTCTTGAGTAGTCCCTGCCCGGAGATCCGAATGGGGGACTATTTTACCTCCGGAATATTTTACCCAAGAGGACGCCATCATCATTTAATCATACAGTAAAGCTGCATGCCCTCGGGAAAAATTACGGCCTTGCTGCCAACCGTTCGCAGTACCAGCACAGCAAGGCCGTTTTGGTTATTGTTACAAGGCCAGATCAGTCAATCATCCAGACTGTTGCCCTTGCAACTACTGGAAAGGCTGCTGCCCCTCTTCAGGAACCACACGTTTGTCTGGCCTCTCAACAGATACCCCTCCGTTGTGGTTGCACCTACGGTACGGCTATCTGTATCGCTGAGGCACGCAAGCCTCCCCACCAACGGCAAGGTCCATGGTCCATGGTTAAACTAACTTACGCTAAAGACAACTCACACACCCATGCCCGACGGGGCGAGCCACGCGAACCGTAACAAGAAGCCTCAGATCGCACGGCTACCCGGGGCGGCGAAGTGTAGTGTCGCGAAGTTAACACAAAATATCAAGGACCAGCTGATGGTTCATAATATAGCAACAACATTTTCTATAGTGTTTACATCAGCAGTGGAAGTCATAGCAGATATTCAGGAACTATGCTTGCAGATGATTCCTCATCGTCGCTATTCTGTCGATCCTGAGTTATCAGACTTAATTTTCTCTCTTCTCTAAGCGGCTTTCGGCGAGGAATCGCAATAGTGATTTAGTTTTCAAACTTAGTTTGATGAAATTTTCAACCAAAAAATATCTAGCATACAATATAGTTAACAACCACCTTAACGTCGATATTTTACCAATATGTGTGTTATATAAAGAGAGACAAACCTTTATTATATCAACATTGATAAGAGAAAAGAGTGAAAGACAGGTCGTTTGAATTTTATGGTGCACAAATTTGTATCAGATATATGCCGGTAAACGACGAGCACGTAATGTGAGTAGTGATAGACAGATGGTAATTGTATCACTGCTGGGAAGTGAAAGAACAATGAGAAAATAATAACTTTTTGACGGAATGGTATCAAATACTAAGTAAAACTTTAGTATTTCACCGTTATGATAGATGCCATTCTCTATCCATTTCACTCTCGTGCACTAGCAGTCAGTTCAGGAGTTTTTCGGAACGACTCTTTCATACCATTCTGTATCTTCCAGCAGTGACGATATGGAACTGAAAACTAACGTATCCAACTTCGAACGTACTGCTAACAATATCTGATGTAAATACAAAGATTGTGCTCCATTTATAGTCTTCCAGCTGAGTATCTGGTACTGCCCAGGTACAGACGTATTCCAGTTGTACTAGTCTATCTCTTCCTTCTCTCTTTCTCTGCCCATCTTCCTCTCCCCCTGTCAACGCCCATCTGATCCTCATCCCTCTGTCTGTCGACACCCTTCATCCCTCATTCTCTGTCGTTCTCCTCACCCTCTCTCTGTCCTTCCGCTTCCCCTTCTCCCTCCATCCATCTGCTCCTTACCCCTGTCTCTATGCATCTGCTTCTTCCCCATTTTATCTGCTCCTGCCACTTCAGTCCATCTCCTCCTGCCCCTCTCTCTGTCTTGCTCCGCTTCTGTCTCTCTGTCCATCTGCTTCCCCTCTCTATGCACTTCTCTTCCTCTCCCCTCTCTCCATCCACCCTTTCATCGCCCCTCTCTCTATCCATCTCCTTCATGTTCCTTTCTAAGTCCATCTCCTCATTCTCACTCTCTCTGTCCATCTTCTCCTCCGTCCTCTCTCTGGCTATCTCCTCCTCCCTCCTTTCTCTATGCACCTCCTCAATCTTCCTTTTCTCTATCTCCTCCTTCTATCCCTCTATCCATTTCCTCCACTTTCCCTTCTCAGTTCATTTACTCCTCTCACACTCTCTGTCCACTCCTCCTGTTTAGTTTCTCTGTCCATCTCCAGCTGTGCCCATCTCCTCGTGTCCCCTATCTGTGTCCGTCTTCTCCTTCTCCCTCTCAGTCTGTCCACCACCTCCTCGCCCTTTTTCTTTTTACGTTATCACGTCCATTCCAATAGGAGGTTGCTTGTTCTTATCCCAAAGTATTTCTTTCCAATTAGTGAGGAACATATGCACGAAGTTTGGTTGAAATAGATTCAGCGGTTTAGGAGATATACAACATACATACAATGACACAAAAATACACACATTTTTATAATATGTATAGATAAAGCAGACGTTTGGAAATCGAATAAGTCTTTATACAGAAAAGTATCAGACGCCTCATTTTGACTATCGTTATGGAGTAGAATGACGTAGTCTTTGGGTTAACAAAACCTTTAGAAGATAGGTAGCAGAGGACAAAGGGAAGCCACCATTCGGCGTACCTGCAGACATCCATGTGGGAGGGAGAGAGGGAGGGGCGGGCCAGTTTGGACAGGCGGTGCATGGGGGCGATTTATGGGTCCCCGTGGTACGCGGCGCGCTAGTCGGGGACGCGATCGATACCAGCCGTCAGAGCGGGGACAGTCGACCGCCTGAACGGGTCGACTCTTCCCTCCGCACACTGGCTCCTCTCTTTTTTTTAAATTATTTCTTAGCTGCGAACAAGTTCAAGAGAATATTTGTGAGCTGAGAGATCGAAGAAGTAGTGTAATGAAGTTAGACCTAATGAAATGCAGTCGGAAATGATGCTCATCAGATACAAACTTCAACTTTTATGGTACTTTTGTTTTTGAGGCACAGCATTATAAAATTTTTCAGAGGAAACCCACTGAAAGAAAATTAGGAAACTAGGCACCTAAATGATTTTGTGCATGTCTCAAAGAAAAAAAAGAATATTACTTAAGTCTCACTTCCTTTACTTTTCTTTCGCGTATGCCATAGTCCCGCAGCGATCGCAGGGCCGGCGTGCTTACAACGGATTTGGCAGTGTTAGTGTTTGCAGATGGCCGGATGCCGTTTCTGACGCCACCCCGTAACCCCCAGGATGGAATCAGTGTACCCCAACTGTCTGCATGCGGTGTAAATCGTGAAATAGTGCGGACGTGTTTCAAGTGTCTGCGACACATGTAACTGAGGCGGAACGTGGGGACCAGCCCGGTATTCACCTAGCGGGATGTGGAAAACCGCCTAAAAACCACATCCAGGCTGGCCAGCACACCGGCCCACGTCGTTATTCCGTCGGGCTGATTCGATCCGGGGCCGGCGCGCCTACCCGAATCCAGGAAGCAGCGCGTTTGCGCGCTTTTTTTTCTTTTTTTTGTTACTTTTTTTATGTTTTTTTTTTGGACCACTTTTTTCCCTTAAAAAGCCCCTTAGGAAAATGGAACTAAAATAAATAAATAAAAAAAAAACCTAAGTGCCACCGCCACTTTTCATATGATTACATTTAGGGAGCGTGTACAAATGAGAATTCTAATAACTAAGTGTTACAAGTAAGTGTTACAACAACAAAGGTAGCATAAAAGAGTAATCAAAAAAATAAAAATATAAACCACTGATGTAATTCTAACTAAAAGGTTCTTCAATAATGTAACTGGTTCCACTTGGAGCCTCGCCATCGTTATCTGAAATCTCCAACAGCGCCTTTGAAGGGCATCTGCAACGGAGGCATTCTGCTTCGCTAGTGCCTCAAGGAAAACAGTATCCTTGCAGCAGCTTGTCTCTTCCTTTGGTCATGGCTGACAAGGCAGAACGTTGAGCCGTTAGTGTGATGCGGCACAGCACATTAACCACAGCCTGGCACTCCCCATCTGAGTGTGGGGTTAACGAAAACGCTGCGTAAATAATTTGCGAAGAGCGTACGGTATTTCGGTGTGCTTTCGAGGGCATTGTGAGCATTTTGTAGGAACCACCAGTAATCAAGCTGCTCTTTCTCTCCGTCGCTAAAGATGTAGGCGACGGTAAGTCCTTTGAACCATGTAAGCGCATGATATTTTGCAGCCGGAAAGTAAGTTTCATCGGGACAGAGTAGGGTCTGCGGGTCAATCATGTCAGGTGTGACCCGGAGGTAACAAGCCAATATCTTCTGTGTTAGTCGCCAAACTCCGGACGGTGATGTGCAAGTAAAACGATGTTCATCGGTGTCCAAAATGTGACAATGTGGGCAATAAGGGGAGTCTGCCAGTCCAATAGTGTGAAGTCGCTGGCGTGTGGCATATTTTTTGTTGGCGATCTGATACCACTTCGAACGCACCGTGGATGACAGGAAGTGTTGGTGTATCGTTTGCCACACTCTTGGCCAGTGAACCGTAGGGTACTTGTTTTCCACCACGTTATGGTGAACAGCCAGCAGAAGGTTGGTATAAAAATCTTTCGCCTTTGGTGGACGTGTGGCGGAGAGGTTCGAGCTGACATAGCTGTAATCAAGAATGAAGGTCGACACATGGGAGAGCTGTGGTGCGACGTGCGCAACCGACACCGGTGGGACGTTAGAGACTGGCATCAGAACCTGTAGTAAACGACCCGTGAGAGAGGTATATTGACCTTTCCATCGTTTCCTCATGTTGCTCATGTAAAGGGCAGCTGCTCTCGCCCTGACGTTGACCAATCCCAGCCCTCCTTTGTGCACTGGGAGGGTAAGAGTGTCGTATCGTACTTTAAAGATATGACCTGCGGAAACGTAGTAACTGAAGGCCGCCTGAAGCCGGCGACCTATCTGCAGCGGTAGTGGGAGGACCTGTGCCACGTGGTTGAGTTTGGATGCTTCGTGGAGGTTCAGGTATTCAACACGTTGTAGCTGATTCAAGTCCCGGAGCAGGTTCTGTCGCACCATTGCGCGTATGATCTGTAATACCCGTGGGTAGTTTGCTGCAGCTGTTTTACGTACATCTTTCTTGAACGTGATACTCAAATATTGCAGATCAGAGACTGGTGGGAGGGGAGCGAGGGCTTCCGGTCCGAGACCACCCCCAATATCCAACGCCGCCGACTTGTTGATGTTCAGAAGACTGCCTGCGGCCTGTCCGTATCGCTCAATCCAGGTTAGTACGCTTTGAACTTCGTCATTGGAACGAACCAGCGGTAGCAGGTCGTCAACGTATGTCCTATAGCGAAAGGTGACGTCCCGCAGCGTGATGCCAGATAGGCGGTGGTTAAGGCCCCCTAGGAGTGGCTCGAGTGCGATGGCATAAAGGTAGGTAGAAAGGGGACAACCCTGTCGTAGAGACCTCTTAATGGGTACTGGTCCTACCGTCCTTCCATTGACCTGGACGTGTGAGCTGGCTGCGGTCCAAAGACGCCGTTGGGTGTCGATGAGGCCCCGGGGGAATCCCATACAGTCCATCACTCGTAGGAGGAAGTTGTGGTGCACTCTATCAAAGGCGCGGTTGAAATCGACGGAGACGATCGCCGCTCTCAGACGGCACGCAGAAGCGATCGCTATTAAGTCCCTGCAGTCACCGGTGGCCATGTGTGTGTTGGCTTCTCCCCAATGCGACGTCTGTTCTGGAGCGAGGATCATCGGCAAAGTCGTCTTAATACGGCTCGCCATAATCCTGGTGAAAATCTTGTAATCGGCGTTCAGCATTGTAAGCGGCCGATAGTCGTTAATCGATAGCCCTCCACCTGGCTTGTGTACTGGTATGAGGAGACCTTCTACAAACGCTGGCGGCACAACACAGTCTGGAGACGTAAGTTCGCGGAACATTATAACCCAGCGAGGCATCATGATGTCACGGAAAGTCCGGTAGAATTCGATGGGCAATCCATCAGGTCAAGGAGATTTATTGGCCGCACCTTTGTCCACGGCGTCTTCGACTTCTTCGAGTGAGATTTCCTCTGTTAGTGCATTCGCGGTAGCCTCGTCGATAGTACGTGTTACCTGCTGTAACACTTCAGTAGTGGCCTCGTCATTGACGGTTCTTTCCTTGTAAAGATGACGAAAATGATCCTCCACCGCCTTTACTATGGTTGCTTGGGTCGTACATAAGCAACCGTCGTGTGTCCTGAGTTGTGTGATTAAATGTTGGCGTTGTCGGCGCTTATCCGCCACAACGTGGTGCATGGTGGGTTCCTCCGCAACCGTTCGGTCGTGCCGTCGCGAGCGGACTACTGCACCTTCTAGTCGACGCTTCGTCAATGATAGTATGGGAGCCTTGATTCTGCTTTGGTCATGTTGTCTCTCCGGGGAAGGTGGTAAGGCGTCGAGGTCCCTGAGTGCCGCGTAGTAAAAATCGAGGGTCTGTCGATGCCACGCAGTCACGTCCTTGCCATATCGCATAAGTGTCCTACGGATTGCTGGTTTGGCACAGGGGAGCCACCACTCCAGGGTCGAGGTGTATCGTGGGTGGCGGCGTTCACAGTCAGTCCACGTTGCTGCAACTTGCCGACGGCAATCCAGGTCCTGGAGATGAGTTATGTTGAGCTTCCAAAAGCCATTGCTGCGCCAGACTTGTTGGGGGCGTAGGTGCATAGTGCAGATATAGGCACTGTGATCGGAATAGGCTTGAGGCCATAATTCGGCGTCCACCACACCTTGTGTGAGATCTTGTGACACATATATGCGGTCAAGTCGGCTGGCCGAATGACTGGTAAGATGAGTGTGGCCAGAGCGGTTACCGTGGACTTTTTCCCAGGTGTCGCACAAGTGAAGTTCTTGGATCATCGCACCCAGTTCCGGACAAGGCATGTAATGTGGGATTTGGTCCTTGGGGTGAGGTACGTAATTAAAATCGCCGGCGAAGACGCTGTGGTCGTATCGTCCAAGGAAAAGGGGAGCGACATCTGTGGAGTAGAATCTGGCGCGGTCGTGACGTCTTGTGGTACCCGACGGCGCGTAAACATTAATGAATCGGGTGTTGAGTGCCGTAAATGCTATTCCTCGCGCGGAGGAAAGAAACGTGACGTCGGTAACTTCAATGCCTTCACGCACTAATATTGCCACTCCGGTGTCTGCAGGGCTACCGGGCGTCACATGTGTGGCATAACCGTAAAAGTGCGGGAGTGCAGTCGTTTTCACTTCTTGTAGGAAAGCAAAGTCAACTCCCATGGCTCGTATGGTTTCTTTCAAAAGTTGGATCTTGACAGGAGAACTGATCATGTTGATATTCATTGTCGCCAGTCGGTAAGCCTGGTAAATTAAACTTTTCACTCGAGAGAAGACTTGAACCAAGGACCTCTGGCTCCGCAGTTGCTCACGCTAACCACGGGACCACGACGCTCCTGAGCCCAGTATTCACCTAGCGGGATGTGGAAAACCGCCTAAAAACCACATCCAGGCTGGCCAGCACACCGGCCCACGTCGTTGTTCCGCCGGGCTGATTCGATCCGGGGCCGGCGCGCCTACCCGAATGCAGGAAGCAGCGCGTTTGCGCGCTCGGCTGCCCTGGCGGGTCACTTAGGTCTCACTTCCATTTCCTATTAAAATTTAACTTTTTTTAAAGTTACCACTGACTGGAGAAAAACAGAAAGTTACAACTAACAGTGACATTAAAGAACGATTATATGTTGAAAAAACGTGTGTCTGAACTGATATTTGAGTCAGCTTTCTCCTATTCCATGAAAACGAGCATGTTAGGATTCACTGCAGTATTCGCCTGAAATGGTTTACGCAAAAATAATGCATAACAACTGGATGATGTTTTTTACTGAACAATCTCGCTCGTCTTTGGAGTAAACTCGTGTAGAACAGCGACACGACAGACAACAGATTCCACCTGATGATAGACAGAGTAACGAAAAAGCAGAACTCAAAACTGAACTTTCGAAACATAAGTTTTGGTTTTGAAATCATCAACTGAAAAGGTTGCTTCTGCTCTCGTTTTACTCTAGAGCAAACTAAAATTCTGTGGAGATATGCAAGGAAGTATATTTTAGAAAAAAGTTATTACTGGTCGACTGCTGACCGTCGCTGAAGTTTTATCACCACCTGTTAAGCTTCATCGCCGACCAGTAGCTCTCATTAGACCTACATGGCAACTGAGAGAGTGGGATGAGGTGAGTGAATGCTTGCGAAGAGCTAATCAAAAACAAATAGCGAGATTTTAGTTCCTATAACGATGTATTTGGAGATGTACACAGCATCTCTGCTGTTCAACTGACGTGGCTTTGAAACTTGCACTGAGTGTTGTGATTTAATGCGAATGTAATAGAATAACGTACCTCCCTGTTCTTATTTTCATTTCTGGAATTATGTTACTATGTTACATGATCTCATTTTAGACAACTGTTTGCTGGTTTATGACTTAGTACAATGTAATCTGTAGTAAACTAAATAGTCGTCTTCCATGTTCTACTTTATTTAAGTATGTCCTATAATGAACAGAAAAATTCTTGTGTCAACTAGATCAGAAGTAGAAATATTCTGACTGGCATGACGAGTGAAACAATACAAAATTCTTTTGTTGTCGATCGAATAAATGCTACTTATCAAGGTAACGAGAAAATCTAAGCCATCGAGAAGGTCATAACGTTTTCACCGAAAAGAAAGCAGGCGTAAAGCTGCTACTCAGTGTGAGGTTTGGTCTTTCCTTGTGCTGATATGGGCACCGATGCAACTTGTAATTCTGTCACACTGATACCGAGTAGAGTCCGGAGGTGTTTTATATTACTCCCTTTGCCAACCCAAAGTGTGCTTCGCTGGATGTTTTTACCGGGGGCTAACAGAGAAAATCGTCGTGACATGCCTACAATGAATCTACTCCGGTAATCACGAGGGCACACAGTTGGTAGTCCGTTATTGTGAAATCTCTCGTGCTGCGAGCATAATGGAATTTTGCAACGTTACGCTACGCTTTGATGCTCAACTCAGGAAGAGGAATTGGCAAACGCGCTTGTCACAACAGTATGCATTCACGTGAGGTAATCGGACGAGTAAATAAGACTTCCGTTACACTCCTCAAAATGACGCATCTGTCTCCTTCAATGCACGGCTGCCGAGATATCTTTTACCGTGCAGAATTCTGTAGTATCCCTCACCTGAGCCAGCGTACCGAGGCATAAGGGAAATTTGTTAGAGGGCTCAGTAGGTTTTCATATTTTCTTTCAGTTGCAACAGTCTGCATTTCAATACCACAGTTATTTATTTACAATAAGTGTTATGTTTGCAGTTAGTATACATTCTACATCGTCCTGGAAAACTATGAAAACTATATGGGCCACAACAAAACAAATCGCCATCTAATTGAGCCTATAACAGGATCAGACGACATGCTAATGAACAAAACATTCTTGCAACTGAAAATACTGGACATCTGAAGAATGCTGTGGTATGGCAATGGAGTAAAACATTCTGATACTACTTGTGGCTCGTTGCGTGCTCCACCAAGTGTTCTACAGAGAAGGTGGCTGCCTTCTAGGTCCAGGTCATAGCGTACCTCGCCTTCACTTCGGCCGGCGCTGTCGCTTGCACTTGTGCTGTGACAGTGACGTGTGACGTATTTGTTCTGGAAGCGTCCCATGCCGAATCGACGTCCGTGATGCGGTCCGCCTCGTTAGCTGCGCGGTCAGCGTGGCGGATTGCTGACCGGCGAGGCCCTGGTTCGATTCCCGGCCATGTCGAAGATTTTCTACCCTCCCCCCACTTCCACTGACACACGTCGGTGTTTCGAATTTCGTGAAACCCTATCTGTGTGCATCCGTTGTTATTCGATGTAAAAGATTGTGAACGTTTCCGAAATGGTTCAGATGGCTCTGAGCACTATGAAAGTTAACATCTGAGGTCATCAGTCCCCTAGAACTTAGAACTACTTAAACATAACTAACCTAAGGACATCAAACACATCCATACCCGCGGCAGGATTCGAACCTGCGACCATAGCGTCGCGCGGTTCCAGACTGAAGCGCCTAGAACCGCTCGGCCACACCGGCGTTTCAGAAATGTTTTCGCATCATGTAAGTGAGGTGGTGCATTTGTACCAGCCCGGTATCCACATAGTCGGATGTCGGAAAGCGCATAAAAACCATACCCAGGCTGCCCCTCGTCGTTAATCCGGCTGGCGGATTCGATCCGGCGGCGGTGCGCCCTCCCGAATCCCGGAAGCGGAGTGCTAATGCATGCAGACTATCTGGGCGGGTCGACCATACCTTTTGATGTCCCTACAAATTTGTATTAGTTGACTGATCCAAAATATGATTCACATACAGTATTATAATTTTACGCTTTCTGAGGAGCAAAATTTACGTTTTCGGAAAATTTAAGAAACATCTGACAATCTTTGCACTGGTTTGAAGCCTTATTAAGATCTTACGACTCTCACTAACATCCACATGATGACTGTAACATGTGGGAAAGTCTCAACACAACTGAAATCAAATCATCTTCCCACACTGGGTTCTTCGCAGTTCCAATCTACTATTATGTAAAAGCTTGCGCAACCTATCGTCAAGAGTCTCTAGTACATTTCTTGAACTTTACTCGCGTTTACTAACAAACAGTAACTACAGGGGTTGACAAAACATGGAAACCCCGAGAGAATGCTTGCGCGTAAATGCAGATGCTGCCAAGCCTGAAACTGCGCTGTTGTATTTGACCACTAACGGCACGTGTGCAATGTGCTAACTACGTTGTTAGTGTTAGTGGTGGTCAGAACACTGTTCCATGTATTTTTGTGTGCATTAGTACGGAGATCAGTGCATTCGAACCTGAGCAAGTTGTCGGTGCTCTTATGGTGCCTGCTTCCATAAACAAGGCAGTCCATGTGTTTGGCGTTTCAAGAGGCACAGTATCGAACATTTATACACCGTACAGGGAAATCGGAAAAACATCATCCGCTAAGTGACAGTGCGAACGAAATTGTGTCTTGAGTAAACGTCACTGACAGTCATTGAAGAGGATTGTGGCCAACAATAAGAGAATGACAGTCGCAAAATCAACACAGATCTGAACGTCGGACTCGCACACTCTGTCTACACCGAAACTTAGCGAAGGGATCTCCATAAGCAGAGAATCGCTGGGTGATCTTGTGTTAAAGAAGCACTAATCGGGGTTGTAAATGCCCGTAACGGGAAAATGTAGTGTCTAAGCCATAAAACAAGCACTGCGGAGCAACGGAAGAATGTCGTTGGTCGGTTGGTTCTTGTTTCACACCGTTTTCAACTTATGGCTGAGTTTACGTCCCTAGAGTGAAACATTTGGGGGTTTGGGCAGAAATATATTGATATTCTAGAGCCCATGGTTACTCTGCAAAGTCGCATTACTGCCAATGAATATGTGACCATTCTGGCCCATCAGGACCATCCTATGGTACAAAGTTAGTTCCTCATTAATGTTCCTGTGTTCCAAGACGACGGGAGCCTTGTTCACACAGCTCGCATCATCCATGACTGGTTTTGTGAGAACAAAGATGAATTGTCGCATTTTTCCTGGTCGCTACGGTCACCAGATCTCAACAACATCGAGCCCTCGTTGTCTACATTCGAGAGACAGGTGTGTCATCTTTATTCACCTTCACCCTCACTATCTGAAAGCGTTACTGTTTTGCAGTAATAATCCCCTTGAAAACTATGCGGAACTTGTATTTGTCAGTACCGAGACGAATGCAAGCTGTCTTGAATCCCAACGATTTTCCTACACCATTTTAGACGTTGTAATGTGTTGCAGTTTTGGTGTTTCAATTCTTTGCCCACCCCCTGTATCATCAAGAAATTGAAGACGTTACCGTACTGAATTTTCAGATGTAATGTAACCTTCAAGATAGTTTTTACTTTGCTGACGTTCCTACGCAAGATATATGTGGTCAGCGATGCAAATTATTCTATGCAAACGGTGCCCCAATTCCATCTTTTCTACCATATTTTGTCCTTCCATTCCCAATATCACGATTTAAAACTTTTCTTCAGCTACAATGCAGTTTCAAAGTTGTGAATAATTAGAACACCACGAATTGATACTTACACTCATTAATAATCACACGTTTCACGTATAGCGAGTTTACAGCGGATGCTCTAGCCCTCACCGCATGTGGCTGGGCTGTAATTTCCTCACAATAAACCGCATTATTGGCGGCCATTAGTCAGCCATGAGATAACCACGTAATTATATCATTACTGAGCATGTACATAAATTAGCACTGCTTCCAATCGACACGTATCTAATCGTGTGCAGCTGGTTACCGCCAAGAGAGTAGCTCTTCAAGTTTAAAATATGCCCGGAAATCTTAACTGCTGAATACATAATCAATAACGCAATACTTCCCATGAGCCGAACTTGTCTCTCTGCTAATTCTCATAACAATAAACGACTATAATTGATTCGTCGTAACTGCCGAAACCTTTTCCTTGCAACTCTGTTTTGTTGTTTGTGTCATACATTCACCATAATTTCTGGATGTTTGTATGTTTGTCAGTTTTAATGGATAAAGTCTATGGGGCCTTCCTCTAAAGTAGACTGACATTGTAAATCTGTGTACGTACTAAATGTGTTCAGTCGGTGATGGTTACCGTCACCTGAAGGGCTTGTTTGAAGCCACATGCCTGTATTCTTCAGACTCTTTGGCCCTATATGACTGGTGCTGGCGGCTTCTCGGTTTTCTCGTGATACCACGATCGTACACTCACTTTGTATCTGTGAGACTGCGTAGAAAAGTACACAGTTTCTTCCTTTATGCGAAGCGTAAAACACGCGAGATTTCGGCTGTAAAGTGTAGCCATACGTGAGTGCCAACACAAGGCATAAACAATTACCTAATAGTACAGTTTCTGTGGCGGTTAGTTTTGTAGTATTTACAATCACCTTTCTCATTTCATGTTCCAGTCGTGCATAATGTGCAGGATAGATTTCAGTTTTGTTTCTACGTCAGTTTTTTCTCTAGTATCACAGTGCATAACATGTGTATCTCAACTACAGCCGTTCCTTCTTAGCTGATACATGATAACTTGTCTCTGCAACAGGAAAACGAAAAGTAGTGAACAATATTACCGGTGTAACATATGGTTAATTTTGTTTGTGTCTAGTAATCTGACAATGCGTTTTATGTATTTAGGCCAGTGGGATAGCAAAGTGATAACATTCTTTAGTGATATGCGACAGAAAAGATTAATATCCCCGTTTGATTTTTCCATGGTATCCCGAATGGAACCTACTACGGATATTTTTTATTTGTTGTTATTTATATTATTACTAATCTTATCATTTATTTACATTATTATTTTTATCATTAACTGCAATGAGACGCTGAAGTAATACCCTGAATTGTGGAGCAGGTCACCTGAAACAATATCTTGACGTAAGCGTGTTCGGCATATTGGATGTTTATCCGACATTTAGGACTGGATAAATGTCCAGGCATTTTTAGTACAGCCAGGTATGCCATCTATTGAACTGAGGGGAATGACATCAGCTTGCAGTTGCACAGTGATCCGAACAAGTGACGCTACACGAGGTCATTTGCAAGACCCGCAAATGCATCGTGGGAATATTGAGAAATCTGTCGTGGGTATATTGAGTAGAAAGAGTTTTGGTCTCAGTCTAGGAAAATATAGACTCCAAGCAAAGGTACCTGTTCTTCGGGAAACATTTAACATAGTGGCTGATGATGTTGGAAAATCCACTGTAGTAAGATACTAGCGACCTGTCCTGGTTTTGCATCTGTAGTACTAAGTATCTACAGCCAGATGATTTTTTTGTAATATCTGCAGTGATGCGCAAAGCTTCTTCGTGCATAACCTATGAAAAATTCCAACACTAGTTCCTCAGATTAGGCTGCACATAAAGACAGAAACTTGCAAACAAACTCAGTGGGAGACATTAATCTACAATATCTAGCGATTCTGATCAAGCTTCACTGCTTTCTGGATTAGTGGCGGCAGTTTCTTTACTGTTTTTCCCACCATATACTACCTCGTATTTAGCTCACTGGCTCCCGCTTCACATCATTGCCACTAGCTGTCACTCCAGAAACCGATTAAATAATTAAATATGGAACAGATAAAAATACAAATATTATGCACTCATCAATAGCTATCGGTAATAATTTATATACAACAACCTCCTTCGTGAATCAGACTATCTAATAGTGAAAAGAGTATTAAATTTCTTACAATAATTCATGAGATTAGCCCGAACATTCAGACAGAATGCATAGCGGTAGTCCTCATTTTATGACATGTATAGAAGATATAGATTAGAAAAAAATGTAACATTTTCCCTTTTATAAAAGAATGGCATATATCGTGCTTAAAATATCATCAAAATAGTTAATGCTAAGGATCATTTGGATTTTTAATAATGGCATTGCCAACATCGCGGGTATTGACTACAACATATTTGGAATCCTCAGTCACGTTATTTTACTGGTAGCAACGCCGTCCGATTTCGGGCTGCCTAAGCCTCGTATTACAATAAACAAACGTGAGAGTTGTTCAGTCGAATTTCCAATGTGCCTGTCACAGCGGCAAATACTTGTCAGGCAAAGAAAATTAATAAGCAAGTAACTTATAGGATTCCAGACCACACTGTTCTTTAAACTCACCCTGGGCTCATCGGTTCTCGTGGGTAACCTCCAATGCACCGTGTAGCATCGCCAGGTATGATGCACAGAGCGTTCTTCAGTAGCCGAGTTGGCCTTCTGAAGCACCTGTTAAACACCTGAATTTTTCCAAAGGACTGGTAGACTTACTGACAGGACATGGTCCTTACGACACCTACTGGCATCGAATTTGAAGAAGACAAACCTCCTAATGCGCCTGTGGCGATGAAAGCATATCAGAATACACTGTTTTTGGGTGTCCGATATATGCAGATGATTTCGATTGTGGTCGATAATAACCATGTATACAGGGTGTCTCTGCTAAGAGCCGTCAGGCGCACTTTCTGTGTTGTTTCAGCAGCAGTCTGTAATTTCATCATCGCATTGTGTGGCCGAAGTCAGTCAAAACAAATCCTGCACATCACGCGCAGCTCAACGAAAAGCGTCGGTTTGTTTCCCGTTACAAATAAAATGATTTTTAAAGCGGAATTTTACTCGTTATTTCGATAGGGTGGTTCAAAATCAGTTGAGTGCGATATTTCTTTTACCGATAAATTAAATAAATAAACATAGATAGCACGAGGTATTCTGGGGTTGTAAAGGGGAGCTCCAAGTAAAAAGGATTAGGAACTACTGATGTAGAGATTCAGTTGTGCCAAATGTCTGCACCCTGGCCGATGGGCCCCTCGCAAGCCGCAACACGCCACGCCAGATGGCAGCACCGACTGCTGCTGAAAACTGGCAGCTGGTGTAGGCCTGCTGCGTGACAGCGTTCCGCAGTAGCTCAGATCTTAAGGCGATAAGAGTTCCCGCGGGCAGCAGCGCCGCGCCGCGCCGTCCCTTGACGAACTATTCTCTGAGAGTTCCCACGCCTGCCAACTTCGGCGAATAACACTTCACTTTTCGCTACTATCGATCTCGCACTCGGTCGACTCAAAGGGAGGCAACGGATGCTGTTCAGAGACTTTTGGTCACCGGCCGAAGCTAAGAAGCCGGCCGGGGTGGCCTAGCGGTTCTAGGCGCTTCAGTCCGGTACCGGGCGACCGCTACGGTCGCAAGTTCGAATCCTGCCTCGGGCATGGATGTGTGTGATGTCCTTAGGTTAGTTAGGTTTAAGTAGTTCTAAGTTCTAGGGGACTGATGACCATAGCAGTTAAGTCCCATAGTGCTCAGAGCCATTTGAACCATTTTTGAAACTAAGAAGCAAAGCGAGAGCTGTGACACACATCTGGCCTACATTTCTTCGTTTGATTTCTATTACCGCATTCTGATTCATTAAAACTTTTTATTTGTCCATTTTAGCCTGTTTCCTACACTGGTGTGCTGAAAAGTAATGGCTCAGAATCTTTTATGTGAAAACTCTTAAAGCCTTTTTAATAAAAAGTATGTCTCTAACATTCTACATCTTCATTATTGAAGTCTACATATTTATTTCTCAAAATCATCACCCTGGAAACGAACACGTTTCTCGCAACGAGAGACCAGTTTGTTTATGCCCTCACTGCTGAACGTTCGACTTTGTTGATGCAGCCACATCACCTCCGCTGGCACCATTTCATCGCTATGAAACAGGAACCAACGACGGAGTTCTTCGGTTTTGGAACCTGATGACATTCGGATGGTGCCAAGCCGGGACTCTATGGATTGTTGCAGATGTCGCAGCGCTTGTGCGTGGTATGGTACTTTCCTACCGATAGAGAAGGTGCTCAGTGTGTGGAAGAACTCTTTCAATTCGCAACTCCATTACAGCATTCTGTTCCACACGTACTGACATAATTACGTTACACACCAACATGTTACACGCTACAATTCGGAGCCATCCAGTGGCAGAGGGCTGCAAATGTGTAGACATGAAGAATAATGATGCAGAATGGATTGGATTGGATTGTTGGATTGTTTTGGGGGAGGAGACCAAACAGCGAGGTCATCGGTCTCATCGGATCAGTATGGTAGGATGGGGAAGGAAGCCATCCGTGCCCTTTCAAAGGATCCATCCCGGCATTTTCCTGGAGCGATTTAGGGAAATCACGAAAAACCTAAATCAGGATGGCCGGACACGGGATTGAACCGTCGTCCTCCCGTATGCGAGTCCAGAGTGCTATCCACTGCACCACCTCGCTCGGTGTAGAATGGTAATAATGTTTGTTGTATTTTAAAACACTTAGACAGTTTTCTCACAATACATACGGAGACATTTCATTTCAGCACGTCTTCGTATAATTCAGTCTTAGACTGTATTCATCCGTGCACCAGGTGCGGTTCCAGGGTTCTGTTGTGAGGGGAAGCGAGATGTGACATTTTGTTACTGTCTCTGTCCCCTTCCCTGTCTCCAACCTCAGACAGAAGTCGTCGTTACCTCCTCGGTCAATGCACCACAGTTTAGTATGATGTTCATAATAATAATATAAGATATATGCTTTAACATAAAATTATAAATCACGCAATAACAACAAAACATGTAAAAGATTTGACATAATAATAATAGTAATACTAGTAATTTGTTTACATAAGAGCTTAGTACTAATCGTTCGCTTTAACTTGGTCCCTATGCGAAGGATGCTTGGAACGAAAACTTGCAATCATCTCGTAGCGTATTGGCTGCTGGGACAAGTCCCTCCTCCTTTTCTCATGGTAGCCAGCTTACGGCTCATAAAAGAAATTAACATGTAATGGGTCAATGTGTCGCAAAAGTAATACAAAAGTTGATGATCAGTCGCTAGAAGGATCACTTACAGTCACTTCGCTCATCTTTCTGCATAACGATAATAGCTGCTACGCGTAACACCACACATCAATCAACGTTATTTTTACAGTAGCTACTTACTGTTACGGAGCACAATATTGGTATGTACCTAAGATTGGTAGCAAATGTAAACATTCCGGAACAGCACGAAGTCAACCAAATTTCACCGAACAGAGAGGGGCAAAGTTAAAGCGTGCGATTAGAACATGGCTTTAATATTCAATAATTGTAACAGCAATATATTCTCAAAACTTAACTCTAACGTCATAATTTACATAGCACAAAAATCAGTATTTCACTATAACTGCGATTACGACAACTTTTTTGAAGGCTATGGGCATGTGAACATGTGGCTTGTGAATGGGCAGAATTCGTTTACTTTTTCAATCGTTGCTACTTACATCCGGGAACTTAATTTTTTTCATTTTTAAAATTTTGTTTTTACTTTGTAAGCATGTTTCTCTCTCCATCTTACCTTGCGCACCTTCCTGCTTTTGGTTGGTTCTACATGCGGACTCACGAACCGTATCATTTTGGTTGCTGGTAGCAGCTAACGGTCAGACTGTGAACGTGCACCATCACCTGACGGAACGTTCTCTGCAGGCGGTCAGACTGCAAGCCCATACATGAGCGCATGCCTTCACTCAAGCAAATGAAAATTGTGCTACATTGAACATGGCTTTTAATTTCTAGAATCTCTAGCCATTCTTCAGACTCTTTGTATTTGTTTTACTTTATTCTATGAAATTTAGCTGAAGAATTTGGAAATGTATATATATATATATAAATATAAATGCCTCTACTAATTGTTTGTTGTTTTTGGAGGTGGGCGGGGATTTAGGGAGTTTATAACACTTATGACGAATTCCGTGCCTTGGATGCCAGTCTCCATGCCCCAGATAACCACCATAAACAGTCCATATTATTTTCTTACATCAGCAGCTGACAGCCGTATATTTACAACTGTGTTAATATAATAATACTTGCCACCATTACAGTCTTTTCTATCACTACTTAAGACTAACTATATCTGCTACTAGTACTGCTGCTGCTGTCGCTGCTGCTGCTGCTACTACTACTACTACTACTACTACTACCAACAATACCGCAACTCTTGCGCAATTACCAACTTCGTTACTGCGCACTATACGCTGCTGAATTACGTTGTAAACAGTAATAACATTTTCATGTTCATATTTTCGCGATTCAATAACTGACCAACTAAATTACACGCGGTTAACTTAAACACTTATCCCATCGCTCGACAAAGTGCTAAACACCTCCAGCATAAAATTCTTGTAGCAGCGTTCGCATTTAACGAATGACTTCTCGGGATGTAACAATTTTATTTGGTTTCTTAATTTGTTGTAACCCTCAAGATCGATGTGTCCTGGGGGCAGCGAAATACCTATAGAGGAAGAAACAATGTGCCACCACTGGATAACCAGAGCGGCCAGGGTGCTCCTTGTTTGTGATTTTTTGTCCTTTGCTGAATTCCTGTATCCAATTGACCGAAAATTTCCATTAAACACCGTTCTGAACATACACAAACGAATGTGCTCCGCGGCTATTCTATAGGCTCTCAAAGATCGCGTTGATTCAGTAGGATACGCACTCTTGGCATAACTGCCATCTCGATCTGACTGCAGGCCATCAATCAGTGGCAGCGGATTACTGTGTATGGGCTATCTTCCATGCGACATTTGCTACGACCTTCTAGATATGTATAGGCGTGGAATTTAAAACGATGTGCCGTACTATGGTATTTACGACTTATTTGTACACTCACTCTCGTATTTCTGCCGTGTTTCTTGTGAGTGAGTCGACAGAGTGAAGCTACAGTACTCGCTTCGACCTTTTAAACCCGCAGACAGCGCCACTGCGAGTGCGGCCGCAAATAAGCGATTGGCAGAGACGTTGATCGGCGAGAAAAAAGAATGCTTAAATTGAATCTGCGGTTATGTTGTCTGTCCACGGATGTATATCGACCTGTCATTATAACTTGGACTGTAACTGGACTGTTACAGGAAGTTCGGATTCCATTTTGCTGTCTAGGTTGTAGGCTCTATTTTATCATCTTTTACCAAAATATTTCAGCTGTTTGTTTCAACGTTGAGACGATGGCATCTTCAAACAAGTAGTTTATCGGAAGCCGACGCATAGAGACTTGTAATTACGTGTTTCGACCACCTTTCGTGTATGATGTATGTTCTTAGAACTCTACGAAGTACAAAATAAAAATGTTTTCTTGCGCTTGCCGAAGTAAGCTGCACCTTTGAGATCTGTCAAAGATGACCTGATTGATACTCTACAAGGCTATGATTCACAATATCTCCTGTGGGTGGACATTTCGTACGTCTGGTGGACGACTCGTACAGTCCATGAAAGAGTGACGGAACACCATAGCTACACACGGCTGTTACAGTCCAATAAATGGGCTTTTGCAGAGCATTGCATCGACACCGGTCATTCTATGCGGTAATATTATGTGGAAATTCTAGAGTCAGCTTCATCTTTTTCAGACTCGGTGTTGAAAGGAACAGTTGAAATTCGTTTGTCGCAGGCTGCTTCAACCCGGACAAATGATGGGATCCGGCACTTCCTTTAATAGGCTCTCAAAGACGCCCCTACATTGCAGCTGATTACGATACACCGATAAACCAGCGTGAGTCGATTGCATAATTTCAGTTTCGGTTTATGCATACTTCTTTGCCGACGACCAAAGTCTGTGGCGTTTATGTGTCTGCGATGCGAGCAATGTGGCGAGATCCTTGCTCTTTCTGAAGATGGACGAATTTCATGCGACCGAAATAGCAGGACATGAAATAAGGTTTATGTGGCAGCACACCCGAAATTGAGTGGACGGTGATGTCAAGGATATCTTGGGAGCCAGATTTCACGAGGCAGTCCATCGCTCGTCGGACAGTGTGCACTCTTACGGTTTCTTGGGCGTTGAGGAAGGCGCTGTAGTGAAATCTGTCTCTGCTCTAGTGGTCTGCCTTCCTAATTGTAGGGTACGACGCGCCTTTTAAGAGGTGTCATCGTTGCTGGTCACCGCGTCCTGACCGACGCGGCTGTGGTCTTGGCGGAAGCGATGGTCGAGCCTGCTATTGAGTTTCGGTCCTTATGTTACAGTTACGTCAGCAAAGCACTCGCTTCTAGCTATGTTCCTGCCGCGGCTATTGACATCAGTCGGAACATCACGTGGTACAGTGTATGGAAGTTGATGTTGGCTGGTACCATGTTGTGGTTCCCGACCCCTTATTGCAATGGCTTCGGTGATCTACTATGCAGCTTCACAATGCAGTACGTCCACGATGTCAGACAGTACACATACAGTATCTCCTAGCAGTCGTCAAGCTCATTTACTGCAGTTCAAAAAATGGCTCTTAGCTCTATGGGATTCAACATCTCAGGTCATCAGTCCCCTAGAACGTAGAACTACTTAAACCTAAATAACCTAAGGACATCACACACATCCATGCCCGAGGCAGAATTCGAACCTGCGACCGTAGCAGCAGCGCGGTTCCGGACTGGAGCGCCTAGAACCGCTCGGGAACCGCGGCCGGCTTTACTCCAGTGTTTCAGCAGATATTTGCAATTTCGTTTTCACATTGTGTAGCTGGAATCAGCACAAACAAATTGTGCTCATCACGTCATTCATGCGATGCCCGGTGTCAACGGACAGCGTCAGTTTGTTTCCCGTTACAAACAAAATTATTTTTAAAACAAAATTTTAGGCACCCATTGGACAGAGCTGTCCAGGATTAGTCTAGTTTCATCCTGTTTTCTCGATATGCATTAACGGGGGTAGTAAAACAAGAAGTGTAAATAGCAATCCCTCAGCGACTCAGCAGCTCTGCGTGCTTGGCGGTAGCTGTCGGAGCGGGCCGGGGCAGTACTGTCGCTGGTGGAGTGCTGGATATTCTTCGATTTTTACTGTCACAGTAGTTCCTAATCCTTTTTACTTGGCGCTCCCCTTTACAACCCCAGAATACCTCGTGCTATCTATGTTTATATATTTAATTAATTAATTTATTTATTTTGCTTATTTCGAAAAACTTCATTTGACAATAATCTGCAATCCAAACTTTATTAAAATAGGGTTATGAAATGTAGAGTAATACAAAACTATGATGTTTCAAAGGACTCAGTAGCCGAAATTTGAATGTCTGTCTTACTCAAATACCAAATAATATTGTTTTCACTTGAAGAACACATTTCACATCTAACACTATTTTAAGCGATGAAAGTCACAATAAAAATTCAGTACATCAATTACACGATTGAAATAGTTTTTCTGTAAGCAGCTACTGAACGTCTGGTTTAAAAGTAAGCAAAGCACATTTAAGGTCACTCTCCACGTTAAGACGACTACAGTATTTTGTTTTCTTGATGGTTTGTGGCGAGAATCCAGTCTCACATATGTACGTAAGAGGACTGCAAGGCTTTCTTTACAACTCCTGGATAAACTGGAAGGAAGCTGGCACAAAATTCTTTGAACCACATTTATTGAAGCTCTTCTTTGATACTTGCAATCACGTTTCAGGTCAGTCACATCCTCTTTTATTTCATCAGGAAGTGCACGCACGTTAACGTCTCACCAATAGTATAGGTTTCTTTCTTTTTTTCTGCTGTTAAGAGAGATAGTTCATACGGCGTTTCAATAACTTTCTCATATTCCAGCTGCAAGACCCCAGCAGATGTCAGTTCCATGCAGTTTAAAGAATTCAGTTTTCCAACAAAAAATGCTTTCGGTTTATTTCTCAACATCGAGTGAGCTGTTGCGAAACGATTTTCCAGACGCACAGGTCGGAATGAGTCATTACTCTGGGTTTGTGACACGCAACACAGTGTGGTAGTTGTACATTGTCATTTGCAGGTAACGAGAACCCATATTTAATTATTCTTCGTTATGCCATCTTCCTTTAACAGACATTTGCACTCAGAGTACAAAAGCAACAACAACACTATTTACTTCTACAGAGTACAACACCCGCAACATTTAGTCAAGAATGCAGAGCGCAGGCTGAAAAACGTACTGTGTCATCAGTAACTTGGTGAAGCGCGAGGAAAAGCTGATGCTGGCAGCTCTACGAAAAGATACACTAACTAACTGTAATAAGAATATAAATTTTTTGAGTTACCTGATTGCATGTTTCTGCTATTTTCAGAGATTTCTGAGCCCCTACAATAAATCTCTCACCTCTCCGTCCCTCTGTGGGTGGGAGATCTCCCGGTGGGGAACTTCTGTTCTATACTACTGTGACTGCGCTACAAATATAATTTGTGGTACAACACCATTTTCATGTCTATTATTAATCGCGAACTGCCAAAGGCACCTTGTATCCCGTAAGAGGAGGTCTCTTCTTTGTGGCCAAGAGAGTGATGTCTGAAACAATCAAATAAATTTCTTTGCCTCTCCTTTTTCGTATTATGCTTTTGAGAAGTATAATTACACATACATATTAAAAAACTTACTTTTATTATTTAGTCCTCACACCGTCACTGTTCTTTAAAAACTTCACCATCGTTGCCGTCTCACTGTTTAAATGTATAGGCTGTTCACATGAGTCAATAAACATATTTTAAGTCACAAGTATTGACTGATATGATGCGGTCCTCCACCTCTTCTGTCTTTTGCTAATCTTTCCATCACTGCATAACTGTTAGATCCAACAACGTCTATATTGGATTGCTCACTCTAGTCTTCGTCAGCTCCCACCATACTTTCTCTCTGCTATTCCTTCCATGTCCGTAGTGGTGCAGCTGGCAAAGCACGCGACTCTTGCTTTGGAAGTTCCGGGTTCAGTCTCAGAAAGGGGCGGGTATTTTTCCTCCCTGCAGCACAGCCCGAAGTGCGCTCAAACCTGCTGTGAAATGAGTACTGGGGATCTTTCCCGGGCCTAAAAGGCGGCTTGGGCACTGGGATCTCCAACCTCTCCCTCCTACTGCTGCGGCGGAAGAAGGCTGCACTCTATCTCTACTCAGACCAATAGCCCAGTCACCGGCTTGCGTCACAAGCTTTGCCTGTTTTACGGCTACTTCCTTTTGCATCCCACCTGGGTAGTAACGCAAAAAGGTGATACAAGTCGGCACTGCACGAAAGTGGTTTACTGGTGCAAAAATAAGGTGATAAACGATTACATAACTTTGTACGTAGGTGCGATGCTGAAGCGAAGTGTCCTGGCTGGCTGCACCTGATCAAATAGGCTGAAGCAGTCGTGGGGCTCGTAGTCCTCGACGGCACCGGCTTGAGGGCGCTGTCGTCTGTGTCTCTCGTAGTGCCAACCTGAGAAACTATTCCGTGGCATCGTTGCTATCGATACCACACTTCCACTGCCAGATTAACCATTCCTGGATCCTGTAACATGTCCCTTATTGTAGTAAGTCCGTTCCGTAAATTCTTCCCTAACTTATTCATTTAAATTCTTCTTCATTTGTTCGCTTAACTATCCATCGATAGCACTACATTTCAAACGATTTCAGTTTTTTCTCTGCATATCCGGTGGACCACGCTTCAGTTCCATCCAATACTGTGTTCCAGTCGTACACTTTCACCAACTTCCTCTTCTGATACCAGCAGTCTTAATTTATTGAAGAAATCTTTCATCACTGGTGTCTGTCTACTAGAACTATCTCCCTTGTTTCGGCCGTCTTGTGTTATCAGGCTTTCTGCATCAGGTGCATTCTTTCCGATCTTCCATTAGTCCGACGTTCACAGTCTTGATGTTAAGCAAGTTGTTAGTCTCCTTTCTGATGCTTATCATTACTCGGTGGAGTACTTGGCTATCGACTCCACCGCTGACCAGATCACTCACAGAGATTGGCAGCCTAAGCCATGTGAGCTGCCGCCAATCCGCTTCCTCTGACGGGGAGAATCTTCAGTGCAGCGCCCCATCGGAAGGGTTGAAAAGGTAAGGACCGGCCAACTCGTGAGGAGTCTTGTTTCAGTCTTAGGGTCGTCCGCTCGCAGTTACCATGGCCTGCTAATCAGTCATCGTTACTTGGACTTTTGTGACGTTCACCTGAACCGTTCAGATTTGAATTGCTTTAATGGACACCTTTCTTGTAATATATAAGGGGCGTTCAAAAAGAAATGAGGCGGAGGCATAATTATGGAAACCAGTTCCTGTATGTTAGAAGTATTGACCCTGGCTGTTGAGACACTTCTTCCACTGTGACACACAGCGGTGAATGGCTGTCTCATAAAATTTCCGGGGCTGTGATGTTAACCAGTTCCGCGCGTACAGCTGGACGTCGTCGTCCGAGGTGAATCGGTTGCCCCTCGGAGCGTTTTTAAGGGGACCAAAAATGGCGTAATCACAGGGTGAGAGGTCCGGACAGTATGAAGGGTGGCCGAGAACCTCCCATTTGAATTTCTATAGGAGTGCCGCGACTGTGTTGGCCGTATGATTCTTTGCATTATGGTGATCAAGCGTTGTGAGTAACGCTGGGCATTCACAGTTGTCCCGTACTACAGGAAGTGAATCAGAAGGGGGCCGTCTTGGTCAAAGAAGAACGTCAGCATAGCATTTCATGCATTCGTGTGGGCGGCGACGTTCAGCTGTACGCGCGGAACTGGTTAACATCACAACCCCGGGAATTTTATGAGACAGCCATTCACCGCCTTATGTCACTGTGGGACAAGTGTCTCAACAGCCAGGGTCAGTACTTCTAACATATAGGTACTGCTTTCTGTAATTATGCCTTTGGGTCGTTTCTTATTGGACGCCCCTTATTTCCGAACGCTATGTCTAATCAAAGTTAAGTAATATCAAACTCTTGCTTACTAAGTGTCGTTCGTCTCATGGTTATTTTGTGTTCGAGTGCCGCCTCACCCTCATTACTTTCCCCTGGGACGACACAACGCACCCTGCCTTTGGTATGCTTCTGTATGTTTTCCTTTCAACCGACTGTCTATGTATTTCTTACATGCAGGCAGAAGAGCTATGTTGTCATTGTACTCTCCATTAAAGATAAGGTGTCTTTAAAGTTTTTTTATACTTAGTGTCACAATTTCATTCCTATAGTAATATTATGTCACTATGACTTAACAATTTATTCCTATTCGTTGGTCGTCTACGTGTAGAAGCACATACTGTAGCACTAACGAAATACTTGGGCTGCAGAGTATAGGAACAATCGTAATCTCACACGCTTTGCGATGTGAACTCAACAGTCGTCTCCCCCACTAGCTTTTACTCAACAAGTGTGCACCCAACGTACGGTGCTTTGCGGAAGGCCCCGTACCATTACTTGCCATTTCCTATTCTGTTCCACAAACTAATAGAGCGAGGAAAACACGACTGGCTGTATGCTTCCGTATGAGCCCTAATTTCCCGTCTCTTATCTTCGTGGTCCAGCCTAGCGATTCTGTGACTGGAATCCTGTTCAGTGGGAATGTTTTGCAATGTCTCTAAATCACAACAGGAGAATACCAGAAACATACCTGCTACAAACAATAATTATTTATTTTTCAATTCGAAGCTCTGAGCACTATGGGACTCAACTGCTGTGGTCATAAGTCCCCTAGAACTTAGAACTAAGTAAACCTAACTAACCTAAGGACATCACACACATCCATGCCCGGGGCAGGATTCGAGCCTGCGACCGTAGCGGTCGTGCGGTTCCAGACTGTAGCGCCTTTAACCGCTCGGCCACTCCGGCCGGACTTCAATTCGACCTACAGTTCTAGGTCTATTGGTGACGAAATCGTAGGGAAATAACATTTGTTTCCAGTCTCTTCTTTTCAAAACTTTATGCACATCACACTTCGACTGTATCTCTGGGGTCGCTAAACAGCTCCATGAATCCCTTTTGCATCCACCGTAAACAGCACATTTACTGTCTAGAGACAAAAACGTTTTTAAGCCGTTAGACATCTTCGACGGTGTAGAAAAGGTAATCAGTGCTCCAACTGTAATTATAGGTGTAATTATAACTTCCTTTCTGGCGGGATAACATTATTTCAGTTTCCTAAAGGAATGAAGTAATGTTACTGTAAAACAATGTGCATATTTGACACGAAATATTAATCCGGTCAAAGAAGATTAGAGAAATCGCGTATGGATTTGTGGCAGGAATGAACGCGCTGTTTGTATGTGGAAGGGGTGTGTGTCGTCCTTTGAATAAATTAGGTTAACTAGTGCGTAATCTTAGGGACTGATGACCTCAGCAGTTTGGTCCCATAAGTTCTTACCACAAATTTGCAAATTATGTGTGGAAATCACGACAAACATACATTAGGGTAGACAGAAACGGATTTGAAACTTATTGTTACCATATGTGTGTCATGCTTGGTAAAATAGGTTTTCGCATAAAAATGCGGGGAATTTGGCAAACTGTAAAGGACGACATTTGTGACACTGCGGAAGATGGCGCTTCGTTACTCGCTGTCCTCGTGGCAAAGCGGGGAAAACTATTGCACTCTGTGTCTGCCGCTTTGGAATTCCAATTTAGCACATTCTCTGCTTCAGTCTGTGAAATTGTTCGCTGCAAAATTAACGAGCATTATGAGACTGTATCTGTCTTTACAGGGCCTCTATATCTTCATTAGATATTCAATTCATAAAAAGTATCTGCTACGTTATCTCAGTAGACAGAGATAGAAGCATTAGCCATGTAGGAAAATACTTACTTCTTGTGTACTATCATTAAACGGAAATGTTGTACGATATGTCCCAAATCTTTAGGATCAAAGTAATGAAGGTGCTAGGGGATAATTTACCCACAAGATGAATACCACAGCCCGAACACCTAAAATCGAATAAAAGAATTTCAAGAGGAGGATATACGTCTGTTATAACACCCAACATGTTCACTTAGTTGTGAAGTTATGCATTTCTGTACAATCGATGTTTATACATTAACGACTCTAATGACATCATAAGCTCAAGTTGATAAGGAACAAATACATTGTAAAAGACAGTTGTGACGAGCAGAGTCACAAGAATCGTTCGTATACGAGGTGATATTTCGCAAAAAGCTGAAAATTTGTTCGAAATAATTTACAGGGTGGTCAGAAACAGTCTTGAAAGCTTGTAATAGTGTTTTCCTGGAGTTTGCGTTTAGAAAGAAACGTTCAGAAAAAAACTGGGTATTTAGCATTGAAGTTAGCCGATCAGGTAGTCGCGTGAGCAGATTCAAATAGCCCGCCACAGACAGTGTTACCAAATGTGTTCTCTCTTTGGTTTCCTCAAACCAAACAAACATAGCTTTTGCTCACATAGCAACGGCACATTTTAGCTGGTTACGTGAATTTTAAAAAGTCGTAACTCACGGACCCACATATATCGGTGCACTGCCGCATTTTAGCGAATGCAAATGCTTGAATTTACGTGTGCAACGAGCTGATTGGCTAACTTCAATGCTAGGGAACTCGGAAACGGCGTATGTATCGAATCTGTTTCTTAACAGTTGCTTCTCAGCAGAATCGTCCCTGCAAGGCCCTTACAAACATTGCAGACTGTTTCCAACAACCGTATGTTAACGAATGCAATGCTTACAGAGTTTGATCTCATAATATAGAAGATCCTTTGCTGTTGTATGTTCTTCCCTTGTTTGTCGTCGAAGTGCAGATTTAGAGTTTAGGTGGAGTGGTTAAGATACGGCGCAATGGAGCAACTCTTGGAAAAGGTCTGAGTCATGTTCCATATTGGACTACCATAGTGCGGGTATGCCAGAAATGATGTAATGTGTCCACATTTTGCCCTTGTCGAGTGGGCATACTGTTCCACGTCTTTTAATTATTTTTCTCAAAGACTTCATTTGCACTTTGATGACGGATAATAGAATAATGTACGACAATACAGCACCTCTACTTTCGAAATATGATTCTGTAAGTAATATACGTATGTTAACACAAGTTGCTTCAAGCAAATCTTTAACTTAGTGCCAAATAATATCCCATTTACGATTCTTGTGGGTCTGCTGGTTATAACTGACCATTATACGGTGTTGTTCTATCAGGAGCTTATGTTTCTATAATCTATAGAGTCGTGAAACTTGAAACAAGTATTGTACAAAATGCTGAGTTTTACAGGTAAATGACCTTGATACGTGGTAAAACAAATACTTTTACTTAATTTAAAAAAATTTTTATTCGGTTTTACCGGGGCCCTTCGGATGTGAGTACCTTGGAGCAACTAAACTTACAGTCAGAAATGAATGTTTATGTTTGTGCTGAAGTTAAAACTCATGTCTTACAGAAACATTTTAAGTTCATAGTAGCTGTTCAAACCAACGGTTCTGCGTCTCAGTACATGTATTATAACGGCGCGTAAAATTTTATGTCTCTTTCACGTCAGCTATTCCCCTGTTGCAGAAAGACGCTGGCTTGTAAGACCAGCTCTTCTTTGGTTTTGCTGTGGTTTCATGCACCGAGAACGTCATGTAACAAAAAAATAGGTCTGTTAAAACATCACAGTCTATAGTTTGTTATATTTCAAAATAGCTCTACCAACGTTGTGGAGGAACTGTTTAATAATCTACAGACATAAATCACACATTCACTGCTCTTTCAGGACGTCATTAGAGCTTTATTATTCATTAATGCTCACTGATTCCTAATGTCAAAATATTTGGATTAACATCCTCTATCGTTCTTTTAATTTTAAATATAAGTTTAAGGGTTAGAAAACTCTGAATCATTATAGTTATTACTTTTTATTCTATAAAGTACAACATTACATTGAAATGATGCATGTTAGTAGCTTAGTAGCAACCGGTAAACCCTCGATTCCTTAAAGAATCAAACTCCCACTTATAAAACAGCTTCAGCAAAAAGTGGTTCAAATGGCTCTGAGCACTATGGGACTTAACTTCTGAGGTCATCAGTCCCCTAGAACTTTGAACTACTTAAACCTAACGAACCTAAGGACACCACAAACATCCATGCCCGAGGCAGGAATCGAACGTGCGACCGTAGCGGTCGCGCGGTTCCAGACTGTAGCCCCTAGAACCGCTTGGCCACCCCGGCCGGCACACCTTCAGCCTTCAGATTAGTTTACAAATCAGCTCATCTGTTAAATTTTGACACTAAGTGTGTAAGAGAGAAGAAGTTTGGAAATGATTGGAAATTATGTGTTAAATATGCTGGAAGTCGCTAAGTGCACTCTTCGCGACAATCGATGAATATAGTCGGAGCAATTTGCGCTCCGTTCCAAGTAAAAGCTAGTTTTGCACACATTTAAATGTTTATACAGCCATATCTCCTGAACTGTGTGTCGTGCAGGCATTGTCGGTGTGTATGCGAACACTGTCTGAATAGAACTGCAAACAAAGAAGTAATAAATTCAAACGTCATATTTGATCGGCCATTTTACCGCATGAACAGAGAAAATGTAGTAGGAGGTCGACCTCCTTTCCTCCATCATTTTGTTGGTGAAGGGTCAGTGGACAGAGTCTCCTTAAAGTCTGAAAGTACGTGTAATGTTTGTTGCAAATCACCAAGTGCTCTCTTTCTCAAATACTGTGTAACTAAAGTGTGGAAGTTTTCGTGCGATGAGTTACGCTATTTCTAGACATTTACACTGTCTGTAACTATAAAACTTACCTTACTGTGTTAAACCTTCAACATAAGACGATACCTCTTACTAAGTAGATTATTATAGCGTTTGAAATTTGATTAACAATTACACGAAATACTGAAAACTTGTTGTCCGTGGAAGAAGTTAGACAGGCAACCTGCAACTGCAAATGAATGCAATGAACCAGATTAGGCGTTTGGTAATGTAGATTTTATCTACAGAGTCTTACAGAAACAAAGATAAAATGACTCATGTATCTCACCTTTCTGATTGGAAAACGGAAGTCTTAACACATGACTTACATACCACATTTATAAATTGTCTTCAGGGAAATAGTACATCAGGGTATTTACCGTCAAATGAGCTTTGCAATATAGGTATTTGCACTTTTCTTCTGAGATACTATCCGATAACTGTGTCGATGATTGTGGTAATTTATCATCGGAAACCTGTTGGGACAGTGCATTAGGAAATAGTTCATAAAATACTGAAAGTGTTCAAGTCACTTTAATATTAAATGTTTGTTTTGAGAAGCTCACACGTTTCTTTCAGGTAAGTTTTGGAAAAAAAATTCTCAGTTACTCCTTTCTCAGAGGCTTGATAGAGGACTGTGTTGATATCCTTGTTGTAATTTCTTAATTATTTTGAACTGTCAGTCACGAGTAGAAATGTGTTATGCCGTAACCATCACACATCAGGAGTTTACGTTTTCACATTTTCCTGACTGAGCCGACCTAGATCAGCCTGATAAATCAATCTCCATGAAGTGCGCTTTAGCACGAGCTGCATCACTGCTTAAGCGCAACAAACTTCAAAATGTGATCTGCGCAATGAGCGAAAGTTGAAGACGTCGTCACTGAAATATTGGTGCAGGTAAATTCTGCGTGCGGAAGGTTGTGATTCACTTAAGCAGAACCTGTTTAAAGATTCAGAACTGTGTTTTCAGCATTAATACTTGACGCTGCTCTGTAGACATGTAATGCATTCTTAAGGTTGCCAAGGCAGCGAGCTGAATGTTTAAGGGCGCCTCACCTTCCTAACTGTCTCTCAATTATTAACGACGAACTCGGGGTAGTTTTCGCGCAGGATTTCACAAGCCGACGGCGAGGGAAAGCCGGGGGACCTCTCTGGCGGCACGCTTCAATAAAACACAGACAGATCTTCACAGGGCTGCTCGGAGATTTTTCCCACATTGATCCCTCAAAATAAGTTAGCGAAGAGAGTGTTTTGTGAAACAAATGACAGACCCATTCTGCTGTTTGGGACACGAACAAAAGAAATTCCCATTCGTAATATTTTCTAGTGAATTTCCAATTTTGGCATTTACTTTCCTCTGTACGGAAACCTGACGAACGCCTTGGTCGGGACCGTGAATTGGATTCAATAAAAAGTATTCTTGAAAGAATATTGACTCAATAAAAACAAACTGGACTGGGATATGTAACCATATAACCAATGGACACGGGTTTTTAATGTCAAGTATGAATTACACATTCTCTTCTCATTTCCTTATGAAATAGTACGTGATAACTGAAGAAAACATTTAATCCTCAGCTACACGTGATCATTTGACCACTTCACCAGTAATAAGGACATAACATTATATCCTAACGTCTATCTTAAAGGCAATGAATTATAATACGTATTTTCGCTTTTATTTCCTGTGCAGCATAGCCAGTAGCCTGAAAGATCCAGAATGAGATTTTCACTCTGCAGCGGAGTGTGCGCTGATATGAAACTTCCTGGCAGATTAAAACTGTGTGCCCGACCGGGACTCGAACTCGGGACCTTTGCCTTTCGCGGGCAAGTTTGGAAGGTAGGGGACGAGGTACTGGCAGAAGTAAAGCTGTGAGCACCGGGCGTGAGTCGTGCTTCGGTAGCTCAGTTGGTAGAGCACTTGCCCGCGAAAGGCAAAGGTCCCGAGTTCGAGTCCCGGTCGGGCACACAGTTTTAATCTGCCAGGAAGTTTCAGCCTGAAAGATGTTTACGTTTAGTAAAAGAGTATTTAGCTACGTTCATGTAAACTATTTTTATCTTTGTTTATACGTTAACCTCGATCTCCTAGATGCTAGTCCTTTACAGAAATTTTCACCTTTCCGCTGGTTACTCTACATCAATTAAAATTAACGCGACACAGTATCGATTATTGTATTCAAGACATGCGTTTGGATCGACTTAAAATTTTCCTTTGTGTTCTGCCAACTAAACAGCACCACCAGTGTGCTTCAAAAGTTGGTTACTTTTCCTTACAGTAAGTGTAAGAATGCATTTTTAGTCGGTAGTTCCCATTTTCCCCATAGGAAGCAGATTCTCTTTAGTAACAGACATAAGCGAAGCAGATATTGTTGTAACATATGTCTGTGACGTGTCCTGAAGGATGCACATGATGCACTGTAAATTAGCGGATTCATGGCAATCAGGACAGCCTTTGAGAAACACTTGCCAGATCCAAAATAAGATGAAAAAACCATCAGATCATATGAAACGATATAGATGCAAAACATCACATCTTATTTTTCACAACGTAGTATGTTCAGTATGTACCTGGTTGTGTTGATATCCATAATGCGCTCTCATGCAGTGCAGTGTTATGTTTGTGTTGCTGAGAGAGGTGGGCCAGTAAAAACCTGGCCATCCAACTTAAAGCATTTTTCCAACGCACTTATTATCATGAACGGTGTCAAGTGAAGTCACACTGAGAATAAATTTCGGAATCAAACTGACGCACAGTATGGTCATAGGCTCACCAGAAACTTTCGTACTCATTCCTCACCAATTTCGGTCTGTTGTTTCTACCAACAAGTTTTGAACAAATTACCTCCTTACTGAGGGCCACAGGACCGTTGTGCGATAGCCAACTCGCTTATACAGAGGGCGACAGTAGTGGTAGCAGCAAACAGGTTGAGAGAATATGTGAGAAGTAATTTAGGCCCAGGAAACTCGGCTGCTTGTGGAAGCCTCGGATCGTCAAAGACTGAGGATAAGACAAAGATAATGATACTTAGGATAAGCTATTAAATATGGTATGTGCAGCCCCGCGTTAACAGTCTCAATTTTTTTATCACTTCACGTTACTCGTTAAAATGTTACATTTTGCACACAGTGGCTCTAGCACGGTGGTGAATTGATGAATCGAAGGGAAGGGCGCAACGAAGCCAGTACGGAGGCGCAGCATAACTACTCAGAAAATGTGAGAGAGAGATCATGCAAAAACAGAGAGAAGGCTTGTAATTTGCTTCTGCTGGAGGGAGAGGTGGCTTAGGGCAAGTACTTGACTTCTAATATCATGTGTCCTCCGGTATTTTCCGTTAGGCTCTCCAAATAGTTTGGTTCTTACCCGAAGCAGACAGCTGTGCTTGTTTATAATTATTTCGACTTGGGATTAAAATGTCACCGTTTATTTCGAATTTCTTGGAGCATCCGAATGCAAACCATGTCACTGCAAGTCATCTTCTGACACTATATACGTGTCTCAATCACCCCTGACACAGTCACCCACTCCATGCTGCCCGCAGTCCGCTCGGCGTCCTATACCAAAATCTTAAGCGATGAAGAGTTTGGATCAGGCTGAAAGAAAACACCGACACACGGAAGAATATTGACTGGAACGAATGGAACATGTTCAGAGAGTCAGTGAGAATACTTCGGTGCACACATACACCATCTGTTCACGACAGCTATTAGTGGACGTTAATATGGGGTGTGTCACCCACTATCTTTATGAAGGCTTAAAATCTGCTGGCACACGTTTAAGGAGCTGTCTAAATGTCTGTAGAGGAAAAGCTTCAAGAGCCGAATCCAGAGGGGATAGGGATGTTGGATGCTGGGGCATGGAGCGAAGTCGAGGTTCTACCTGAACCTAAAAGTTTTCCTCTGGGAAGGCCAGTCCATTTCCGGAATGTTTTTGCCCACAAACCATTGCCTTACAGGTGCTGCTGTATGACGAGGTACATTGTGATGCTGACACAAACAACCATCAAAAAATGATTTAAATGGTTCTGAGCACTATGGGACTTAACATCTGAGGTCATTAGTCCCCTAGAACTTAGAACTACTTAAACCTGACTAGCCTAAGGACATCACACACATCCATGCCCGAGGCAGGATTCGAACCCGCGACCGTAGCGGTCGCGCGGTTCCAGACTGAAGCGCCTAGAACCGCTCGGCCACTCCGGCCGGCAAACAACCATCCTCTCCAATCTGTTTCTCTATTGTAAGAATTACACAATGATGTAAAATGTGTTCGTATCCTTCGGTATTGAGCTCTTTTTAACGCCACGTCCTTAATAGTTGACTGTTGGCACTACAAATGGTGACAGGCCAGATTGTCCAGGCTTTCGCTAAACCAAAACACTTCCATCGGATTGTTACAGGATGTAGTGTGATTGATCACTCCATATCACCCGTTTCCAGCTATCCACTGCTCTGTGGCGTTGCCCTTTACACCATCTCAGTTGTCCTTAGCGTTGACTTCTTCCTCATCCCGAAACGTTTCTGCTTATGTAGATAGTTCACAGAGCCTCTTTTAAGCTCTTCTTTCTTCCCACAGCCTATCATTTAGCGTGTCCTCTCAATGCAGTCCTCTTCGTTGACATCATCCTTCATCCGACTTTCCATCTTGTTCGTAGTCTTTCAGATGGTCTTCGTCCAAATTGCGTCCATTCCAGGGCTCTTCTCGGAATTCTTCCTGGTCCCATTCACTCAACATGGGAAACAATATGAGCCCATTAATCTCCATAGTTTCATTTAGGGGCTTAATCTGGAGGGTGTTTCGTATTATTTCATTCTCGTCTTACCGAGGATTCCTCATAGGAAGCGCATCTCCCTTGCTTGTATTCTGCTGAGATCTTTCTTTGTCCTAGTCCAACATTTTGATCCATAAGTCGAAATTGGAAGACAGTATGACTTGTACATCATGATCTTTGGTTTGGAAGATATTTTCCAACTGCTAGTTATATCTGATACACAATAACAAAATTTCGAACAATTTTCTATTCTCTCCGAAATTTCATCCCTGATGTTTCCTTTCTTAGTCAATTTTCTTCCTAGGTACTAGAAAGCATCTACTTATTTAATAATTTTCGCACTGCAAGTTAGATCTTTCATTATTAATTTTTCTGCTGAGTTTCATTACTTCACTTTCTGATAAGTTTGTTTTCATTCCTTCTTCTTCATTCAATCTCTGCCAGGTGTTCAGCTATTCTACCGATTTCTGTTCATTTTCTTCCCCTGTCCTCACATCATCTGCGTATGTTATGGTATCTGTTGTTGACTCTTGGTGAAATTTTGTTTCGATGAGGTCCGTGACTATATCAATAAGCACGGGCGAGAACATACTTCCTTGTCGGGTCCTTGTGTCCGTTATGAATCATTCTTATATTTTGCAGTCTATTGTAACAACACTAACTACTGTGGCTTATGAGGCCGGCCGCTGGTGGCCGAGCGGTTCTAGGCGCTTCAGTCTGGAACCGCGTGACCGCTACGGTCGCAGGTTCGAATCCTGTCTTGGGCATGGATGTGTGTGATGTCCTGAGGTTAGTTAGGTTTAAGTAGTTCTAGGTTCTAGGGGACTGATGACCTGAGATGTTAAGTCCCATAGTGCTGAGATCCATTTGAGCCATTTTTTGTGGCTTATGAGGAGCTGCTCTACACTGCACACCGTTCTTTTTAACTCCGTACGCACAGTCATTGAGTTTGTAGCCTGCTGTAGCACTTTTGGAACTGACTGTTCCCATGCGACGTTTTGCAACTACTCATCGAAATCATCGAACTCCCTGGCCGTCAGTAGATGATGCTACCTTGTCTTCGTATAGCTGTGGATGTACCTTCACTTTTCCACTTCACGATCACATGCCGAACTTGGGCCCCTTTAGCACGGCGGAAATACCCGTGATGCATTTGTTGATTAGGTGCCCTCCAGTGACTAGTTGGCGTTCTAAGTCAATGAACTCTCCCGGCCGATGCACTCTGCTTCACCCTTTCTCTGCTGAAAACACAGTACCGGTCGCTCCACGTTTCGCTATATCAAGTGGTTAATTCCGAATTACATGTGAGTGTCCGGATACTGTTGACCTGACAGCGTACAGTCAGGTTACAGGGAGAACCGCGGCCTTTAATTCTACTCGTACGGCACAAGCCCTCGTGTGGTGTAGTATTTTAGAGTCCCGCGTGTACCACAGGCAGCCCCAGGCTGAAGGGCGTGTTGGCGCCTGCGACAGCCAGTAGGGTGTCCAGCGCCGAGCAGGGCAGGGCACAGCCTCGGAGGATCGATGCGGCCCGCGGGCGCGCGGCCCGCCGACACGGATTGCCTCTCGTGTCCGGCGTTTACACAGCGCGCGACCCGCCACCGGCCTCTGCCCTGATCCGATCCGCCTGGCTGCGATCCCGCCGGGCAGCGAGGAGGCGACCACACTCTGCCACACCCCTCTCACTCTCATTCTCTCTCTCTCCTGCCTGCGAGGCAGCGGTCCGATGCTCAAACTGAAGGGCACAGTGAGTGTAGAGAGCAGGTGCACTAACACGTCTATCATGGTCCTGAATTTTAGTGCAGAATTTCAATCTGGGACTGAGGGTGTTACCCGGATCATTTTAGGGCGGCAACTAGCTATCTACAAAACTTCGAAAGTGCGAGGTGCCTGTGTGGAGAAGTGTGCGTATCACCTGGATTTAACTGAATTTGTGCGAGAGCTGGTGTTGCACTCAACTAGCCCTTTTTCTTTACTACACCTTAACGTAGGCACGATGAAGAAATGAACGCTAAGAGAATTAATAACACGACCCTGTAAAAGGTGTTGCACACAAGCTATAACTTAATAAACTTACTAATCAATAGTTATAAAATGGGCAGGAAATAAAATTTATCATCTGAATACTAAATGACGAACAAATTATGTATCAGAAAGAGATTTATTCATGCAAATATGTGATTCGCTGAACAGTGCTTTAATAGAACAAGGGCACAAAATAATGGTGCTGACAATAAGTAGTTGGCAGGTTTTTTAAGGGGACACCTACTCTGAAATATTGAATGCGGTAATCTTTTGTGAGTGGGTGAGTCAACAGACATAATGATAAACGCCGACTGTGTGACGGAATGACGATGGGAAATGAGAACACAGTGAAAAATCCACATGCAAAATCGTGGGTACAGTAGCGAAGAAACGAGAGCATACGCTGCTGAGGACATCAGAGAAGAATTACAGGTTGTAAGACGTGTATATTTCTAGTGTCTATTGTCAAACCACAATTTATGAAAGATGTTTATATTTTATTAATACAATTAAGTAGGGATAGTAGTAGTAGTAGTAGTAGTAGAGGGGTTTTTGGGCGCACGACAGCAAGGTCTTCAGCGCCCGTTCAGTAACATACGGAGACGGGTGTCAAGAAAAATCCCAGAACAGGAATATAAAACGGAACATAAAACACAGGTAACAATCGTTGAAAAATATGTGCCCATCCACACCGAAGCGTGGGATGAAGCAGGGTGTCAACAGTAAAACATGGACAACACAGAAAGAAAATGATAGAGGGAGCTAAAACAATGTAGCAGATGGAAGTGGCTGGCTGACCACAAGGAAAAAAGAGGAGGAGTCAGCCACTCTGCAATACCCTAAAACCTCCAGCCTAAAAGTTTAGGCCAGAGTCCAGACACGTCACAAAACTTAAAAACCCTAAACACACACGTCTCATCATTAGCTAAAACAGAAGGCAGATCCCCATCAACTTGTGCTTCTGCCCGTGCAGCACGGTATAAAATGCAGTCTTTTAAAATGTGCCGGACAGAGATGTGCACACCACAAGCATCACAAAACGGAGGATCCTCCCGCCGTAATAAAAAGCTATGTGTGAGAGGACAGTGCCCGATCCGAAGACGTGTGAGGGCCACCTCTTCCCGCCTGAGCAACCGGCAGGAGGAACGCCACGGCCGAGTGGTTGACTTTACCAACCGCAGTTTATTGGCCGTCACCGCCAGCCATTCGTCCTCCCACAACTCCATGCACTTCCTGTGGGGTGCTGCAATGACCGACTGCAAGGGGATAGGACACTGGACCACATCCTGCTCTCTGCAGGCCTCCTTGGCAGCCCGATCGGTCTGTTCATTGCCCCATATGCCGACATGACCAGGCACCCAGCAGAAGGATATCTCTTTACCCCACCGTTGGAGCAAGTACAGTTGGTCATATATTAGCTGGACCATCTCCTCAGTCGGGTGTAGGTTCTGCAGTGATTGTAAGGCACTAAGAGAATCGGAGCAGAGAAGAAATCGATCGCCCCGAACACGATGCATCAGCTCCAGTGCCTTCAGGATCGCGTGGAGCTCCGCTGCGAAAACGGTATATTCAGCAGGAAGGCGAATCCGGGTAACATGATCAGGGAACACCACACAACAGCCAAGGAAATTCTCCTGTTTGGAGCCATCAGTGTAAACGACAGTGAAACCGTGATGCACATCTAAAATGTTAAAAAACAGTGACTGGAATGTAAAATCTGGCGTGACATCTTTCTTAAAACGAGTCAAATCTAAAATAAGTTTGGATCTCCGGAGGAGCCAAGGTGGAGATCTGCTCCAACCGCGACGTAAAACACGAAGACCAGCCATAGACATCGCAGCGAGGCAATCCTGTGCGCGAATCCCATAGGGCTGCGTCGCACGTTGCCGGTTATGAAATAACCGTGCCAGAGGAGGCTGAGCAACTGTATGGAACGCAGGTGTGTATGGCGTGGATAAAGTTTTATACGCCTGGCGTACCGTAAGTAGCCGTCGCCGCATATGAAGTGGCGGTTCACCTGCCTCTGCACAGAGGCTTGGTATGGGGCTATTTCGGAATGCCCCAGTGGCCAACCGAAGCCCTTCATGGTGGATAACGTCCAAAAGCTTTAAGTAAGAAGGCCTCGCAGACCCATACACCGTGCACCCATAATCGAGCCGAGATCCCACAAACGCCCTGTAAAACTGGAGCAGAGAAGTCCTGTCAGCTCCCCATGTACTGTGGCTAACACATTTTAAAATACTTAAAGCCTGAAGCGACCGCCGTTTCAGGTCTTTAAGATGAGGTAACCACGTGAGCCTCGAGTCAAAAATGAGCCCCAGAAATCTTACCGTGTCTTTAAAAGTAAGAATAGTGTCCCTCAACCGCAACTCAGGAAAGGTTAAAATCGAACGAGAACGGTTAAAAAGAACACATACAGACTTCTCGGTGGAAAACTTAAAACCACACTTCTGCGCCCAGTCATCCAAACGCCTAATCGTAAGTTGCAACTGACGAGTTGTCGTTGCAAGGCTTGAAGAAGAGCAGAACAAAGAGAAATCATCCACAAACAAAGAACACTGGACAGGACTTTTCACTATGGACGTAATGCTATTAATAGCGATGGCAAAGAGAGTCACACTTAAAACGCTACCCTGAGGGACACCATTCTCCTGCTCAAAGCGATCAGACAGGACGTCGCCAATTCGGTATCTAAAATATCGTGGCGAGAGGAAAGACTGAATAAAAAGAGGAAGACAACCACGAAAACCCCATCCCTGAAGCTGCTCCAGGATGAGACGCCTCCAAGTGGTATCGTAGGCCTTCTCGATGTCGAAAAATACACCTAGAAGGTGATGACGGCGGAGGAAAGCTTGTTGTATAGCCGCCTCCAGGAGGGCAAGGTTATCGAAGGTGGAACGAAACCTCCTGAACCCACACTGAAAGCGACTAAGGAGTTGCCGGGATTCTAACATCCAGACAAGGCGGCGGTTGATCATCCGCTCCAAGGTCTTCCCCATGCAACTAGTGAGGGCAATACTACGGTAGCTACTTGGGCTCATGCGGTCTTTCCCAGGTTTTAAAAAAGGGATTAAAACTGCCTCACGCCACGCGTCAGGAAAGTGACCCGACGCCCAAATGGCATTAAAAAGTGCGAGGAGGAGTTCTCTTGTTGCGCATTGTGAGGTGCCATAGCATACTGTAACGGATTCTGTCGTGACCAGGGGATGTGTCACGAGCTCCAGACAATGCAGAATCCAGCTCCCACATAGAAAATGGGTAGTTGTAAACTTCATGAGAGGTGGACTGTTAAGTAGGAATAATTAATATTTGTCATTTTGGAAATAATTGTGGTAGCAGGGAATGTCTACACCAAAGTACTGTTGGCGGCAGAGACCGCACATTGATATAATTTTAAAAAGGGCGGGAGAGACCGCTTATGGATACATTTTAAGAAAACACCGCGCATTGATACAGTTTGTAATGGTAGCAGGGATTGTCTGCACCAGAAAGCACTGTTGGCGGGAAAGACTGCACTTTAGCGTTCGTAGGAAGTCATTAGTAAGCAAGATGTGAAGCAAGTCGGTAGCAGGTCTGAAGCGAGAGGTTGAGAGGAGCGGTGTGCCTGCCAGCCACCAGCTATGACTTAAAAGAGATTATAAACGGATGTACAGAGACATCAGCTAACTATTATCATAAGAGGAACTAATATTATTGATTTTTTATTTTTTTTGAGTAACTCAAGACTACTGAAGGTATGTTTGTGTAATGCTAGTTGTAAGATTATTGTAAAAAGTAAGTCCCATTTGAACGTTTGTAAAATCATTTCATTACCAACAGTAAATATTTGAAGGATCGTTTTCAGAATACAATTAATGTTTGCCAGAAATATTGCATTACTGATTACAATCCATCCCAAAAACCATCAAAGCCTTAACAATTTTGTATCAACGTAAAACTTTGCAACATTTTATTGTTGCCAAGAAAAAGTTTAAATATGAATTACGTAACTTTTTCAGTCCAGTTAACTAAAGAATAACGTCAGCTTTGCTATTAAAGAATAACGTCAGCTTTGGTAATAAATGCAGCCACTTATTATGACAGCCCATCAGCAGCTAATAGAGTATAGTAAAAGAGAGTAAGTATATTCATGTCGCAGTTCGATGTAGCAGTCAGATGGCGATCCAGTAACAGTAAAAAAGGTAAGGAACAGTTTTGGTTTATTGCAGGTAACATTCTATGTTTCGTCGAAATAATCAGCAAATCACTTTTAATAAGCAGCATTTAAATTTGTATGCGAAGATTGCACTTATTATTATTGTGAAAGATAATTAATTTCAAAGGGAAGATGTCATTTGTTATTATTAAGCAAGAGATAGAAATCCCAAGGGATGGTTTAATAGGTTATTGTAGAAGGGAAGGTTATGTAACAAAAGAGATATAGAGGAGACGAGAAGGTTTCAAGGACCCTATTATGCCGGTATGCAAATACTTTACCACCAAGATATCAGGCAGCGTGAAGACAGCGAACAGGATTCGGACAGTACAGTCGCTGGCCTCTATACTGCTCGGCTCTATGAAGATCGATGACCGCGGATAAAACCTGATGAGATAAATTCCGGAAAGAATCTAAACTTCTGTCGGGATTAGCGACACTGTACTTACTCCTAAGTCTGCGCAAGAGTATCTCCTGGAGGAGACACTATCAATTCACCAATCCTCCCTGGCGGTCCAGAGGAGGCGTAACATCTCGTGGTACAGCCCACTGACACCGAATATTAGTGCTTTGTGCCCCCACGACTTTCTAATGTTTGAAGTCTTAGGAGGCTGTGGGAAAACGCGCCAATCACCTGTATTCAGTGCGCTCTACAAAATCCAACCAAGCTTGATAGCAACGGAGCGTATACGTGCGGATACCGTCAGTCGTACCTAGCCACCAGCAAGGTTGAACCACCTGAAGATGTCGGGCAGTTGAACCTTGAAAATATGTATTGTGGAATTTGCACAACGTGATCCGGCAGCAAACCCGGGAAGAGGTTGAGTTGGGTTGTTTGGGGGAGGGGACCAGACAGCGAGGTCATCAGTCTCATGGGATCAGGGAAGGACGGGGAAGGAAGTCGGCCGTGCCCTTTCAAAGGAACCATCCAGGCATTTGCTTGGGGCGATTTAGGGAAATCACCCCGTGAAGATTATTTACAACACACCCGCCGGGAAAGCTTGAAGAGTCACAACATTTTTTGCGCCCATCGTGCTCATTGTCGTGTTTCCAGTAGGGCTGTCTGACGTCACAGCGCGTCTTCTTGAGTTGTCCGGTTAAGTCGTTGCATTTCGCCGGTTGCGCGAAAGCAGCCGTGAAAACTGCCAATAAGTGAACAAAATATCACCCGCACACTAGGCGCCAGTGTGGCAGGCATCCCATGGCTTCAGACCTCTGATTCCGAGAACCACTGAAAACAATACTAACACCTGGTGTCGGTCAAGCGGAGCCCAGACGGCAAACATCAATAAAACCTTTAGCGCTGTCTGCATAAAGTCGCACTAGGCGTCACTTTCTGCCTCATACGAGGTGCATTCAAGTTCTAAGGCCTCCGATTTTTTTTCTAATTAACTACTAACCCGAAATTGATGAAACTGGTGTTACTTCTCGACGTAATCGCCCTGCAGACGTACACATTTTTCACAACGCTGATGCCATGATTCCATGGCAGCGGCGAAGGCTTCTTTAGGAATCTGTTTTGACCACTGGAAAATCGCTGAGGCAATAGCAGCACGGCTGGTGAATGTGCGGCCACGGAGAGTGTCTTTCATTGTTGGAAAAAGCGAAAAGTCACTAGGAGCAAGGTCAGGTGAACAGGGAGCATGAGGCATCACTTCAAAGTTGTTATCACGAAGAAACTGTTGCGTAACGTTAGCTCGATGTGCGGGTGCGTTGTCTTGGTGAAACAGCACACGCGCAGCCCTTCCCGGACGTGTTTGTTGCAGTGCAGGAAGGAATTTGTTCTTCAAAACATTTTTGTAGGATGTACCTGTTACCGTAGTGCCCTTTGGAAGTCAATGGGTAAGGATTACGCCCTCGCTGTCCCAGAACATGGACACCATCATTTTTTCAGCACTGGCGGTTACCCGAAATATTTTTGGTGGCGGTGAATCTGTGTGCTTCCATTGAGCTGACTGGCCCTTTGTTCCTGGATTGAAAAATGGCATCCACGTCTCATCCATTATCACAACCGACGAAAAGAAAGTCCCATCCATGCTGTCATTGTGCGTCAACATTGCTTGGCAACATGCCACACGGGCAGCCATGTGGTCGTCCATCACCACTCGTGGCACCCACCTGGATGACACTTTTCGCATTTTCAGGTCGTCATGCAGGATTGTGTGCACAGAACCCACAGAAATGCCAACTCTGGAGGTGATCTGTTCAACAGTCATTCGGCGATCCCCCAAAACTATTCTCTCCACTTTCTCGATCATGTCGTCAGACCGGCTTGTGCCAGCCCGAGGTTGTTTCGGTTTGTTGTCACACGATGTTCTGCCTTCATTAAACTGTCGCACCCACGAACGCACTTTCGACACATCAATAACTCCATCTCCACATGTCTCCTTCAACTGTCGATGAATTTCAATTGGTTTCACACCACGCAAATTCAGAAAACGAATGATTGCATGCTGTTCAAGTAAGGAAAACGTCGCCATTTTTAAGTATTTAAAACAGTTCTCATTCTCGCCGCTGGCGGTAAAATTCCATCTCCCGTACGTTGCTGCCATCTCTGGGACGTATTGACAATGAACGCGGCCTCATTTTAAAACAATGCGCATGTTTCTATCTCTTTCCAGTCCGGAGAAAAAAAATCGGAGGCCTTAGAACTTGAATGCGCCTCGTACAATGGTCAAGAGCCACAGCAGGTGGGCCACTCTGAGGAGGCGGTACACACTACTGTTCACTCCCCTCGTGTTCACAGAAAGCCGGCCAGGCCTGACATGCCACACTCAACGCATGCATCCAGCACCAGCTCACCCACACAAGGACAGAAGAGCAAGCAATGTCGCAACACCATTTGAAATATCACGAGTAAAGTTCAGAGTCCCCATTTCTCGTTTTATTTACAGAAATAATTTTTCTCAGTCCACCCCCTTTGAGACACACACAAAAAAAAAAAAAAAAAATATGGAAAAATGAGAGGAGTCACGTCACAGGAGGATTGTAACCTTTCAATACTGCAAGAGATATGTGACATGTAATTTCATGGCCATGGCTATGAACTCGTCCTATTGACTAATGTGGACACCAGAGCTAGTTCCCTGCATGTTTTGGGAGGAAGCTTTCTACATCCTGGTATTGGGTCAGTCAGTTCCTAATCCTCCTAAAGGGGTTGTGACCGGACCTACATGGCTGGCATAAGGGCTTGTGACTTTTGATGATGGTTGGTGTTTCGCAACATCTGTTGGAAATAAACTTCTGGAAGTCCTGGCAGGAAACAGTACCTTACAGCAAGTGGACAGGGGTTGGAGGACCGGAGGGGTATCCGGCCTCTCCTTAAACCAACCACGCAAAATCCATTAATAATCATGCTGCTCTGCACCGATGGCGGACAAAAGCACAAGAAAAATGTGAGAAGGAAGAATGCCTGGACAGTATTACCTGCTGTATTGTGTGGGACCTACAGAGGAGGTCGTGTTACGGTATCGGTTTGTAGTCCTTTTATCGTGCTTTAGGAAACGCTAAATGCCGAAAGACACGAACACATTTTACACCACGTGTACTGCATGCAGTAGGGGAACAGTTCTGAAAAGATTATTGCTTGTATCAACATTACCATGCACCCTGTCATAAAGCAGTAAATGTGAGGCTATGGTTTGCGGACAATAACATCCCTTAAATGGACTTTCCTGCCCAGAGTCTCACCCTGAACCCCATGGAACATCTTTGGCAGGATTTAGAATGTCGTCTCTGCTACATACTCCATCGTCCAACGTCACTACTTCTTTGATTTCGATTCTTGAGGATGAATGGGCTTCCATTCCTCCACAGACATTCACACATTCCCCTAAAAGTGTCTCTAGCATAGTTCAGGCCGTCAGAGAAGTGAAGTGTGGTCTCGCCCCACGTTAATTTCCACTAATAGTGTCCAGATACGCTTGATCAGATAGTGTTTGAGCTCGTTCCATTTTATTTCGTAGCACTACGCTTCTCCTAGAAATGTGATTTACGTGACAACCTATTTAGTATGTTCGGACCTTTGTTATCCATCCAGAATGCGGTACAATGCCTAAAGACATTATTGGATTTCTTGAGGCATTTTTCCGTGGAATCAGCGACTACTCTAAAGCCTTCATAATACAAGTCTACATGATAACAGCTGTATCGAAACCACGTAACCATTCCTTGTACATCCGAAGGGAGAGATAAGGTTTGAATTTTACATCTTCTCTGCATCGAGACGGAAACGGAAAATAAGTTCAGAAAACGTAAATCAGGAAGACTTGTAACGCAATCCTCGTATTCAGATTAGTACAGGATGTAAAGTTCGTGGCCTGACCGCCAAACACTGTTTATTTGGTTAAACATGTTCTTATTGTCGATAAGACTACTTTTAGATAACGCTCATTGTCGAACGGTTTAAGTGAGTAGATTCCATCGCTGAGGCACAATTCTGAATGTTGTGCACAATACCCATCAACTGCTGCGTCTGCCTCTACTGAACTTAAAATATTTTGCAGGCAAATATTTCCTCACAAGGGGTTTGGTCACACTCGTCAGGCCGAAACTTGCCGTTCTTTTCTTTTCTTTTTTTGTCACTAGTAATTTATGCCACTTGAAGTACACAAGCCAAATGTCAGCTGCAGATAGAACCTGTAGCCTACTCGAACAAGCCACAGCGAACAATGATGCTTTTCTGGCTTGACGCGTGTGACTGAGATACAAATTCCCTTGAATATCGCTGGCCTCTGTTACGCGCGCATGATTGGGGAATTGTGGCCGTCTGGGACAGCGCTCTTTCAAGAGAAATCTCGACTCAAGGCTTTCTTAAAAGCTGAAGTTAATATTCGTTTTCTTTGCAGCACTTTCTGGTAAATGCAAATTTACTTTTTGGTAGTCCTTTGGAATCGCATCGACTCAACCATACTTTAAACTCCAAAAATTATTACACTGCGTATAACACTGTCAATCTCGCAAAGTAGGTGATGGATACCATTTGAATGTTTTTAGATGAAGTTTCGTTGATAATAATCAGAAAACAAAGAAAAAAATCTCTCTCAAATATCCGGGTACACCATTAGAATGAAACTTCTCTAAAACTGTAACTTTAAAAACCGGTATACTCTAGAATATTTCGCGGGGATAAAGTTGACAACAGTATTGTGTTTTTGTGCAATATATACGAACACAACAAAAAAAAATCATCGGTATTAACATCATATTCAAGAGAATCCGAGAACGGTTTTCGTTGCCCTTGCATTATCGAACGTGATAGCACAGTTTTGTTTATTTATTTGTTTATTGTTCCGTGGGACCACATTTAGGAGAAGTCTCCATGGTCATGGAACGAGTCAATACATGAAATTATAACACGATTATAGAAACAGATAAAATGAAATATCGGAAACATATTCAGGCGACAAGTCGTTAGTTTAAATAAAGAAAATCAAGAAAGTAACACTGGAATTTGCTTAATCTTTTAGCTCTTCCAGGAGCTCCTCGACAGAATAGAAGGAGTGAGCAATGAGGAAACTCTTCAGTTTAGACTTAAAAGTGTTTGGGCTACTGCTAAGATTTTTGAGTTCTTGTGGTAGCTTATTGAAAATGGATGCAGCAGAATACTGCACTCCTTTCTGCACAAGAGTCAAGGAAGTGCATTCCACATGCAGATTTGATTTCTGCCTAGTATTAACTGAGTGAAAGCTGCTAACTCTTGGGAATAAGCTAATATTGCTAACAACAAACGACATTAAAGAAAATACATACTGTGAGGGCAATGTCAAAATTCCCAGACTATTGAATAGGGGTCGACAAGAGGTTTTCGAACTTACACCATACATAGCTCGAACAGCCCGTTTTTGAGCCAAAAATACCCTTTTTGAATCAGAAGAATTACCCCAAAAAATAATACCATATGACATAAGCGTATGAAAATATGCGAAGTATACTACTTCTCGTGTTGAAATGTCACTTATTTCAGATACTGTTCTAATGGTAAATAAAGCGGCATTCAGTTTCTGAACAAGATCCTGAACATGGGCTTTCCACAACAGCTTACTATCTATCCGTACGCCTAGGAACTTGAACTGTTCCGTCTCGCTTATAACATGCCCATTCTGTCTGATTAAAATGTCAGTTCTTGTTGAATTGTGGGTTAGAAACTGTAAAAACTGAGTCTTACTGTGATTCAGCATCAAATTATTTTCCACAAGCCACGAACTTATATCATGAACTACATTATTTGATAATGTTTCAATATTACACACAAGATCCTTCACAACCAAGGTGGTGTCATCAGCAAACAGAAATATTTTTGAATCACCTGTAATACTAGAAGGCATATCATTTACATAAATAAGAAACAGCAGTGGCCGCAGCACCGACCCTTGGGGAACGCCCCATTTAACAGTGCCCCATTGGGACTGAACATCATTACCACTCTCAATATTGCGGAGGATTACCTTCTGCTTTCTGTTCTTAAAGTAGGAGGCGAACCAATTGTAAGCTACTCCCCTTACTCCATAATGTTCCAACGTCTGCAGTAATATTTTGTGGTCAACACAGTCAAAATCCTTCGTTAAATCAAAGAAAACACCTAACGTTCGCAACCTTTTATTTAATCCGTCCAAAACCTCACAGAGAAAAGAGACTATAGCATTTTCAGTTGTTAAGCCATTTCTAAAACCAAACTGTACATTTGACAGCAAATTATGTGAATTTAAATGCTGCAGTAACCTTGTATATACAACCCTCTCGATAACTTTAGCAAACACCGATGGCATAGAAATAGGTCTATAATTGTCAACATTATCCCTGTCTCCCTTTTTATAAAGTGGCTTCACTACCGAGTACTTTAATCGGTCAGGAAACCGACCACTCCTAAAGGAAAAGTTACAGATATGGCTAAGTACTGAGCTAACATACGTGGAACAATACTTCAGTATTCTGTTAGATACCCCGTCATATCCATGAGAGTTCTTGGTCTTTAGTGATTTAATTATTAACTCAATCTCCCTCTTGTCAGTATCATGGAGGAGCATTTCAGGTAACAGTCTCGGAACACTTTTTTCTAAGAGCGCTATATGATTCCCTGTTGGGACTAGGTTTCTATTTAGTTCACCTGCTATATTCAGAAAGTGATTATTAAGTACTGTACATATATGCGACTTATCAGTAACACGGACATCCCCACTACGCACTGATTCTATATTCTCGACCTGTCTCTGCAGACCAGCCACTTCCTTTACGACTGACCATATGGTTTTAATTTTATCCTGAGACTTAGCTATTCTATCTGCATACCACATACTTTTTGCCTTCCTAATAACTTTTTTAAGCACCTTACAATACTGTTTGTAATGGGCTGCTGCATTTAAATTTTGACTGTTTCTAACGTTTTGATATAATTGCCACTTTGTTCTACAAGATATTCTTATCCCTTTAGTCAGCCACCCAGGCTGCCTGTTTGTGCTAGTACCCTGTTTTGAACGTTCTAACGGAAAGCAACTTTCAAAGAGCACGAGAAAAGTCTTGAGGAAGGCATTATATTTATCGTCTACTGTATCAGCACTATAAACATCTTGCCACTCTTGTTCCTTGATAAGGTGTACAAAAGTCTGAACAGCAACTGGATCAGCTTTCCTAAAAAGTTGGTAACTATATTTAACATGTGTTGCAGCACAAAAATCTTTTAGACTTAAAATTTGTGCATCATGATCTGAAAGGCCATTCACCTTTTTGCTATCAGAATGCCCTTCTAATAATGACGAATGAACAAAAATATTGTCTATGGTTGTTTTACTGTTCCCTTGCACTCTCGTTGGAACACATTTTCACGTGAATCCTACTGAATACATAATGGAACACGTCCTCACATAGTAAGCAACGAAGACGCCTATTAAATTAATTTATTACGCTTTCATTCTACCCACTCTATTCCTCTGTGCTGATTTGGGCTTATGTTACTTGCAGTCGTAACATTCATGCACTACAGTAATTTTGGACATCACCCTTTTGATACATGGCATTTTATCTCCGGACTGGCGCATCTCATGTGCTAATCATAATCTAATTTATAAGAATTAGTATTTGAACTTAATTCTCACAACTTAACGATATAGTTAACGGCTGTAAGGAATAGCGTCAGTGTGTGGCAGCAAAAGTCGTTTGCCTGTTTATTAACTCCTCCTCTTTACTGGTGGAGCTTTTACGTGTAATTTTCTCTGTAGCTCTGTTGAGTGCCCAACAAGCCAAGTGAGACAGGCCAGGGCAGTGACCCAGTGTAAGGACTGAAGCTATGTGGGCTGTGGGCCACGTTTCCAGAGGACAGTGCGAACTATATCAACTGCTACAAGCTGGTATTAGGTGCTTACCACGCTGTTGTCAGGCCTGGAGATGGACGAACGCCCTTCTACCGTTTTCGCATATTGCTTTGCACTCTACAGGACTCGGGCCCAGGCTTACTGTCACAGAACTAGGTAACGTGGCATGACGAACACCTGAAATCAGGAGAGAGTTGAAGTTTTCACGAATGGAGCATCCAGGCAAAAGACACTTCAATGGAACTTTGTTTTGTGCCGAGAAACCTCCTTCCAGGAACAGTATGCGAAGACCAGTCGGTGATACATAAAGAGCATAAGTTCGATGAGAAGCGGATGGCCAATGTTGTGAACAGAAATTCTTTTCCCCTTCGAATGACCTCTGGGCTAGAGAGCTGTAAAAGGCTTCTCATTGGCTAACCTATCAGATTAGGGGAAATCAAGGGGTTAATTTTCCAGAAGTGCATAAGTGGACGTGCCCATTGGGTGAAACATAAAATTGGCCAAAGAGCGGGAGAGAAACTTCCAATTGTTTTAAGAACTGCGCGCGTGGGTCTCTAACGATTGGATGATGTTGTAAAACTAACATACGGAGGGAAGATTGTTGACTTCCTAACAAACATATCACTGACCAGCACTTTGCAGAACGGTTTCCATCGCTGCACAAGAAGAGTGTGGATTTGCAGTGTAGAGAACGAATTCCGTGTGCATACAGAGAACACTTCGATTCAAGGAGACTTCTGGGAGAACAGCGGTGGATTTGAGAGGCGGAAGAGGATGTTTCACTTAGAGACTTCGAGACTTCGACTGATGTGTAGCAGTCTGAGCCGGGAATAAGGTGGTAGATCGCAGTGTTAGCGAACGGGTGCGAGAGTTCAAGTGTTTTTGTCGACACACTATAGGACTGTCCACATTTCGGAATCCAATACTTTCACGAGTGTCTGCCGGGTCACTACGAATGAATCGGGAATAATAGTCACGTGTACAGATCCTTCATTCTTTGATGGGCAACGGCAACCGCTGCACAGATAATCGCAGTTTTATCTCTCGATAAATCTTGTGTAGATTAAGGTGCTCCACAATTATCCAACCTCTGCCTGGGCGTCCACGTGTTACATTTGTGTTAATGCATGTTAACAATTGATAATTTTATTATTATCTGCGTTGCTTGTGATCGAACTGATTCTGTAATAAATTGTTATTCATATATATCATTAGGGAGCTTTGTAATAACCAGGGATCAGTGTGGACCACTATTACATTAGATGAAGACCGTGTCTGTTATCTTTCTTGAGATACAATGCCTTTCTCTCATGGTTGTTAGGCGACCCACCGTCCTGTTATTTATCAATCCCGCCACACCTTCTTCATTATGTGCATGTGAACCTAACGATTTCTGAAATGCAATGTCCCACGCCTCCAGCTCCCACTGCCATTCCTCGTTCAAACTCTGTTGATTACCGTTGTGCGGCCATACTTACGTGGGACACCTGTTCACATGAATCACCCGAGTAAAATGACTGCTCCGACAATGCACCGACGTTTAATACCTTTCTACCGTAATCTGTGTATGTGCATATCACTATTCCATGACTTAAGACACCTCAGTTTGTTATGCAGGAGGTTAATCCAGAGTCGGATTGCTGCTATTGAGAAGGACTTCGAGAAAGTAGCTGAAAGACGAAGTGGGACAGAAAGGATTTTGCTCTGATGGGAACGGTGTTTCCGCCACGTTGTTCAGATGAGAGAAAAACGTGATGGACAGTATCGGTTGATGAGAGAGTAGAGTAGGCAGATGGTGTGAGCGTATGGGTGCTATTCTGTCATTCTGCACAACGGATTAATCTGAGATGTAATCTTTACCCTGTGGCTCATGCAATATGCAATTTCAACCCCCACACTACTACAGAAGTCAGACAGACGTTCCTAACGTTCTAAAGAGAAAAGCCCGAAAAAATTTCAGCAATAAATATCTTCTGGAGTCGTCCGCTGTAAGGAAATGACACAAAAATTCACAAAATTTCTTACGTAACTAGTGGGAAACTTGGGTACTGGAGTAATGCTAGTTAGTCTAGGAAAAACATGAAACTAACGGAAATTATTATTTTTTTTTCAAAAATTCTGAGAAATCCCAATGGCACTTTTAGTTATGAACTGAACAAGTTATTTCCGGGTTCTTTTCGGAATGTGAAGTCACCTCTTAAGGATAGGATTCGCTAACGAAATTTCTATGCAAAGTTTAATATTGTTATTGACTTGGCAGAATGGCTGAGAGCCACGCCAACTCAACTTGAATTATTATCTATTAGAATGTTGCTAGGTGCGGTCGAGGCTGTCACGTGTGAAATGCAGTGAAGTGTACTGTTGTGGAGGAAATATGGGGCTCACAAGAGCTGTAGCGCACAATACTGTAAGCTGCAATGACTGCTGTCTGTGTCGCTCGCTGCTGACAAATAAGATAACTCTCGTTCTATCTTGATTGACCTTCGCCAATCAAACTCTCCCTACGCCTTGATAAAGTCAAGGACTCCTATTCGCCCCTAGTCTGACTATTGGCGTGGTACACCAGTCAGATAACCAGTCCACCACGATGCCACTCAAAAATTCGCTCACAGGCGTTTAACTATAACTCTGTCCATTCACAGCGCACAATAAGTGTGGTGGCCAACACAGTGAACAACACTTAATCGCAAGGACTCAATATTGAGTCGTGCTCTGATTCGCTCTCGAGAAAGGTGCTCTCCCAATGAAGTACTGAGGAGAGACTTGTTCCTTGCTCTTTGAGTACACGTACGAGCGCACACGCTCTCGTTATGTGTTCTCGCTCAAAGAGCGACAATGGGACAGCCCCTCTCCATGCCACACATGAAGGGATATACTTTTCGGTATCTTCTATTACTCCTTCAGCTCAAGGCGTCAGGAATATCGTCTGCCAATCAGCATTGCTCTTCTAAAACGGGAGAACGGCGTTTCGTTCAAGGCGACCAATCTGGAAATCTGTAGCATCGGTGTTTGGCGTTTGCTGTGTCCCTGAGAAAAACCTCTGAAACTGTGCGCTACGTTTGTAAAGAATGCGTACGCTGGGCGCTCCCCCACAATGTAGCTGAATTTGCTTTTAAGCCAAACACGGGGTCGTTCTCCATTTCACTCAGGCAAATGCTGTCTGCTCTACGTGCGGTCGCCGGCTGACGTAGGTAGGTTGACTTGTCCTCTGAAGGGACTGGCCTCCTTGCGTGCAGTTTGCCTCTCCCAAACTAAAAGCTTTTGTGACCGTCATGTCTTGAATGTGTGTGTGTGTACGCCAGCCTCGAGTATTTCAACCCCGGTGCGCATTTGCAATTTACTTGTTATTTGCATATCGTTTATGTGAATTCATACAACACTGACTTTATCTTATCGAGCATGGGTTCGAATGAAGCGTCTTGATGTGCGGAATATGATTGTGAGGGTGGAATATGTAAGGAATGAAGGTCAAGAGACCACGACGTCTTACAATGGTATGGATATCTACACCGACACAGAACTTCCGAAAATTAATTTTGGATCCACTGTACGGTGCGGTAGCTCTCGTACAACGTACCCGCCATCCACCCCCACAGTGTCAAAAACAGCGGAAGGTGGAATCGGCCCAGCAGCGACCGCGACAGCGGACAGTGTGGCCTTTGTCGTGCCGCCATAGTGTCCGTCCGTTAATTACGGCGGCGCGCTGACGGCCGGTCCACGGCTGGCGCGCCGGTGACGGCTGTCGCCCGCAGGCAGCCGCCTCTGCTCCGCGCCGCTGCTTCCAATACCGCCAGCGCTCCGTCTTAATTACCCTGCAGGCCGGCCACGCAGGTAAGCTACCTGACTCAATTGGCTCTCGCCCGATCCTCCTATTAATAGGCGACTGCTTCCGTGTCGTATGCGCCACACCGGAAAACTACTTTAATGCAGCTGTATCCACCAAAGATCTCCTTGAGTGCGAAATCGCGGAAGGTCAGTGATACTCGCATTTACGGCATTCGACGCCCCACATATTGGCTACCACGCAACAACAGTATCGGCTGCCAATGGCAACAGGCGTCGGTACTGGAGGTGTCCAAAGGTGAGCACAACATGAGGCTACGGAGCGCAGTTGAACTGCTTAGTCGACGAGTAGCTCACAACAGCGCCAGTGGTGCTGATACAAGGCAGAGCAATGGAACGACAAACTAATCAAAAACTGCTGTATATCTGCCAAAAACAGTTGTCGAAGTTGACATTTCCTCAGAAAGGAACCCAAGGAATTTCGCAGAGTGAGGAAAAAGTGACACATTAAAGTCTAGCGTTTTTGCAGTATGAGTCAGTGGAAAATATGGTGTGGTGTACGCTCGACTCTGTGGACACTGTACATTAGGAGTACGATGATGTCGATACATCCTTCACAAGTGAAAGTGATACTGAAACATGTGTCGAGTTGTATAGTTCATCATCCTCGTCGAATAGGCAGCCACAAGTACTGTCTCCAGTGAAACGTAGTAAAGGACGTTGACCCAGAGGCGGGTACTAAACATAATTACGAACATGAATGCTTGCCCGCATCACATTTAAAAAAAATTGTGAACAAATTTCAAATAAGTTCACGGCAATATGACGGTGGAGTGCATAAGAAAAACTACGGACATTGGAGGGCGGACAAGGAGAACTTTTAACAAAAACTGGTGTTTGCGCGTTTCGAAGATGCTAGATACGATTTTTAGGATGTGCCTGATAATAACCTACTACGTTATGCACATCAAATTGCGGGCGACGTAGATTACAGTTTTGCAGTGAACACATGGCGTGTCGTCGGCCGATCACTCTGTTTTTAACCTTCCAGCAGGCGCGTCAACTTTCATGACGCCACTGGTCGCGATGTATCTCCTGGATACATGCAACGATTTTTGTGGTTTTTTGTTTGTTTACAGGTTCTTTTTCTTTTGTTTTTGTTTTAAATTGCAGTTACCTTTATTGTTACAGATTTTACAAATACAGAAGTGAACATCAGGCTCATTACACTTTCAAATTAACGGAAATATTTGACATTTTGTAATGGAGAAGTACATGAAATTCTTTTAAAAATTGATTTTATTATAGATACAAATAAATTATTGAACTAATCAAAGCGTGTCTCTTTTTACTGATTGCCCTCTACAGAAAGACATTGTTCACAAATTATTTTTGCGTGCTTTAGCAAACAAAGATGTGTACCGCATTTTTCACATGTATACTTGCTGAGACAAGTCTTTTTTGTCTCCCTGTAGCATGACTGGCACCTTTTTCTTTTCTTGTTTTCTGATTCCAAGGATTGTTCAGCGTTTTCTTGCTCTTTTCCTTTAGGTTTGTACTTTACTAGCATTGACTTTATATCATCAGGTAGAGTCATAATAAGAGCTCTTCTTTTGAGGTGATCTTGCAGTAGAGTCAGAGCCAAAGTTTTGAGGTACTCGCGCCGATTTGAGTATTTGTTCTTGTTGCCCAAGAAAATTACTCTTGAGCTGATGCCTGCAATGTTCAACAGGTGGAAAAAAATCACCATAGGCCATCTTCTTGTTGACCTAGCTACATTGTAGGTTGCACAGAGTTTGTCAACTACATCAACTCCAGATTTGGTGTCATTATAGTGTAGAATGATTGGTGGTTTTTTCTCTAAATCTTCCGAAACCTCACTTGACGATACATGCATTCTCGAAAGGAGGACTACAGTTTTCCCTTTTTTCGGGACAGCTGCGTTAGACAGGGTTTCATTCTTGCTGTAGCCGAATACGCTGTCATACTGCTGTCTACTTTTTGGTGCTACGAAATTCGATGGCAGTTCCTTCTTGTTTTTTTCTAATTGTGCCTACAAACGACAGTCTCCTTTTATGCAGTTCTCTTACTAACTCCAAACTAGTGAACCAGTTATCTGCTGTAATGTTTCTACCCGTCCCATATATTGGTTCGGCAAGTCTCAGAACTACTTCTTTGGCGGAGTTGTTATTCTGAAAGGGTCCTTCTGGTTGTAATCCACAATATATTACCATGTTGTAAGTATAATAAAGCTTGGCATCACATAGGCAGAAAATTCTGATGCCATATTTAGATGGTTTGGATGGTATGAACTGGCGAAATCCACACCGGCCTCGAAATGCTGGTAGCTTCTCATCAACTGTGACGTTCTGACCGAGGGAGTAATGTGTCTTGCAGTTATTCAAACACATGGTGAACATTTCCCTCACGGCTGCTAATTTGTCTGTTTTGCGCCGTTCTTGCCTTGTGGCTCCATCATCAAAACGAGCACATCTTATTAGGAACAGGAAACTTTTTTCGGACATGGTCATTCTAAAAATATTCAGACCAAGGTCATCTGCTGTCCAGAAGTCGTGAACATTCTGTTGCCCATCACGGAACACAACAGCAAGGTATAACAAACCAAGAAAGGCTTTTATTTCGATTGCGTCTGTGTCCTTGCAGTCACTCTCACGAGCAAAGTTTCCTTTTAGATCAGCTATACGCCTGTTAGTGTTGGCCACAATTAGATCTAGGATATCATTACTGATGAATAGACTCCAGCAGTCAATTTCAGTTACCCTTTTCTTTGCGTCTCCAACTAGCCCAGGCAGTTTGGTTGGTATATTATGAGGCCATGTCTGTGTTGCATTCCAAGGCACTTTCCTCCATTTAGTTCCATCTTTACCTAAAATAAAATAATAAGTACATTACACCATTATTAGATATTGTTATTATTACATCTGAAAGCATATTTATTGTCTTTTCTACTCACCAAAATAGTAATGTTCGTCAGTTTCCTGCCCTTCATTATTTTACTCTTCATCAAATTCATGATCTGTGTCTGAGTCTACAGATCGTGTTTCGAGTGTATCTTCGGTTTCTGAATCAGTTTCTGCAATATCATCTTTATGTTCAATGGATACCTCGTCGTCGAGAAGAAGGCGATGTACTTCTTCCAAATCCTTAAGATTTTCTAGATCATATCGTTTACTCATTTTGAAAGAGTACACGTAGCTACAACGAAACGTTGCTTCATTTAGAAGACAACAACGCAACTGCCGACTTGCGTACGCTGCAAACAATGCAACGGCTGCAGTCATTAGCGGCGACAAAGCGTTACCCGAGTAGGCGCGCTGTATCTGAGAGATACAGGCAGTACTCGTTCTCACTCCTGACTAATTTATGATCTTGTCAGTATCGGGATAAGACTGAAATTCCTGTGAAGCAATAAGAAAGGTATGACACAAGATGTCGTGGGCCAGCAAACAGTTACCACTGTTCATTGCGGTAATATTAGAGAAAAAGTAGGTCATGTATCTCACAGATGCATGCGCGACTGTCGGAGGGTTAAAGTAACTGAAAAGCCACGATCGCTTCAATCGTTTATTAGATGACCGGTTTCAGTACTCTGAAGGTGCCATCATCAGATCTGTGAAGGTATAACATAACAGGTTTGAGGGAGGGCTTACATGAGTTAACTATATACATTACAATTATTACAGACCCAAATACCTGAAACGTGGATTAACATTTATAAAACCATATGGACATCATGGCATATGAGGCAGACCATCTGATAAAATCATTGTCACAACCAATAAAAAATAATAAAAACTGCTCTCATGGTCGTTCTTTCCATAAAATATAAAACTGAAGTCACCACTGCTCGTCTCACACCGGTCGGCATAATCACTGTCCTATTCCGCGCAGGCTTACCTGCTGTGATTCTAGCGGTTCACAACCTGCCACCAGATAGCGCTGTCCAAACAGCGCATACACAGTCCCACGGTTTAACCACTCATTACTACTAAACCACAGCTTTACTATAACTGCTTGTCACATACCCAGGCAAAGCCCACATTTGCGCATACATTTCAAGTACATGCTACAATCACTATAAAGTACGTCAATTACAAAGTAAAAGCATCTGAGGCACAGACATTATCCATTAGCGCCTTACAAAAGTACATACTATAATTTACCTTTATTCATATAAGGACGTCAGGAATATGCACACAGAAAGCTGTTCATAACACGACTTAGGTACAATGTGACGAGCGATAAAAACCTATATGCTGGGCTTTACCTGTCTAGGCACTATGGTCTTAGGTATTGTAAAGGCTAAAAAAGAACATATTCACTTTCTATAAACTCTCTCACCATCTATACATTCGTTATGAGCAAGTTACGAATCAATAACGAAAACCTGTATAGGCACATGGAATTAAGGAATGCCAGGTCAGAAGCAAACCGAAGGGCACAGGAACAGGGGCGAAAATGACATGCGGACCAAGACGCACAGTGACTCCACGTACGTTCCCATCGGCATGACACTCGTTTCGTCCATGGCAGGGCAGTGATGATGCCGACCGGTGTGAGGCGAGCAGTGGTAGTTTTATCTGGTGACTTCAGTTTTATATTTTATGAAAACAACGACCATGAGGGCAATTTTTTATTATTTTTTATTGGTTGTGACAATGATTTTATCAGATGGTCTGCCTCATATGCCATGATGTCCATATGATTTTATAAATGTTAATCGACGTTTCAGGTATGTGGTTCTTTAATAATTGTAATGTATATAGTTAACTCATGTAAGCCCTCCCTCAAACCTGTTTTGTTATACCTTCACAGATCTGATGATGGCACCTTCAGAGTGCTGAAACCGGTCATCTAACAAACGATTGAAGCGATCATGGCTTTTCAATTATTTTAAAAATAGGTTACAGCGATTTCAAGAGAAGCAGTAGATTGTTGCATAACATCAAACAGTGCCACAGAATTGGAAAATGTGAGATAACGAAAGTTCAAACCAAGGGTCAATTTGACGATGTACGGTACAAAAAACTCCGGAGTCGGCCCGAAAATTTGTAGAGGAGATAAGCAAACTTATCCCACCGTTCAGTAGGAAATTTGTTTTCAGCTCTGACCAATCGGGATTTCAAGTGGAAGTGTATATGAGTGGAACCTTAAAATTAGAGGTGTCAAGGGAGTTGTAGCAAGATCAGTTAACATCAATGCCTTAACGCATCCGTATACAATTATTCTGACTGTTAATTTGGATGGTACATTGGCTAGAAAGTTATTTATTGTGCTGCGAGAAGCTGGACGTGCTCTGCCTCCTATGATTCTTTCACGTGTGCGTGATCTTGTAAGGGCAGTAGGGAATATTTATGTCACATCAATCAAGAGTGGGAAAATGAGATAACGGAACTGAAACTGTGGTATGAGCACTACCTTTTGCAATAGCTGGTCAAAGTAACTTGCTTTTTCTTAATCCCTGGTGTGCGTATTAAAATCATTCTCCTTTAGAGGAAACTATCCCTCCTGCAAATTGCTTGACATTGCAGTTCATACCACGTGGAACTGCTGGACAAATTCAGTATCTGGATGATGTTTGTTTGGGTTTTTTTTTTTTTTTTTTTTTTTTTTTTTTGCTGCCTATGAAACATATCATCGCACTATCTGCAGCTATTCCTTAAAGGATAGCGAGTTTCACCATAAGCTCCACGACAGACTGTTTCGCATTCGGTTGCAAGCCATCACGTTCCATCAGTTATCATCCCATTACACCAATATCCTCTAAGAGAGGATACTTAGCTGAACGTCCTGCATGGTTTGTAACTTCCAAGGTGCTAATCTTCGTATCTGATGGTGCGAAACTTTGTGATCATGATCCAAGTGAATAATTTGTATTGAACATTTCTTGAATACCGACGACGTCCATTTTGTGAAGGGTAATTAACACACACATTCCATGGAAGGCTGATCCCTGCACCTCCAAGGCACTCATTTTCTGTCACCCTCCTGATGCATATGGTGAGTCATTAGCAGCAAATATTTTACCTAACATAACTGTTAAAAAAAGCACTTGAAATGAGCCTTACTGCAGATTCAACTTGCGACCTCCCACTCAAGGTAGTAGCTGAGCGCACGGAGATCTGATATTAAAGCAGATGCATTCCGGAAATTCACGACTGCGCGTTATTGCGGTGTCGTTGGGTTTCGGCGGCCATACCGGGGAATAACTATGTCTACAACTGCAGCAGCTGCTGCTGTTGATTAATGGTGTGAAGAGATCAAACGTCTAAGATCATCAGTCTGTTTGTCATCCTCCTCCCCCCTCTTCGGGACGGAAATGCCCTATGTATTTCGTGTAGAGTTAATCCTACACGCAGAGAGAGAGAGAGAGAGAGAGAGAGAGAGAGAGAGAGAGAGAGAGAGAGAGAGACAGAGACTGTATGTTCTAAACGTTTGCGTAACGTCTATCTTAGGTGGAGGGGAACAACTTGTATGATGACGTGATTGAGAAAGAAATTGGAGTAAGTATGTAAGACTTCGGGTGCCTAGTATTCGAGTTCTATAGCTTGGGAAGACTCACACTCAAATTAGGCAGAAGAGATAAATAACATTACTTCGGAATTTCTAAAATCATTTGGAGGAGGTGGCACTGTAGTGACTATTCAAGTTAGTGTGTGGAATCGATGAGACAGGAGATATACCATCAGACTTTCGTAAAAATATCGTCAATACAAGTGAAGGAAACAAGAGTTGAAGAGAACGAGAACTACTGAACGATCAGCTTCACAGCTCATGCATCCAGCTGTTTGACAGGTATAATATACTGAAGAAGAACAGGAAAGAAAACTGAGGACCTTTAGCTGACGATCAGTTGGGCTTTCAGAAAGCTAAGGGCACTACAGAGGCAGTTACGACGTTGCAATTGATAATGGGAGCAAGACTGAAGAAAAATCAGGACACGCTGATAGGATTTGTCGACCTGGGAAAGGCATGTAAAATGGTGCAAAATGTTTCATATTTTGCGAAAAATGGGAGTAAGATTTAGGGAAAGACAGATAATCTACGTAAGAACCATGAGGCAATAATCAGAATGGAAGACCAAGAAAGAAGTAGTTGCATTGAAACGGGTGTGAAACAGGGATATCGACTTTTGCCCCTAATGATCCACTATAGCACATAGAAGAAGCAATGACGGAGATAAAATAAAGATTCAAAGGTTGGGTTATAATTCAGTGTGAAAGGATGTCCATGATAAGATTCACTGATGAAGTTGCTATCCTCGGTGAGGGTGAAGAAGATTTACAGGACACGCTGGATGGAATGAATAGTGTAATGAGTACAGAAAATAGACAGAGAGTAAACCAGAGACAGACAAAAGCAAGGAGGAGTAGCAGAAATTAGATTAGCATTAAACTTAATGTGAAAATAGGGGAACACGAGGCAGATGAAGTTAAGGAGTCCTGCTATCTTGAAACCAAAATAACACACGAAGAACGAAGCAACGAGGACACAAAAAACAGAAAAGCACAAGCAAAAATGTATTTATGGCCAAGAGAAGTCTGTTAGTATCAAACATCAGCCTTATCTGTGGAAGAAATTTCTGATAACGTGCATCTGGAGCACTACATTGTATGGTAATGAATGTGGGAAAACTGGAAAGGAAGGAAATAGAAGCGTTTGAGATGAAGTGCTATTAAAGGATATTGAAAACTAGATGAAGTTATAAGGTTAGGAATAAGGAGGTTCCTCGCAGAATGAATAAATAAAGGAACTCGTGGAAAATATTGACAACAAGGAAAGACAGGATCATAGGATATGTCTTAAGAAAGCAGCAGATAACCCCTATGGTACAAGAAACAGCTGTGGAGGAGAAAAACTGTCGGGAGTCGTGCACAAGATTCATCTAACAGCAGTCAGAGAGCAGGGAGACATTTTTCAGTGCTTCCTGTAACATCCGAATGGAGCAGGTAGACTGTTTGTTGTCAAATGGAGAATTATACCGTATTTAAATTAAAAGGTGTTTCCAAACGGCTTGCTGGAGATACGAGAGGGTGCTGAAAAGTAATTCCTCAGAATACTTTTTCGTAAAAGCTCTTAAAGGTTTTTGAGTAAAATAAACTTTATTAAAATTCTACAACGTTATTCTTCTTGTCTACATATTTATTTCTCGACATAGGCATCCTGGCGACTAACACATTTGTTCCAACGAGAGACCAGGTTGTTGTACCATCACCGCAGAATGTTTGACTTTCTCAACAGAGTCACAACCTCACTTGTGCCCGCACCTCTTCATAACTATGAAGGTTAAGTCTTCGATCTTAAAGCTTTGTCGTCCACTACGAGCTCTGTCATACATGTTCAGTTAGTACCACTGTTTCTATCATTAAGAGCGCAAACAACCCAACGTCACACATAACTGTTCTCGATGTAATCATCACCCCGATCAGCTTTCAGTCGTCTATGCATTTAAATTTGAGACACGTTTTCTGTCGTTAGAAACTCGATTACAGCGGAGTGTTACTCACGCACCGTCGTAGTTACGTTACACACCGCCATGTTACACCCTGCAGTTCGGAGCCCTTGGATTTTAAATGTAAACCTGTGTCTCTTCCTACTTTCCTACGAGTCCACTTGCTGTGTCTGACTGCCAAACACATTCATTGGAGTTTCAGTAATTCATGTACGTTTCGTATTTCCCATGAATGTTGACATGTCTGAAAACGTCAACAGATATTTGCAAGGGTCGTTCGGTTTCAGTTATTTTCATCACACCTTGAATCAATTTGATAGACATTTGACAACCGTGGAACAGGTACTGTCACGTTATATATTCGTCTCATCAATAGTTGACTTTTAGATCAAGATTCATGTCGCATCGCGCCTTGTGTGTGACTTGTCTGATTTCTAGGTGGTAGTTCGTAATGATGGCTTTAATGGCTTACTTTAGCCGACATACAAGTAGAACTACTACAGTGTCTTCCGGGCGGGGTAACGGTGCAAATGAAAAGACCTAGCGCGCTGAGGAGACATGGGAAATATAAGGATTATTTTGAATCTACAGACTGTTATCAAAGTACACCAAAGGAAAAGAAATTTCGTAACGGTGAGGGAATCAGCTTTGCAACGTTTCTCGCTCTGTGCTGGCTCTTCTTCTCTTGCCAACAATGTTCCAAGTGTGCAGAACGTATTGTAGCGCCTCACGGCGGCTGCCCAGTGAACTAGCGGCCTGGAGGCTCGCCACAACGCAGCGGCGACCAAGAGAGACCGCCACCTGGCTACGTGACAAGATCAGCGCATCCCTCTGTCTGGCAAGTCACTCGTGGTTAAGAAAACAGCAGAACTGTCTCCTAACCTCACTTCTTATTCCGTAGACAAATGCTGCACATGCGGAAGACTGGAACAGAGACAGAAGTTTATCGTTCGTTACGGTGTAAGACTACGTGGACCAATGAGACGGTCGCTTTGTGCTTATTAGCATTTTATAATAAGAACATGCACTTGCAGTGGAGACTATCATGTGGCAGTACTGTTCGACAGTTTCAACATTCCTTTCACATCTGTTGTTTTTATTAGTTACCAGCGAGAGACTTTATAGACTTATGACATCGGTGTCGAAGAAATAATACAATAATAATAATAATGGTTTTTAGATCCCCTGACATCGATATTATTTTACTGCACATTTTCTTTATAATCAGTAGAAGACTTGTATATCGAAATTCCACGTGATATTTCGTTAATTTACATACATGATAAGGACGACTGATGATAACTCCAATGCACAAAATACCAACAGAGTAGTCTCTAGAGTGTAGTACGTTTAGATACTCTATCTGTTATGAAACAGGGACAGATTACTGCATGTGAGAAACCAAGGTGCTTATTACGATGTCTACCACGATGTACATCATATAGCAGACACAATACATGAATAATTCACTATGTATGGTTAAGAACTGCACCTTGCGACGCGTGCGTGCGTGATGTACAAGTGGAAGTTAGCTTTGTAAAACAGCAAACATAAAAACCTTTTCAACAACCGCATACATTGGTGGTAGATGTTTTCTATGCTTGGGCAGCTTTATTCGTTATTACCTAAAGTTATTTGAATACCAGTAGATATTATTCGAATTTTCTGAAGCCGTCGGCACAAGGATCGTGCATTCGAACGTCAGTGTTGAGCGGGCCGAGTTCAACATGACGCTGAACGCTAAGAAAAGATACGGCTTGTGCGTACGGTACGCTTGTCTCAACGAGGTATACCCGATGGCAGTGCACTCCAACGGCAGTTTTCGGCCCTGTTTGGGTTACAAATCACACACTTTGTCTACGAAATGAAGGGGCGTAAGATTGCTATAAAAAACACATTTCCTCTCTTTCATATGTGTTAGACTTGTTGTCCCGTCTGTAGCATACATGAATACCCAATATCCACGAACATGTAAGACAAAAGACAAAAAGAGATATTCCATAGACTACTAGTAAGGATATCAGTTTACAAGAATTCCATTACAAATAACGCTACGCAAATTTACAACAGTCTTTATATCAGATAAAAATTTCATCATCATTCTTAATTTTTAGTAAAACCGTTGCGTTATTCTTATTTGATTATTGTTTCTGTTCATCAGAATCTTTAGGACATGAGAAATAACCGATTAAACAAGGAAAAGCAAAATATCTTACTGCAAGTAGTGGGAGATACTTAAGTAGCGAGTGAGGGAGAGGGCACTTATGTTTACAAACATCTAATGTCATGGAATAAACTTGCATTCACTTAATAAGAGTCTCAGAACGTCTTAGAAAAGGTAAAGCTGAGTAAAAAGTTGTGGATGTCGTGACACACGACCCTGCAACATATCATACATCTCCAGTTATTACCCTAAACTGAACTTCCGTAGCGTACGATATTGTCTTCTGTTACTTCCTCCTGAAGGCTTCAGTCGCAGGTATCTCACAACTGACATTTAATTATAGAAGATAGTACCAAGAAAAATGTGTTTCTGATGGATCTACAATGTCCCTTAGCCTTGAAACGACATACTTTCACAACATGCTAGTTTCATTCCGAAAATAATTTAATCTCCAATAAGACGTTCCCGTAATTTTAACACAACAAGACGTACCAATAAACGAGGGGTTTCCGGTAGATCAATTTTCTGGTGCCTTGAAACGACATAAAAAATGGCTCTGAGCACTATGGGACTTAACTTCTGAGGTCATCAGTCCCCTAGAACTTAGAACTACTTAAACCTAACTAACCTAAGGACATCACACACATCCATGCCCGAGGCAGGATTCGAACCTGCGACCGTAGCGGCCGCGCGGTTCCAGACTGTAGCGCCTAGAACCGATCGGCCACTCCGGCCGGCTGAAACGACATACATTCGTAGAAAGCAAGTTATAACATAAAGTTAATATGGCGTCTCGACACACTGTAATGAAAAGGGACGCGTGCATGTGACACAGGGTGGTGTTCTTCCATCTCACTAGTCCACGTTCAAATGCACGTTCAGAATATTTTTCATATTTGATACTGCTCGCAACTTGATTTTTCGAATCTATAACGTCACAAATTCGGCACGCTCATCATCGACATTCGAATGTAATGCCCGTGTGCCAAGGACTTGATATATACCTCGTATGCGGTAGTAGATGACACCCGTTGACAGAACCCTTACTTCGTTGCATTTTCCGTTACCTAACAAGCACAAAGTTCATCTCATTTCTCTTCATTACAAACAGAGTCAGTTTCTTCATTGAGGCTCACAGAGAGACTGGAAACAAGTACCGTTTCTTCTCGGTATCCGTTTCTAGAGACAGTCATGTCAATATTTTCGACAATAATGACCCTGTAACCCTAGTACGACCTTCGAGGACAAACTATTTCAAAATAAATTAAATGATAGGCGTCTGTCGCTTTTAGAAATTGTGCTTATTTACAGAATATGCTGTATTCTTACTTTATCAGAGAGAACGTGTAACAGGAATTAGTATTTTACTAGATAGGGAATGAAACGCAATGAACGATGTTTGTAAAACAATTGTGATACCGTCCATATTTGGGAAAGACGAACTTCTTCAGTTATATTTTAACTGGACTTTCGGAATTGGCTAGAACGTCGTAGTATGTACAGCTCCCACGTTATCTGCAGGGCGCGTCTTGGCAGGTGAAACACGGTGGGGTTTGGTACCATTGTCATTTTTAGGAAACGCATCGAAGAAGAGAGTCAAACCGTTGAACCGATAGGCCTGAAAAGCAGCTGGCAGTAGCGTCACACATTAAGGAAGATCACTGAAGCCATTAGGATCATGGTGCCGTTGAACCGATAGGCCTGAAAAGCAGCTGGCAGTAGCGTCACACATTAAGGAAGATCACTGAAGCCATTAGGATCATGGTGGATGGCAGTAGCTGTACTGAGATACGCAGTTCGCACTAATAATAATATTGTCACTAACATTAGCTTACAAAATAGTTCACATGAGACAAGTAATATTTCATTTGAAAAGAGTCCTTCTTCCAGCAACGACAGGAAAATAAAACTACCTTACATCTACCGGTTTTGATCAAGTATCGCGATCTTTAGATCTGTTTCAAATTCATTGGTGTAAAGTAACAACCCAAACTACTTAGTCACCGCTGGACTTAAGTCATCACTATAGTCAGAAGTTTTAGAATGTAAAGGAAAGTTAAATTACTTTCAAGAAAAACACTACCGGTCTCATTATTTCTGGCTTTCAAACAATGGTACTGGATAGTGTTGGCTACACATGAGTCACCATTATTTTCATCTGGTATGTGAAAACTACAGATACATTTCATTCAGTTAATTAAGGATAAGTTGTAACATATACGTATCTTAGTATACGTGTCAACATTTTGCCCGTTGTGGAACAAAATTTGATGTAATATACCTAAAAATTGTAAGTATAAGAAACACACAAGACCATTTAGATTTTCCCTTCATACAGAATCTGTAAATGTATCGGACTCATCCTCACAAAGGGACTTATAACTCGAGCAGAGAAAATGTAAACACAGGGGACGAACTGAATAATACTGTCCCAGAAAAGAACACCAAAACGACCTCGGAAGAGCTGCATATGGTGTTGTTGAGGGAATTCGATGATTCACTGTGGCCCGAGGTGGAATTTATGAGAATCAGTATTGAACTAATCACTTACCTTTGTTTAACAAAGCGAAAAAGTAAAACATTCACATTTCTTTACGTACAACACGAATATGTAATAAAAAATGGGTGTCCCTATTTAAACAAACGCAGTTGATATCCGTTTGACCTATGGCAGCGCTATCTAGCGGGCCAACCCCCTTCAAGCTAGACGAGTTTCGTTCTTTGTAGTTTCTCCGTTTGATGCTTATTTCGTGAGATATTTGGCTCGGTCGCTATCAGTGGACCACCCTATATATATATATATATATATATATATATATATATATATATATATATATATATATATATATATATATACATATAGGGTGGTCCACTGATGTATATAAAAACCGAAACTTTGAACACATATCACTTACTGTCTGGAAAGAATCCCCATTACATATAGCTGCTTCTCTGGACATCTGTTTCTAAGATACTCATGTCGGCAGCTGTTCTTGGTTGGAATTCTGGAACGTTTACTGCGTCTACTTTGGAAGAATGGGAACATTGAGACACCTACACGCTTTTGCAAATGGGTGTTTGACGTGTTTTTTAATTAATAAATAGTACTGAAATTGTGGTGTCACCGCCAGACACCACACTTGCTAGGTGGTAGCCTTTAAATCGGCCGCGGTCCGTTAGTATACGTCGGACCCGCGTGTCGCCACTGTCAGTGATTGCAGACCGAGCGCCGCCACACGGCAGGTCTAGAGAGATTTCCTAGCACTCGCCGCAGTTGTACAGCCGACTTTGCTAGCGATGGTTCACTGACAAATTACGCTCTCATTTGCCGAGACGATAGTTAGCATAGCCTTCAGCTACGTCATTTGCTACGACCTAGCAAGGCGCCATTATCAATTGCTATTTATCTTGTGATGCATGTACCGTCAGACCGATGTTCACCAGTTATGGATTAAAGTTAAGTATTCCAGAAGCTACGTACTATTTTTGCTACTATAAAGACCTTGTCATTTTCCAGACCTCACGCCATCCTGCGTGAGCTTAAAAGCGTGCCCTTCGGCCTCCCGTCCTCGTGGATTGGCTGTCTTGCCAGTCCACAAAAGAAATAATATGTCCTAGTGCACTGGCTGTACCCCAACAACCAGTCAGGGTGTACTATGGTCTGCTGCACTATGTCAGCCAAGTGTTCAAACGTGTGTGAATTCCTAAGGGACTAAACTGCTAAGGTCATCGGTCCCTAGACTTACGCACCACTTAAACTAACTTATGCTAAGAACAACACACACACCCATGCGCGATGGAAGACTCGAACGTCTGGTGGAAGGACCGCGCAATCCGTGACATAGCGCCTCTAACCGTGCGGCCACTCCGCGCGGCGAACTATAGTACTGTGTGCAAACTGACACGTCTTAGCTTCCCTTGGGCGCAAACACCAACAATACTTTTCTTGTGAGGCCAGCTCCCTGAGACAATATGTAAGACGCATCGCATGACAATAAAGTAATCTCGACTGGAAGAGACAGAAACGTAAAAAGCTCGTTTCTATTAATCGGAGCAGACAAACAATGGAAACAAACTGTATCTTCAGCGTAACAGAGAATAGTGGGTATAGTCTTGACGTAGCTGTAACAGCAGCTCATGTGAGTCCTGCACAGTATTGGCTGGCGTGTGAATTAACACAGGCAATGTGTGACCGGATACTATTGGCTAAGTAGAGCATTCCAGGTGGGCAGCTCGCCTCTCTCGACGAGTAAGGAGTGACGTGGAGCGCAGTGCGGACCCTGTTCCGCTGACGCCGCTGGAAGCCAGAGCTGCAACAAACTCCGCCCCACGGCCGTATACGGCGGCGGCCACCGTCTACCGTCTGCTGCGGGCCTGGCGGGCCAACTTGGCCCCCGTATTTCAGCCGCGCCCGGGCCGGCCCGCTAGGTTAACTCGAGAACCTTCCGTCCAAGTGTTACACCTTGTATATTGCCTTGGCGCCGCCCCAACTGCAATATTCCGCCAACTGCCGCGCTACCCATTAAATCTTTTATTTCCACCGCCTCCCCCACTTCCTCGTCCAGGCGCCTTCTTTCTTCCGCCTGCTCTCCCCGTTCGCTTGATGCATGCCGGAGAAACTATTTTAATACTTCCCCCAGGCGCCGCACTGTATATATCATGAAGGTTGTGCCCAAAAAAGAATTTTGGCTCGAGGCGGGCACCATTTAAAGTTTGAAAAATTTTGATGGATATGAGTTAATTCTGAATCCCACGGACGAGGCTTTTATGTGCAGCTAAGTTGGTTCATGCTTGCCTCGTGAGAGAGGCAGCAGTAGAAGAATGGATAGGGTCTTAACAAGGAAACATATTGCCACTGTCTTGAAGGAATGTCTCATCAACATGTTACATAACATATACAAAGGGCGTTCAATAACTAATGCAACACATATTTTTCTCTTCCAGTTTCTGTTTAACAAATGTAGAGGTTGTTGTGGGACAGAGAAGAAAAGCACGTTGAGTCGTTGGGTGAGGTGTCTGTCATCATCGCAACAAGGTTCGCAAACCCGTTCGATCTCTGAGACTCTGGAGTGCTCATTCTGTTTTATGTCCTCCCTCATGGTGCGATCGACTCTGAAACGTATTGTGCTACCCTCAGGAAACTGAACAAACAGTTTCAGTGTGTTCGTCGCCACCGAAATGCACACGAGCTTCTCCTTCTCCGTGACAACCCAAGGCCTCATACAAGTCTGCGCACCAGAGAGAAACTCACAGAACTTAACTGGACTGTTCTTCCTCATCCACCCTACAGCTCTGATCTCGTATCTTCCGACTTCCACCTGTTTGCTCCAATGAAGGAAGCACTCTGCGGGGAACAGTACGTGGATGATGGGAATGTTATTGTTATAGCGTGACGTTGGCTCCGACGTCGACCATTAGAGTGGTTAAATAGGGGTACATGGGCCCTCCCATTGAGGTGATGTAATTCCACCATATTGAACGGAGATTATCTCGAAAAACAGGATTTTGTAGCCAAATGAGTAGGGAATAACGTGGTGCATCTGAATCCTGGATAAAACCCCAAATCTAATTTCAGAAAAAAAGTATTGCATTACTTATTGAACTTCCCTCGTAGCAAATACTCTTTTAATTTTGTGAAGCTCACGACAAGACTTTTTCATACATATGACATCGCATCTAGTCCCAAAATTTTGGGCCGGCCGCTGTGGCCGAGCGATTCTAGGCGCTTCAGTCCGGAACCACGCTGTAGCTACGGTCGCAGGTTCGAATCCTGCCTCGGGCATGGTTGTGATTGACGTCCTTAGGTTAGTTAGGTTTAAGGGGACTGATGACCTCAGATGTTAAGTCCTATAGTGCTTACAGCCATTTGAACCAAAATTTTGAACTATGTATCTGAAGCGTTATCAGCTAGTGCGCTCATTGTATCAACGTCTCGTTACAGAAACTAAGCAATTATTAGTACCCGAGCAAAGTGCCAGTAATTCAGGCAATGGACGTGTGTTCATGAGGCGTGAACTCCAAATCCGCGTCCAGCCACTCAGAATTGCATTTCCCCAGGTTTGCCTGAGCCACATAATGCAGATGCTTGGATGGTGTGTTAAACAAACGCCACACTGGAATTTTTGAGTCGCCATTATTCAGTCCGAGGATGTGCCCCTTCTCTAGTTGCCTCTCTTGTTGAACGTGACGTTACGGCTTTATGTTCCTTCCCTCCTCACTGACTGTTTAATGGCATCTACTGTTACACAGATCGTGAAGTAGTACAAATAATCTCTGATATTGCGCTTGGCAAGCCTAAGCCAACTCTCCTAGAAAGCCAGAAGTAGAATGAGTGCTGATACAATTTGAAAACTGCAGAGGGGCACTGCTTTTCATTAAAACTGCTTGTATTATTTTCAGAACTCTGATAATCAACGGCTCTGATTTCTCTCACATTTGTCCTTGGAGAAATTAAGAAACACTGAGCTCAGCAACTGTAAATTCTGGAAGATACCGTTGCAGGAAACATAAAACGATATTAGCCCAGTAAAGCTTCTTACATCATAGCAAGTGAGTTTGTTGAATTATAGGTTTCGTAGAGCACGAAGAAAGTGGGGTCTGACATTTTTGCCGCGAGATTTCCGTACAATTTAGATGGTTTTGTCAGAGAGGAAGTGATAGAAACAAAGTTATTTAACAGTTGCACAAGACCAACTAGATCTGATTAAAGGTTTCACTGATTTCGAGTGAGCAAGAGACCAAACTTCTGTAGCTCAGATACATTACGAGGCTTATTTCACCTCCTTCTTGAGAACATTAAGGCTTTAAATGTACCGTAAGCAGTATTATAGTGAGACTTAGAAAGCAGAGTGTTCGCTTTTTGTCAGTCCATGAGAGCGAAAATACATGTTACTCTACACGTATGTCTATAAAAGGTTATTGTATCAATAGGAAGAGAGAATAAAGTAGCCTAGATCTAAGACTTACAAAAGTGTTTTGAACTCTTTTAGTTGTGTATTCTTCGCTATCTGTTGATCCTTTTAAAAGTACACCAAATGAGTAACTAAGGTTAGGAGCCCTGCAAAAAAATTTGTCTTAGATTTGAAACCAAAACCGACACCATCTCAGAGAATCAGAATAAAGTTGTAACTTAGTCATAATGCAATGGTGCACTTAGTAAACACGAATTTAGTGTATTTTCGTATCAAACAAGCTGCCAGAAAATTTATAATTATCGCATTCTTTCTAATTAAAAGTCACTCTAAAGAAAAAGGACTATTATTTAAGAATGCATTGCCAGACAGAGTCCTCCAGATGAAGGGTGTAATGTGCCAAATCATCTTCAGACGTAAAAAAAAGGGCATCATTTGTTTGTATCGCCTCCACTATCGATTTTTGTGAGTTACGAGAATCAAGAGTTTGTTAAATTGTTTATATAGTTTTCCTATATTTTTGTGTTAAAATGTTGTAGATATGTGACACCTGATGGTCGAGAAAAGGTGTGTTCTGTCATGCCAGCCGGTTTGAAACTCCCAGCTGACTGCTGAATCGCGGCATACGGCAAAGACACGGTATAACAACTACGATACAGCTCTGCACTTCGGACGTTTTCCGGCGATGCTAAGAAGAAACACTTATTGTTTAAGACAGATATACCGTGATATGTTTGTTCGCAGAGAATGGTTCTTGGCTTGTCCTTTCAGAATTTCAGTAGTAGCATCCGAATAGTGTTCGAGTAGTGAGCCTCGAGAGAGATTATGTCAATAGTGTGATGAGATCGATACTTCAATTAGTCTGCGATGGGGATACAACTCAAGCGTGTTCAAAGCAGTTCTACGTCATTTAGAAAGATGTTTTGAGAAGATCGTGGGCTTGTGTAGAAAACGATTATTTCGCTGCTTTTCGTAGAACGTAGACTCGCCAGGTATAGGAAAAGCTCCGATTTATTGTAGTGAGAGATGCGTTGTGCTGCTTAATAGATACTTTTTGTAGGTGAATCGTTTTTCAATAATTTTAGGAAATTTTCCGTTGGATGGTGCATGTGAAGAGACGTGTTCATGCGAAGTCGTTTAGTTATTTTGTGGTTGAAGATTAAAGCACACACTAAGGGATAGCAGCATTGCATTCCATAGGTGTACGCAAGCACAGAGGAATAGTGACATAACGATACTTGACTAGGACTTATTGTGTGCCTTCAGAGTGAGCAATGTCTTTTGCAGGGTAGGGTGCCCAGAATCTAGAAGATATGGAATATTATTGTACTAAAAAAAGGGGAAGACAAAGACTCAAGAGAATCGAAATCTTACAGACCGATTTGTTTAGTAAATACTTTGTCCAAAATACCGGAGATGCTTCTGCGCTGCCACTGAGAGACCAAAGACAGTTAGATGGCACGAGTGTCCTACAATACGGTTTCAGTAAAGGGAAATCCACCGAGTATGTGATAAATCACGGGGTGAGTACTGGGACACTTCAGAGGACAAGTATGTGTAAGCATAATGATTGATATAGCTGTAGCGTTTGATAATTTGTGGTGGCCTTCCCTGTTCAAAAGACTTAAACGGATGGACTGTCCCTGGCGTCTCTATAACCGTCCACGAGACTATTGCATAGACAGGCAGATGGAATTAGAACGTCCTCCAAATAAACTTGTGAAAAACGTCAGCAAAGGCTGCCCATTGGGTTCTATTTGTGGTCCAGATTTCTGGGATTTTAGCACCGAGCCATTAGTGGCACATATTCAGAGTATAACAAACATTAGAGGTGGCATCGCCTACGCAGACAGTCTGATAATTACGGTATCTCATAACACAAGTGCTAAATTAGAGGAAAACTGTAGGGTAGTTCCAAAAAGACTAGGCAACTGGTGCATAGAAAGCAAATTAACGACAGCAACGCACAAAACACTTTATATGTTACTGAAAGGAACTTTATCGAGAACTACAAATCAGAATAAATCACCAATCTGTGAAAAGAAAAGGAGTGTATAGGTACGTTGGGATTAACATCGACGAAAGGCAAAACTTTCGTGCACATGTAGAAAGCGTCTGTCGGAGACGCATTAAGGTCCAAAACAAAATATTAGCAACTGGCCAGAGAAAATTTCCGGTGCCTCTAAGTGCAATAAGGAAGTACAACAACGCATTCTTGCTCGCTATCCAGGGCTACGGGTTAGTGTTAGGTCTCATGGAGCCAGAAAGGTAAGCCAGCACAGGGGAGTGTGCTCCTGCGCCTGACAGGTGCGTATGGAACAGAACCGAATGAGGCGCTACTGGTGGTATTAGGCACGCTACCTCTAGACCTAGCAGTAGGAAAGAGAGGTGCACAATACTGGCTTAAAAGAGCAAATATTATAACGTAAAGGAGATACAGGGCAAAAGAGCAGTATCGAATAAGGCAATAAAGACATGCATTGATAGAGGATGACAAGAAATCTGGTACGGGATGGAAACAGCGAGGAGAACCTTCCAGGGCCTTCGTAACAAAAAAAGAAAGAACAAGAATTACATACTTTCTTCCGACAAAGGGTGCTGTACACTATCTGTCGGTGAATATGGAGCAGTAGGCACCCTGGATCACGTCGTCTGGAAATGTGCTATTAGACAAGATGTTACAGACCAGGACAAGTAAGCATTTGGAAATGTAACCGTCTGTAATATAAAAGGGAAGAGGAACTGTGGCATACGCTAAACTCGCTGACAGCTAAGGTATCAAATTTATCAACGGCAAGCCCTCATGGCTGAGAGACAACCAAGAAGAGGTCATACATCAGGATAATGAGACGCGCCACGGCGGAACGTCCACCTACAACAGCCTTCTGGAAGCAGTGAGGAGATAACCATCGGGGAGGACAAACAAGGGTTTCCTGAGACCCTGCCAGCCATCTTCCAATCTCTACACCTTATGTGGTACAGCAGCGCAGCCCCTGTGAATCCTGAGTTGATTCTCAGCGCACCTGAGGCTAACCATCCAGACACGTGAGAAACGAACATGGCTCAGATGGTTCAGATGGCTCTAAACATTATGGGACTTAACATCTGAGCTCATTAGTCCCCTAGACTTAAAACTACTTAAACCTAACTAACCTAAGGACATCACACACATCCATGAACGAGGCAGAATTCGAACCTGCGACCGTAGCAGCAGCTTGGTTCCAGACTGAAGCGCCTAGAACCGCACGGCCACAGTGGCCGACTACCAACTTGTTTCTAATACTAAGTGCAGTAGTGTAGTGTAGTGATTGGTAGTGTAGTTTTGTTTAGTGATGTAGTCCAGAACTACAGATTGCAAGAAATGTCATCTACCAGTGCTGGATAGTGTAATGGGCCAGTAGCGTGCATATTCTGGATTCCGAATAAACAGGTATTTGTGCGCCAGATGGCAAAATTGTAGTATGTAGACCTTTTTAAGTTATTATTATTGTTATTTTTATATAGATATTATATGTAGATTTCTTTTCCTGTTTAACAGCATAATTCTTAAATTTTACTAATACATTTGAAATTATGGTAAAATATCTAACGCTATATTCATGCCAATTCACGTACAACATTCGGTCTGTTCCTTTATATACATAAAGGACTAAAAGAAAATAGCAAATACATAAAATACCCGTACTCTAAATAGTTTTCCGTCTACACTGGCACAAGTAGTGAGTTTAATTAGAACCACCCGGTATATAACGCTTTAACTGCATCACTTCTCGTCTGATAGTGAGGCCATTCTTAGAGTCAATCCCGAATGGACGAAAGTCGGACTGCTACGGTCGCAGGTTCGAATCCTGCCTCGGGCATGGATGTGTGTGATGTCCTTAGGTTAGTTAGGTTTAAGTAGTTCTAAGTTCTAGGGGACTGATGACCACAGATGTTAAGTCCCATAGTGCTCAGAGCCATTTGAACCATTTTTTGACGAAAGTCGTTGCTACACTTAAAATCAACGTGGAATAATTATTACTTAGGCTTCGTCCGTAACGGCATTCCTCTTCACCCTCTTGAATGCCTCCTCCAAATATCTGCCCACACAAACATCATCTTACGCAGTACCCAGACTGTTATTTTCCCATGATACCCCTCTTCCTGACAGTATAGGCCCGCAGATCACTTCACGCATATATGTCTTTATGTTAATCAGTCAACATATTGTCTCCTTACTTTCTTAACTGATGCAACTGTCCCTCTGTCTTTTATCTTTTGTGAAACATTCATTTGAGATTTGATCTGTGTCAGTATTTTACTTATTCAACAAATGCGTCCATAATATTCCGAATTATGCAACTGAATCTATGTCTGTTTATTACGTAAAACGTTTACTTCGTCAACCAACTTGTCAAGTTTTTTGTGTTTTAAACTTTATACTCTCATATGGTCTAAGAGCGGCGACTCGTCTCCGCTGACATGTCCCAGACCGTATGGGGTGGGGGGAATGATATGACAATAACGGAAAAAATTACCACTCAGAATCTGTTTCCCTCTAAGCTTGTAAACTATAGCTCGCAATTCAAACACTACAGAAACTCTGAAATGTAATTGTGCGAAGAGCTGACATCTTCTGCCGATTCATGACGATGCAATCCACAAATTTTCCACCATAATGTTGGAACCTTAGTGTGATAGCTTTTCTGAAACCTTTCTTATCAACATGATGTGACAAAATGGTTCAAATGGTTCTGAGCAATATGGGACTTACCATCTGAGGCCTTCAGTCCCCTAACGGAAAAAATTACCACTCAGAATCTGTTTCCCTCTAAGCTTGTAAACTATAGCTCGCAATTCAAACACTACAGAAACTCTGAAATGTCATTGTGCGAAGAGCTGACATCTTCTGCCGATTCATGACGATGCAATCCACAAATTTTCCACCATAATGTTGGAACCTTAGGGTGATAGCTTTTCTGAAACCTTTCTTATCAACATGATGTGACAAAATGGTTCAAATGGTTCTGAGCAATATGGGACTTACCATCTGAGGCCTTCAGTCCCCTAGAACTTAAAACTACTTAAGCCTAACTAACCTAAGGACATCATACAAATCCATGCCCGAGGCAGGATTCGAACCTGCGATCGTAGCGGTCACGCGGTTCCAGACTGAAGCGCCTAGAGCCGCTCGGTCACAAAGGCCGGCCGTTGATATGACATCTAGTGATAATGATGTGTTCCTGCACTTTATAAAACTGATTGTTTCTCAACATCTCCAACTCTATGAAATGTCCGAATTTCAACTCGTGAGTGACTGAAACATCAGTCAGAGGAATTCTATGCAGAGAGTTCAACAGTTGTCGCACAGAACCGAAAGTGTATGTAATTTAAAATTAGGACTGTGTAGGGAATTAAACAGAAGCAGTACGTCTGGATGTTACAAAAGGAATCGAAAACTGAGCTAGTTTGCACAGAGGTCAAGAGACTGCACTTGGCTTCAGCAGGAGCGGAGTTCAGGACCACATCTATTAACTCAGACAGGCTTTCTGTTCTTTCTCTACATCGCCTTAGCTATGCTGGGATTGTTCCTTTGAAAGGAAGACCACGGCCAATTTCTTGAAACTTCGTGCTCCAATCTCTCGTAAACTTGTGCTCTGTCTCTAACGATCTGGTCGCCCACTGAACGTAGAACTCTACCTTTCGTACCCTCTCCGTAATTAACCATTAATTTGCTTCGTTTGTAATCTTTACTGGTTAATCGTCCACTTCTTCTGCGAGAAGACTCGTGAAAATGGGCAGTGAAACCTGAGCAGATTGGCACGTTGCGGTACGGCGGAGAGCTGGCCTGCGAATTTCTCCATCCGCGACCGCTGGCTACCGCGGCCGTTAATAGCCGGCTGGCGAGCGGCGCTGCAAGAGCGCGTCTGGCGGTCAGCATCCGGGTGAACGACACGAGGCCGGCTGCAGCCAGAGCGCGATCCGCGCTGCGTGGGAGGAGGGGAGGGCAGGAGGGAGGAGGAGCAGCCAGGCGGTGGTCGTGACTCACGACCGGAGGGGTCCAGTCACGACGCGACGCCGCGGCCCGAGCAACGGCGACCAGAGGCTTCTGCGGAGCCGTCGGCGCGCGGACCGTCTCACCCGTAATTGGCTTCAAAAGCCTTCCCACTGGGCTGCCATCGTTGTACTTTGGCATCGCAAACTGTCAATTACGCTACCCCATACTGCGTCGGAAATCTTAATTAGCCAGTTAAGTTTAATTAATAAACGTCTACACCTACAACTACATCTATTCTCTGTAAGCCACTTTACAACAGGTGCACAGTATGGCCGTGTGTACCATGAGGCAAGACAAGGCGGCCACCTCGAGTGGCAAAATTTTAGGAACAGGGAAGGGATTGAAAATTTAATTTCAAATCAAAAAGTAAAAAAATTGAGAAGAAGAGGAAAAGAGGAAAAATTGAAACACCTAATTGTTTTCGAAGGCACACTTAACACTATTTACCACAAAACTAAAGCAAGCCGCTACTGAGTACGAAACGGAAACAAATATGACCATGACTTATCTTTGTGGGGTGCTGGAGCGGTCCATGTGCGCTGGCTTACGATCATGTTGCCTCCCTGTGTCCCTCTTTTTGTTTTTGTCTCTGCAGATCATGTTTTGAAAGGAGGATATAAGATGAACATCAACAAAAGCAAAACGAGGATGATGGAATGTAGTCGACTTAAGTCTGGTGATGCTGAGGGAATTAGATTAGGAAATGAGACTCTTAAAGTAGTAAAGGAGTTTTGCTATTTGGGGAGCAAAATAACGATGATGATCGAAGTAGAGAGGATATAAAACATAGACTGGCAATGGCAAGGAAAGCGTTTCTGAAGAAGAGGAATTTGTTAACATCGAGTATAGATTTAAGTGTCAGGAAGTCGTTTCTGAAAGTATTTGTACGGAGTGTAGCCATGTATGGAAGTGAAACGTCGACAATAAATAGTTTGGACAAGAAGGGAATAGAAGCTTTCGAAATGTGGTACTACAGAAGAATGCTGAAGATTAGATGGGTGGATCACATAACTAATGAGGAGGTATTGAATGGAATTGGGGAGAAGAGGAGTTTGTGGCACAACTTGACTCGAAGAAGGGCTCGGTTGGTAGGACAAGTTCTGAGGCATCAAGGGATCACCAATTTAGTATTGGAGGGCAGCGTGTAGGGTAAAAATCGTGGAGGGAGACCAAGAGATGAATACACTAAGCAGATTCAGAAGGATGCAGGCTGCAGTAGGTACTGGGAGATGAAGAAGCTTGCACAGGAGAGAGTAGCATGGAGAGCTGCATCAAACTAGTCTCAGGACTGAAGACCAGAACAGCAACATATCATTTATCAAGCGTCAGCTGTACTGAGTGGTTCATTTCATGTTTTTCGTTCTACTGTTATTTCCCGTGGGTAACCGATCACGCATTCACAAGACAGGTTTTGTACTGGTCTTCCAACATATGTAAAAGATGTAAAAGTTAAGTGCAGTCCATCATACCCAAACTAAAAGTGAGTTGGCGTCTGTCTGTGCTTTAGTCTCTCAGTGTCCGACTCACAACTCGAGAAAAGAACTACGCCGTCTTTTCTCAAGCAAATTAGCCATCGTTTTCTCGCGGTTGGCAATTGGGGTGCACTCAGCCTTTGTGAGACAATCTGAGGAGCTACTTGATTAAGGAGTAGTGGCTCCGGCCTCGTAAAGTGACATACGGCCGGGAGAGCGGTGGGCTGACCACATGCCCCTCCATGTCCGTATCCAGTGACGGCTATGGGCTGACACGGCGGCCGGTCAGTAACGTTGGGCCTTAAAAGGCCCGTTCAGACGGAGTTTAGTTTAGGTAAACTGATTTAAATATTCACACTTTATGCTAGCAGAGCATCCCCAGGATACAACAAGAAGATTTAAAATTTATTTAATTTAGAAAATCATATTTCACTTAGAAAAACAGGAAATAAAGAGAGGAGGAGACTAGTGTTTAACGTCCCGTCGACAATGAGGTCATTAGAGACGGAGCACACGCTGGGATTATGGAAAGATGGGGAAGGAAATCGGTCATGCCCTTTTAAAGGAACCATCCCAGCATTTGCGCGAAAAGATTTAGGGAAATCACGGAAAGCCTAAATCCGGATGGCCGGAGGTGGGTTTGAACAGTCGTCCTCCCGAATGCCAGTCCAGTGTGCTAACCACTGCGCCACCTCGCTCGGTAGGAAATAAGAAACAAAAATATTACTCTTCTTATGCAACAGACATATAGACGAGATTACAATATTGCATTTCCCAAGGTATTTGCAGAATTCTTGCTCTGTGTATAAAGTTCTCGCCTGGAACACTGATGTGGCTCAAGTTCTCTACTTGATGAGTCTCATCAGAAGAATACAGTTCGTCCTTAACTTTATTTTTCGCTATCGACATATCCTGGATAACTGGAGTACACCATGTACAATACGGCTAGTGTTGACCTTCAGCTGCCGGCCGGAGTGGCCGTGCGGTCCTAGGCGCTACAGTCTGGAGCCAAGCGACCGGTACTGTCGCAGGTTCGAATCCTGCCTCGGGCGTGGATGTGTGTGATGTCCTTAGGTTCGATAGGTTTAATTAGTTCTAAGTTTTAGGCGACTGATGACCTCAGAAGTTAAGACGCATAGTGCTCAGAACCATTTGACCTCCAACTCAGAAAAATATCCTACACCTGTGCTGAAGACGGCCGGCCGGGGTGGCCGAGCGGTTGTAGGCGCTTCAGTCTGGAACCGCGCGACTGCTACGGTCGCAGGTTCGAATCCTGCCTTGGGCATGGATGTGTGTGATGTCCTTAGGTTAGTTAGGTTTAAGTAGTTCTAAGTTCTAGGGGACTGATGGCCTCAGCTGTTAAGTCCGATAGTGCTCAGAGCCATTTGAACCATTTGCTAAAGACGAAGAACACCTGCTCAAGGCAACTTCAACCCAGTAACAGTTATGCTCTCTGCCGTATATATGCTTCACATTCAGTGTGTTACTCAACTATTTATGCTGTAAGTATCACTTTGAACTTTGATGTGTGGCAAACCAGTGTAAACTTATTTTAACGAGATGTCGAATGCTGTTATGAAAGGTACTTCATCCATCTATTAGAAATTATGTACAGGGTTCCCGGTTTATCTTGGCCAACAAAAATAACTTTTTGTCCAGAAACAAAATAGGAAGTCGCTGAAGCTAATATTGTTTAGCAACTCTGCGGGCACTAACCAGCATGATTTCCTGTTTGTAATCTTGTTTGCTACGAAGATATTGACAGTAGTAGGTCTTTTTTAATTAGTACCCTGTTTTTTTTTATTCGTTAATCCAATTCTTATCGTCAAGACATGTTCAGAAGCGTACCACTGTACACCATTCACATAAACACGACGTTGTTAAAATGTAACAATAAATCTATTTTAGCTCTCCTCTACAGGGGACATAGTAAAAGCAAGAGAAATGCAAACTGGTCATTCAGTGAATCGTTTTCAGTTGCAGGTTTGAGTGAGTACGATGTGCATGCTACACGAAGCAGGCTATGGCTGTACTGCGGCGTCTAGACTTATTTATCTAACGAAACCAGAGGGTTTTCGCTCTTTTGAGCTGGGAATTTGCGTAAGATTATGTGTTGAGATGTCTGCCAATTCGACGGGTCACGTTTATGTTTGCATTCACACCAGCTGATTACGTATAGTACAAAAAGTGCAGGTACATAACTTCTAAATTAGGAGTGCATATTCTGGTGTTCTAAATTTCCAGACCAATCCAACAGTCCATGACGATAATGATATCGACAAACTGCATTTTGCATATCGAAAGAGTTCATATTGGGTTCCAACTGAAGCAGCTGCTTTATTCTACTCCATACGTCTCTGCAGCTTTAATGTTAACCAAGGCGTATTTTTTGGTATAGTGATGCTAGATTTGGAACATCTTTACTTTTTTGGCGATGAAATGGAACGCTTCGTTACCCTGTGTGTATGCAGTTTCGTCACTTGGTCTTTTAGATATAGATGCACCTAAAATGAAGGATTTTATGATGAAGTTCGTTGCCTTTGTTTATAATTAAGGAAGCTAACATCCGCAGTTTTATCACAATATAATAAACTATGCTCTTCTTGTATTATTTCTAATTTAATCACTATATTTTTATGAAGTTTTAATATTCCACGTAATCAGTGTATGTGTGAAAATGCTATGATAATTGCGCAGTCATGCTTACACTTTCCTTTTAGCGCAGTAGGAGTAAGTTAGGGATGCTTTTCCTCCATGCTTCAAACACATAACAAAATACGAGATTAAATGAGGAGAATACTACGGGGCGTTTAATATTTCATTAAGCGTTAACAAAGTGAAGAAACTGTAAAAAGTATTAAGTGAGAAAGCACGTTATTAAGCGCTGCGCTGATGAAAAGCCACAGCTGCTAGATGAGTTTAATGATGATATACAAGGGGAAGGACGTAACATTTTGAAGGTCGTAAAAGAAGAAAATGAACTGTGAAACGAACTGCAAGATGCTTAGCTCTGGAAAATGAGAGGGGAAACGAGATAAGCGAATAGAAACACGATCTCTTTACAGCCCAATTTACACTGACGTTGAAATGCTGCTATTCTTGATAGCAGGCTATGTTAATTATGACTACCCATAACATGAAATTTTCGCTCATTAGCCTATCGTCACTCTCATTGTATTGCGTCATTGGTATGCTGTCGCACTGACAGTATCCCTATGTCACAAGAAAGGAAGAAATTTTTCTCCAATTATAATAGCTGAGAATCAGTAACGCTCACATATTTTTTTCACGTGTTTTTCCTAATTTATTGAAACCATGTACCCGTATATTATCAAACGATTAGACTGAAACTGTCTGAAGAAAATGAATTTTGTGGAACGCCAGACTGCGCATGTTAAATTTAGTTTCAGCTGCAGAAAAATCTGTCTCTTTTTTTATGCCTTACTGTCCTGTAAAGCTCGAGGAGAACAGCAAAGTATACAGTGACATGTAAACGAATACTTCTCTTCCTTCTTCTTCTTTTTCTCCCTCTTGTTCTATATAAAACATCAGTCCTCCAACTTCCCTGTAACTACTACATTTATTTTCCTCGATAATCTGTCAGAGAAGTTATAATAGTTATTTGCTTTTATAAAATGTTCCCCAATTTCTTCCTCCAAAATGAAGTAAGCTAAACCAAATGGTCTCATCTTCTATTATCAGGGCACTCCTTAACATCTTTCTTCACGATGTGTTTCCCGTTGTTGTTCTTTTCGAGCTTCAAGAACATCTTTATCAATTCTACGTTCACTTTTATACAAGTCGAGCTCTGTTAGTGAGTAGATCTTTCACTGACCACGTGGTCCCCTGCTTGGCTGGGTGGTAACGTGCTTGCCTCCCATGAACTGGGCCCTTGTTCGATTGCCGGCTGGCTCGGAGATTTTTGTCCTCCCGTGGACTGGGTGTTATGTTGTCCTCTCCATCAGTTCATCCTCATCAACAGCCTTAAGCCGCCCAGTGTGGGCGCCGAATTAAATAAGACTTGCGCTTGGCGGCCGAACCCGAATGGGACATCCCGGCCAACAGTGCCATACGATTTTTTTTTTTGCTCCCGACCACATCAGTCGTTTGGATGAAAGCGTACCAGCATCCGACCTTTGATCTGGCTTTCCAACCGTTGTGTTTCCGAACACTTTGCAGGTGCCGGAAAACCATGGGTCTTCAGACTAATCACATTTCCAAAGTTGGTTTTCCGACAAGAGTCTCCTACACTGCTGATGTACTCTGTAGGTAACGAAAATAATTACAGCTATGGAAAGGAATTCGTGTCTTCTCAAAGACGGTCTTCACTATCGGGTGCAGTGATGGGTGTAAGAATTATTTTTGAGTAAGTGTAGAACGGAGTAAGTGCCCAAGCTGTTTAAAAACAGCAAATGGCAGAATAATGGATGAACAGGAACTTTCTTTCCCACACAGCAGTTGCGAAAATTAAGAAACGAATGCATAGCTGCAAGAAGGGAGTCCTATTTTCCACATTTTAAAGAGGATTTACGATTATAGAGTAAAGGCTTTTAGATTACGTTGGAAATGTGCCAAATTATGAGAACTCCTAAAATGTACCGTGTAAAGCAAGAAAGAAAGCTATTGCGACGACCCCGAACCCTGGCACTAGTTCGGAGATTCAGCTGAGCGAAGATACATTGCAATTATCTGAAGATAATAGTTTTTTGTAAACTGACGATGGGTCTGTTCATGACAAAATAATCCTGGTGATCGGTTGTGAAGAAGAGTAGAAAATTCTGTGAGAAAGTGGAACTGATCTTATGGGAGGGTTTTGACAGTTGGTCTCCTGTTTTATTTTCTTTGCTCCCAAGCAAAAGTCAAAATACCTGGAAAAGACATTAAAAAAAAATAAAAAAAATAAAGAAACTTGCAGTGTTGTCACCGAGAACTGCAGTGTTAGACTTTGTGATAGCTTCAAATAAAGTTATGAAAGCAGTGTTACCCGAAACATCCCTTTCAGGATGCAATTTTCTTTTCAAGAAACGTCCGCAGACGAAAATACAGCGACTCAGATTAAAGGAGAAATTCAGGGATGGAAAAGAAGACCGACTGTTTTGTCGCATATGTGCTGCTGCGGAGGCACATCTTCCGCCATTGTTCATGAAGCGTGGAGTGTAATACTGGAGGAAATGCCCAGCGAATAAAAGTTCATGAAATTCGCAGACTATATGGTCCGTCAATGGACGGAAAAACCTAGTACATCAGTTGATAGATGCAATGCTTTTCATTAGAGGCACAGCGAAAGCAGGTTCCCATCTTGTTAAGGTCGTTTCTACTACACTGCAGAAGTTTCGGTGGGAAGCCCTTACACTCCCTCAGTACGGTCCTGATTTCTCTCCTTTCGATTTCGATATTTTTGGAACCACGAAGACAGACATTCATGGCCGTCGACCCGCTTCGGACGAAGAGGTGCACACCTGGCTGCAATCATGCTTCCCTATGGGACCAGGAACATTTTCCCATGAAGTTACTAACCGTCTTGTCTCACAGTGACATAAATGGCGGTCACATTATTTAATTATGAAAAGTTTACTGACTTGCTTTCTTTCCATCTGTCTAGTTTTCATTCGACTGTCCATTACACTATCCTCACCTCATCACCTGCCGCTTTCCCAACGCTACCAGATCTTCTTAAGTCACGTGTTGGGCGGTGGGAACGGTGTTCTGGGTCATCAGTATGTGTGTCTCCTCGAAACTCATTTACTGATGAAATATGGACAGAGTTACCTCAGTAACTGAATTCTGAGACGCACAGATCCCACCCATGTTGCTCGCTTTGTGGCAGAAGTCTCTCTTAGGTCACTGAAGCAACGAAAGGTACCTAGCGTCTGGAAAAAAGCGCAAGTAATACCCCTTTTTCAAGAAGGGTCGTAGTACAGATGCACGTAATTATAGGCCTATTAGAGCAGAAACCCGGCCTTAACCAGATATTTATTTATATCTGTCTGTGCGTTCACGACCGTAGCACGCCACGTCTGGCCTTGTGCTTAATACTTATGACGTCATTTCTACTGAACTGTGTGTCACAAAAGATATAATTTTGCAGTTAAATTCAGTGATACATGTGCACACTGTGTGTAAAACGTGTCGCGAATATAGTTAGTAGGAAGAAGTAGTTCAAAAAATTGGTTCAAATGGCTCTGAGCACTATGGGACTCAACTGCTGAGGTCATTAGTCCCCTAGAACTTAGAACTAGGTAAACCTAACTAACCTAAGGACATCACAAACATCCATGCCCCAGGCAGGATTCGAACCTGCGACCGTAGCGGTCTTGCGGTTCCAGGCTGCAGCGCCTTTAACCGCCTTATGTTATGCCTCACGTGGTACTTTTATTGGAGCTACAGCGGAAAAATAATAAACGATAAGCATTTTTCCTTTCATCATTTTTAGAGATTGTCACCGAGAAAAAACTTAGTAAATATTCGAAATTAAGTATACAACGTTTGGGAGTCGATAAATGCTGTCGTTCTCAAATATTTGCTGAATAAAATCTGAGAATTCAAGCATTTCGGGCTATGCTTCTTTTTCAGCTCCAACCATGTTCTTTGATAGAGAGGTAGTTCTTATCTCCACAGCGATTGTCACCTAACACTAAGGCATATCTATACCAAATTAGATTGAAATCG